>NC_068913.1:34807954-35110984 GCF_023091745.1 Budorcas taxicolor | reverse complement strand
TGATTTCAGGGGTACAGCAAAGTGATTCAGTTACACATACACATATATATTCTTGTTGAGATTCTTTTCCATTATAGGTTATTATAAGATATTGAATATAGTTCCCTGTGCTATACAGCAGGTCCTTGTTATTTATCAATTTTATATATAGAAATGTGTATCTGTTAATCACAGACCCCTAATTTATCCCTCTCCCCATCATGTTAGGGGAAATTTTTTAATGCATTGGACAAATGGTTTCTCAGTCATCTTTCTCAAAAGCCAAAGACAGATTCCAGGCTTAATACAACAAATAAAATGAGGTTGATAATATGTCATAAATGATCATGTATCATATTATCTAGTTCAGTTTTAATATTACCTTTAAGTTAAATCACTTGAAGTGATAGAAGGATTATCAAGGGCAGACTTCAGAGGCAATCTGATTTATACATAAGGAACAGAGGGGAATAGGGCAATAGGAATTCTTGTTTCAGAATGTTCCTAAAATGGTAATCTAGTCAGAGAATTCTATATCCAGATGCTACAATGAGATTTTGGCAGGGGAAAATGAGGGGGAAGATGTGTCTAGTTAAAAAGGAAAATAGCAATTAACAGGCCAAGGAAAACTGGGTATCTTCAAAAAACTAGCAGAGCTGAGAGCTTAAGCAAGACAGCTCACAGGATGAGGCTGTGTCCCATCTGCAAGGGTTCTTTCCCTCATTGGAAGCAGTCTTTTTCTCTCTCCCCCTCCCCCCCCCCCCCCCCCACCGGATGCCTGTTAATTTGCTAAAAGATGAATTAGTTCACATCTGTCTTGGAATTAAGGAGAAAACTTATGTTTGGGGGTCAGTCATCAAATATGAAATGAATGGTGTATATGCAAAGAGAACATGGCCAGTGATGACCAAGTTGGCCATGCAAACGTGTTTCTTCTGCTCCATCACCGTCAGTGGCTTTGGACAGGGAAAGCAGGATAGAGTTACTAACTGGAGTAGATATGTTACTTTTTTGTTTGCCCTGCATCCTTTCCTTTCGGGATCTATAGGTACATACGTCTCTGTTGAGGCTGTCAGTCAAGGATCCTACTTCCCTGCCCTAGGCTATCACTGGTTGGGTAAGCAACTAGTGCAGGGGAAGGCATAGTCATTCAAGCAGATTCCGTCTAAAGCCTGTGTTGAATATTGATAGCAAGAATGAAAAGAATATTTTTTTAATGTATATATAGATGCATAACTGAATCACTTTGCTGTACAGAAGGAATTAACAGCACTGTAAATCAATCTTTCTCCTCTGACAGTTGTAATTAACAACACTGTAAATCAACTATGTTTCAAT
Organism: Budorcas taxicolor; assembly: GCF_023091745.1. NCBI lineage: Eukaryota > Metazoa > Chordata > Mammalia > Artiodactyla > Bovidae > Budorcas > Budorcas taxicolor. The sequence continues at coordinate 35,109,667 of NC_068913.1, read as the reverse complement.
CAAAAAAAAAAAAAAAGAGAGAGAGAGAGAGAGAGAATGAGTTAGAATCTCTTTCTTTGTTGATGGTGAGTGGTGAGAGCCAAAACCTAAAAGCCTAGAGAGCTGTCAGGAGTAATCTTTCCCAGCCACAGGGAAGGCCTACAGAGAACAAAGCTCATCAACAGGAAAGCAGAAATGAAAGATTAATCAAATATATCACCTCACTTATTGTCCTGGGGACCCAGTCCCTGAAAGATTTTGGTTAACCAATGAGAGAGTCAATTCCTAGGCAGGTTGATAAGAAGTCTGGGGTCCCCAAGGAGGGGAAAGGGATCTGGGGCTCCTAAGGGGGAGAGAGGGGTCTGGAGTTCTCAAGGAGGAGAGAAGGACAAACATTTTTTTCTGTAAGTCCAGAGTTTATGATTGCACAACAAAACAATTGCTCACGGATATGTTTTTCCTTAAACTCTGTATCAATGACTATGTAACAATGTATCCTGCTGGAGGACATGTTTCTCCTTCTTCAGTTCAGTTGCTCAGTCTTATCCAACTCTTTGCCACTCCATGAATCGCAGCAAGCCAGGCCTCCCTGTCCATCACCAACTGCCAGACTCTACCCAAACCCATGTCCATTGAGTTGGTGATGCCATCCAACCATCTCATCCTGTGTCGTCCCCTTCTCCTCCTGCCCTCAATCTTTGCCAGCCATCAGGGTCCTTTCAAATGAGTCAGCTCTTCGCATCAGGAGGCCAAGTATTGGAGGTTCACCTTCAACATCAGTCCTTCCAATGAACACCCAGGACTAATCTCTAGAATGGACTGGTTGGATCTCCTTGCAGTCCAAGGAACTCTCAAGAGTCTTCTCCAACACCACAGTTCAAAAGCATCAATTCTTCGACGCTCAGCTTTCTTTACAGTCCAGTTCTCACATCCATACATGATCACTGGAAAAACCAGAGCATTGACTAGATGGACCTTTGTTGGCAAAGTGATGTCTCTGCTTTTTAATATGCTGTCTAGGTTGGTCATAACTTTCCTTCCAAGGAGTAAGCGTCTTTTAATTTCATGGCTGCAATCACCATCTGCAGTGACTTTAGAGCCCCCCCAAATAAAGTCTGACACTGTTGCCACGGTTTCCCCATCTGTTTGCCATGAAGTGAGGGGACCAGATGCCATGATCTTAGTTTTCTGAATGTTGAACCTTAAATCAACTTTTTCACTCTCCTCTTTCACTCTCATCAAGAGGCTCTTTAGTTCTTCTTCACTTTCTGCCATAAAGTGGTGTCATATGCATACCTGAGGTTATTGATATTTCTCCCGGCAATCTTGATTCCAGCTTGTGCTTCCTCCACCCCAGCGTTTCTCATGATGTACTCTGCATATATGTTAAATAAGCAGGGTGACAATATACAGCCTTGACGTACTTCTTTCCCTATTTGGAACCAGTCTGTTGTTCTGTGTCCAGTTCTAAAAGTTGCTTCCTGACCTGCATATAGGTTTCTCAAGAGGCAGGTCAGGTGGTCTGGTATTCCCATCTCTTTCAGAATTTTCCACAGTTTATTGTGATCCACACAGTCAAAGGCTTTGGCATAGTCAATAAAGCAGAAATAGATGTTTTTCTGGTACTCTCTTGCTTTTTCAATGATCCAACGGATGTTGGCAATTTGATCTCTGGTTCCTCTGCCTTTCATAAAACCAGCTTGAACATCTGGAAGTTCATGGTTCACATACTGTTGAAGCCTGGCTTGGAGAATTTTGATCATTACTTTGCTAGCGTGTGAGATGAGTGCAACTGTGCAGTAGTTTGAGCATTCTTTGGCATTGCCTTTCTTTGGGATTGGAATGAAAACTGACCTTTTCCAGTCCTGTGCCCAATGCTGTTTTCCAAATTAATCATATCTGTAAAATTTCTTTTGCCATCTGAGATATCATAGTCACATCCCAAATCTGCACAAACATTGGGCAATGCTATTGCTTAAAAATATGAGTTAACCATATGTGTGCATGCATGCTAAGTTGCTTCAGTCATGTCTGACTCTTTGCAACCCTATAGACTGTATGTAGCCCTCAAGGTTCTTCTGTCCATGGGATTCTCCAGACAAGAATAATAGAGTGGGTTGTCATGCACTCCTCCAGGGGACCTTCCTCACCCAGGGATCGAACCCACGTCTCTTATATCTCCTGCACTGGCAGGTGGATTCTTTACCACTAGCACCACCTGGAAAGCCCAGTTAACTGTATCAGTTCAGTTCAGTCGCTCAGTCGTGTCTGACTCATTGGGACCCCATGAATCGCAGTACGCCAGGCCTCCCTGTCCATCACCAACTCCAGGAGTTCACTCAAACTCACGTCCATCGAGTTGGTGATGCCATCCAGCCATCTCATCCTCTGTCGTCCCCTTCTCCTGCCCCCAATCCCTCCCAGCATAGATCTAAATAAAAGCTTACCTTTTTATTTACTTTATTTTATTTAAAAAATTTTTTATTTTTACTTTATTTTACTTTACAATACTGTATTGGTTTTGCCATACATTGACATGAATCTGTCACGGGTGTACATGAGTTCCCAATCCTGAACCCCCCTCCCACCTCCCACCCCATATCATCTCTCTGGATCATCCCTGTGCACCAGCCCCAAGCATCCTGTATCCTGTATCGAACATAGACTGGCGATTCGTTTCTTATATGATAGTATACATGTTTCAGTGCCATTCTCCCAAATCATCCCACCCTCTCCCTCTCCCTCAGAGTCCAAAAGTCCGTTCTATACCTCTGTGTCTCTTTTGCTGTCTTGCATACAGGGTCATCATTGCCATCTTTCTCAATTCCATATATATATGTTAGTATCCTGTATTGGTGTTTTTCTTTCTGGCTTACTTCACTCTGTATAATTGGCTCCAGTTTCACCCATCTCATTAGAACTGATTCAAAAAATATGGAATGCTTCATGAATTTGTGTGTCATCCTTGCGCAGGGGCCATGCTAATCTTCTCTGTATCATTCCAATTTTAGTATATGTGCTGCCGAAGCGAGCACAAAAGCTTACCTTTTTATACCACCCAAAACTGGAATATGTTGAATGCTTGGAGGAATTTACTGAACTTGCCTAACCAAGGCAAACTTTTAAAAATGAACTCCTGCCTGAAAATGTTTTAGTCACAGGTTGTTGTAAAACAGGATGGTTGTTGTAAAACAGTATGTCCCTGAAAACACAGCACTCTGGCAGCTGAAGTGTACCTCTCCCAAAACACACTCTGGTGGGTAAGAACCATCATTCAAAGCAGCACCTGTAGCTAGGATTTCTCAAGCTAGTCAGGCCTTAACGGTTCCTGCCTGAACTTGCTTCCCTCCTAGTCTTCTACTGCCACACTTCTTCCTGTTTGTAGCTCTCCAGTCACAGATCTTCTTTGGGTTTGTTGAAGGTCTTTGAACACGCTCTCCCCTCTTGGTAACAACCTTGTTACCCAGCTACAGCTGGTAACTTATTCACCCTTCAGATCTCAGCCTAATGTTATCTCTAAAGAGTCTTTAACCACCAAATATAAATTAAAATACTGCATTTCACTTAATAGAACTTAATGAAAATTTCATTTCATGATTATATGTCTATTTAATCTGTTTGATGGCTAACTCCCCAGTATGCCTGTAAGCTCTGTAAGCTGGACAGCATATCAGTCTTATCCTCTACTTTATTGCCTGCACTTAGTACCCTGATTGACAATAAATACTATTGAATAGATAAATGGATGCACAAATGAGAACAGTTTAATATACAAGTTATTAGAGCATTTACAGGATGCAAACTTTCACTTGCTTATGGGCTTTCGGACCTCTGTTACTGTTGTCCAGTCAGTAAGCCATGTCTGACTCTTTGCGACCCCATGGACTGCGACACTTCAGGCTTTCCTGTCATTCACTATTTCCTGGAATTTGCTCACACTCATGTCCATTGAGTCAGTGATGCCATACAACCATCTCGTCCTCTGTCACACCCTTCTCCTCCTGCCTTCAACCTTTCCCAGCATCAGGGTCTTTCCCAGTGAGTTGGCTCTTTGCATCAGGTGGACAAATTGTTTGGAGTTTCAGCTTCAGCATCAGTCCTCCCAATGAATATCAGGGTTGATTTCCTTTAGGATTGACTGGTTTGATCTCCTTGCTGTCCAAGGGAGACTCTTGCTGTCTCAAGAGTCTTTTCCAGCACAACAGTTCAAAGGCATCAATTCTTCAGTGCTCAGCCTTCTTTATGGTCCAACCCTCGCATCTGTACATGACTAATAGAAAAACCATACCTTTGACTAGACAGATCTTTATTGGCAAAGTAATGTCTGCTTTTTAATATGCTGTGTAGGTTTGTCATAGCTTTCCTTCCAAGGAGCAAGTGTCTTTTAATTTCATGACTGTAGTCACTGTCTGCAGTGATTTTGGAGCCCCCCCCCCCCCCGCAAAAAAAAGTCGGTCACTATTTCCATTCTTTCCCCCTTCTATCTGCCATGAAGTGATAGGACTGGATGCCATGATCTTAGTTTTTTGAAAGTTTTTTTAAAACTCAGTTGAGTTTTAAGCCAGCTTTTCACTCTCATCTTTCACTTGCATCAACTCTTTGGTTTCTCTTCACTTTCTACCATTAGGGTGATATCATCTGCACATCTGAGGTTATTGATATTTTCCCCAGCAATCTTGATTTCAGCTTGTGCTTCATATGCAGCCCTGCATTTCACATGATGTACTCTGCATAAAAGTTAAAAAACAGGGTGACAACAGATTGCCTTGTTGTACTCCTTTTCCAATTTGAACCAGTCTGGTGTTCCATGTCCAGTTCACTCACAAATATAATTCAACCCAATGAGGTCACATTTCCTGAATGCATTTCTGCTCTGGTAGAAGGCTCAGATTTCAGTGTTACAAACTTCTTGCAGTCCACCTCTCCCTTCCTGCAGCCAACCTCTCTGCCATGGTGATGAATCACATGCCAGGTAGAAGTCTTCACGCTGTGGTAACTGTTTAGAATATGTTTTCTTACTCCTTATCTTGTAAAGACTGTATTACTTGGGCAAAGGCTATGTGCAGATATACAAAACCTAAAGCATAAATATTCAACTATGGCCTATCTGGGGTGAGCATTCATAAGTTAAGAAACTGTTTGGAAACAGAACAGCTTGCTAACTCAGCTCTGCCAGCGTGTGACTCAGAGGCAAGCTGCTGCTGCTGCTAAGTCACTTCAGTGGTGTCCGACTCTGTGTGACCCCATGGACTGCAGCCCACCAGGCTCCCCGTCCCTGGGATTCTCCAGGCAAGAACACTGGAGTGGGTTGCCATTTCCTTCTCCAATGCGTGAAAGTGAAAAGTGAAAGTGAAGTCGCTCAGTCATGTCCGACCCTCAGCGACCCCATGGACTACAACCTTCCAGGCTTCTCCGTCCATGGGATTTTCCAGGCAGGAGTACTGGAGTGGGATGCCATTGCCTTCTCCGCGGAGGCAAGCTACACTCTCATTTTTCATCTCAATCCAACATAAGGAAATGTGCCTTAGATAAACCCATTATATTATCTCACAAAAGTATTATCTCTGATGATAATGACTAAGCAAAGCTTTGATAAACTTTAAAGCATCTTATTCTTTTAAATGAGAAAGTTGGCAGAGATTATTAATAAGGTTTCCTCTATTGTTCAGTTCAGTTCAGTCGCTCAGTCATGTCCAACTCTTTGAGACACCATGAATCGCAGCATGCCAGGCCTCCTTGTCCATCACCAACTCCTGGAGTTCACTCAAACTCATGTCCATTGAGTCGGTGATGCCATCCAGCCATCTCATCCTCTGTCGTCCCCTTCTCCTCCTGCCCCCAATCCCTCCCAGCATCAAAGTCTTTTCCAATGAGTCAGCTCTTCACATGAGATGGCCAGAGTACTGGAGTTTCAGCTTTAGCATCATTCCTTCCAAAGAACACTCAGGACCTATCTCCTTTAGAATGGACTGGTTGGATCAACTGGCCGTCCAAGGGACTCTCAAGAGTCTTCTCCAACACCACAGTTCAAAAGCATCAATTCTTCCGCGCTCAGCTTTCTTCACAGTCCAAATCTCACATCCTCTATTATTAACATTTAATAATTCCAGAACAGTTTTTGAAGGACTCATGAATCCCTACCTTTTCTTTGTTGTTCATTCACTCAGCTGTGTCTGACTCTTTGCAACCCTTAGGACTACAACATGCCAGGCTTCCCTGTCCTTCACTATCTCCTGGAGTTTGCTCAAACTCATGTCTATTGAGTTGGTGATGCCATCCAACCATCTCGTCCTCTGTCACCCCCTTCTACTTCTTCCCTCAATCTTTCCCAGCATCAGGTTCTTTTTCAGTGAGTTGGCTCTTTGCATGAGGTGGCCAAAGTACTGGAGTTTCAGCTTCAGCATCAGTCCTTCAAATGAATACTCAGAATTGATTTCCTTTAGGATTGACTGGTTTGATGTCCTTGCTGTCCAAGAGACTCTCAAGGGTCTTCTCCAACACCACAGTTTGAAAGCATCAATTCTTTGGCACTCAACCTTCTTTATGGTCCAACTCTCACATCTGTACATGACTGCTGGAAAAGCCATAGCTTTGACTAGATGGACCTTTGTGGGAAAAGTGATGTCTCTCATTTTCTTTAGAGAAATACTAATTCCATATTTGTTCATGGGATCCCCCTGTAGTCCCACAATGAGAAACAAAACTGTATGTCACCAAGGCTACTTTAAACATTAATTGTTCTCCTTAAACCACAGATGCCTGCGCCTGGCATAATTATTTTTAACCTCGTGACTTCTAAATGCCACTCTGATAGCCTGGCTCATGATTCAATATGAGACCTTCTAACAGCCTTGGATTCTTTCCAGTTTCCAGGCAGTCTTGTAATTAGTTCATATTTCTGCCATGCCCTCGCTTCCATCCTCCATCTGACTCTGCTTCTTCCTCAGCTGGGTGGCTCCTTATTTGATAAACTGCTCGGATCCCTAATCCCAAGAACTGGCACTGGAGATTCTCTATCACTTTCATTTTTGGTATTCTTAGGATTCTTAAGATGAGTTCTATAGATGCCTAGGCCCTGAGATTCTGACATTTGCTGTGCGTTCCTTTTGCTTGGAGGATGGGGAAGGCAGTTTTGTGAGAGAGGCAGATTCCTGGGCCCCACTGATCCCTCTGATTCAGAAAGTCTGGGAGGAGGTTTGGGAAATTTCATTTCATACAAACATCCTAGGTATTCAGATGAAAATCATAGCTCTTGCTTTGAGCAACACCAAGAGGGTTTACATGAATGAACTTCAGGGGATCTGGGAACCTCCAAAAGTTTTTAAAAGGTCTTGTTTCTATGTGTATTTGTATTTCTCTGAGGGTAGGTTCATAAATTTCAAAAGATGATTTAAGGAGCCTGTGATATAAAAAAACAATTTTTAAAGTAATACATTATCATGTTAGATATTTACCTTGAATATGTATATATTTGCCCATTGACAGGTATACATTGACAGGTATGCCCCACAGGTAGTGTGCTGGTCTTTCCCCAGAAATCTTTATCCTAGTCTTCATCACAAGGAGGGCACTGCCACATGCTCTTGGCCAGAGTCTCTAGTCCAAGGTCCCTAATTTGGCTGACTACATCCTGCTCAATACGCCTTTTGTCATCACAGCTTGACATATGGTGACTGATTTCAGCCTGGGGAAGCTGATGGAGAGCACTGAAGGGACAAGTAGCCCGTGTGTTTGTGATGTCAGGATGATTCTTTCTCCACTTGATAAGATGATAAGGAAACCTGCAGGCACTAATCTGGTGTTTCGTTTTTGTTTTGTTTTGTTTTTTTAATCATAGGGGCATTATAATAGCTTTTCAGGGTCCAGGGAATCATGCAAATTTCTTCCATGTTGGAAGTGAAGAAGCCAAGACAAAGAGCTCAGCCAAGACACACTCTCCCTACAGGTGCCTTCAACCCACACCCACTTTACTCTGCCACACTTTCTAAAGCACTTTCTAACTTATAAATCTACAACAGCTTTCTATTGTCAAAAGAAATCTTGAGAGACAATGTGGGATAGCAGAAAGAGCCCCAAGTAAGGCCAGCTTGTGTGTGTGTCTCCACAGCTTTCACGCACAAAAAGTGAAAAATATATTCTTCACTCAGTCATGTCTGGCTCTTTGTGACCGCATGGACTGCAGCCTGCCAGGCTCCTCTGTCCATGGGATTTCCCAGGCAAGAATACTGGAGTGGGTTGCCATTCCCTGCTCCAGGGGATCTTCCTCACCCAGGAGCCAAACCCAGGTCTGGCTTTTCATCAGTCATTACCATCTCTCCATCTCTCTGTATACAGCCCCAGTATGAATCTCTCATCTCACCCAGCCTCTTCACTGTCCTTTACACACCTGTCAACGTGGCTGTCACTTTCAGAAGGGAAGCCCACCTTCCTCTCTCCTTACCAATAAACACGTTTCCTCTGTGGCCATTTAATTCCAAATTTTCTCTGAGTTAGCACTCATAATAACCTTTCTCATGTTTTAGGTTTTAAAATACTATGGCACTGGTATTTATGAACTATTAATATATGATATCTCCTGACACTCAATTTTCAAAAGGTACAACCTCTTCTTCAGTTATTTTTGCATGTACATTTATTCCTGTACCTTTAAGTGTATAAATATTTTTTCTAACTCTTAATTCCTCCTTCTTCCCCACCCTTCCCTCTTTTTACACAAGATTTGAAATCATTTAAATAACAAAAAGGGAACGATAAATAGATACTGTTCATATGATTCAAATTTTGCTGAGCTTCCTGGCAGCTATAGCTTAAAGGAAAAGTTGTTTAAACCTCATTAGCAGAAAAGAGGAACCATGCCAAAAACTTTCAGTGAATTTAGCCCTAAAAGAAAGGTTTTTACAATACAGTATACTAACACATATATATGGAATTTAGAAAGATGGCAATGACGACCCTGTATGCGAGACAGCAAAAAAGACACAGATGTGTATAATGGACTTTTGGACTCAGAGGGAGAGGGAGAGGGTGGGATGATTTGGGAGAATGGCATTGTAACATGTATACTATCATGTAAGAATCGAATCGCCAGTCTAAGTCTGACGCAGGATACAGCATGCTTGGGGCTGGTGCACGGTGATGACCCAGAGAGATGTCATGGGGAGGGAGGTGGGAGGGGGGTTCATGTTTGGGAACGCATGTACACCCATGGTGGATTCATGTCAATGTATGGCAAAACCAATACAGTATTGTAAAGTAAAATAAAGTAAAAATAAAAATTAAAAAAAATAAATAAAAATGAACAAACACATCTAAAACATAAGAATAGAGAACATTTGAAGGCAATAAAAGAAAAATACTAGTTTTCAAAAAAAAAATAAAAGAAAGGTTTTTAATGTGAGACATCATAGGAGACATTGTAAGTGATGTAATGAACAACATCCTTAACATTTTCACAACATTTTTCAAGTTTGATATAGTTGCTTCTTGAGAGGGCCTCCAATATGGGTTCAAGACAAAACATTAATATAAATCTAGTGAAGATGATACTTTTGAAAAATTCTCTCTAGTTTCTTGCAGAATATTGCAGCCATGAAATTAAAAGATGCTTACTCCTTGGAAGAAAAGTTATGACCAACCTAGATAGCATATTCAAAAGCAGAGACATTACTTTGCCAACAAAGGTCCCTCTAGTCAAGGCTATGGTTTTTCTAGTGGTCATGTATGGATGTGAGAGTTGGACTGTGAAGAAAGCTGAGTGCCAAAGAATTGATGTTTTTGAACTGTGGTGTTGGAGAAAACTCTTGAGAGTCCCTTGGACTGCAAGGAGATCCAACCAGTCCATTCTGAAGGATATCAGCCCTGGGATTTCTTTGGAAGGAATGATGCTAAAGCTGAAACTCCAGTCCTTTGGCCACCTCGTGCGAAGAGTTGACTCATTGGAAAAGACTCTGATGCTGGGAGGGATTGGGGGCAGGAGGAGAAGGGGATGACAGAGGATGAGATGGCTGGATGGCATCACTGACTCGATGGACGTGAGTCTGAGTGAACTCCGGGAGTTGGTGATGGACAGGGAGGCCTGGCATGCTGCGATTCATGGGGTCGCAAAGAGTTGGACATGACTGAGCGACTGAACTGAACTGAACTGAGGTGCCTAATAAATACTTGTTAGTGACCTATCTAAGGGAACATTTACATTATTTTCACTCAAAAACTAGCGATGGAAATCTGCAATGTTTTTCTCTTACAGGCATCTAAGTAATCAAAGAGAACAGGGGAGGTAAAGAAAGCCAGCTCCCTAAGTTAGTAAAGTTTTGAAAGTGAAAGTGAAGTTGCTCAGTTGTGTCCAACTCTTTGTGACCCCATGGACTCTAGCCTACCAGGCTCCTCCATCCATGGGATTTTCCAGGCAATCAATGGTTTATTTTCTCTGCAAAGAAAGTTACGAGTCAGACTTTCCACCCAAAGGAAGTAAGAATTTGGTTGTCAGGCTGAAAAGATATGGTTACATCGAATTAGAACAGATTTTAATATTGATTCTGACCTTTGGCAGAGTTCTCAGTGAGGTAAGAGATAGAGAGGCCTCTGGGCTAGACAGTTGGTGTTTGTCAGATGGAGTAAAATTCAGGCTTTGTTCTCACCCAGACACTCCCAGGGCAAAGCCAGTGGCAGAAGCTGAGCTCTGCTGAAGGAAAGAGGTAAGGTGCCCACTTCTGAAGTCAAAGAAAACTTCCCTGTTGGAACAGGCACAGGAAGGCCACCTGCGGATCAAAAAGGGAGAGAGTACCACTCCATAATAAATGTGGACCTACCCTCACAGGCCTCTGTGGTGGGATCCATCTTAACAAAAAGTTGTGTCCACATGTTGGGGAGGGTCCTAGAATTAAGATCTCTCTTCAGGCCCACTCACAGCTGCCTCTCCAGGATCAGCAGTATGGCAGAGTACCAATCCAAGTCACTCTGGGCTGGAAGCCCAAACAGTAGGCTTGAATCTCATTCTTTTCACTCATCTACCTGGACCACGATTGCCCATCATCAGCCCTGTTGACATTTGGGGATGGATAAAGCCTCTTGATGAAAGTGAAAGAGGAGAGCGAAAGTTGGTTTTAAGCTCAACATTCAGAAAATGAAGATCATGGCATCCGGTCCCATCACTTCATGGGAAATTGATGGGGAAACAGTGGAAACAGTGTCAGACTTTATTTTGGGGGGCTCCAAAATCACTGCAGATGGTGACCGCAGCCATGAAATTAAAAGATGCTTACTCCTTGGAAGAAAAGTTATGACCAACCTAGATAGCATATTCAAACACAGAGACATTACTTTGCCGACTAAGGTCTGTCTAGTCAAGGCTATGGTTTTTCCTGTGGTCATGTATGGATGTGAGAGTTGGACTGTGAAGAAGGCTGAGCGCCGAAGAATTGATGCTTTTGAACTGTGGTGTTGGAGAAGACTCTTGAGAGTCCCTTGGACTGCAAGGAGATCCAGCCAGTCCATTCTGAAGGAGATCAACCCTGGGATTTCTTTGGAAGGAATGATGCTAAAGCTGAACCTCCAGTACTTTGGCCACCTCATGCGAAGAGTTGACTCACTGGAAAAGACTCTGATGCTGGGAGGGATTGGGGGCAGGAGGAGAAGGGGATGACAGAGGATGAGATGGCTGGATGGCATCACTGACTCGCTGGACGTGAGTCTGAGTGAACTCCGGGAGTTGGTGATGGACAGGGAGGCCTGGCATGCTGCAATTCATGGGGTCGCAAAGAGTTGGACATGACTGAGCAACGGAACTGAACTGAATTCCTTCATGTAGGGGGCTGTCCAGTATCGGGTATTTAGCATCTCTGGTCTCTACCCATTAAATGCCAATAATATTCCCACCTGTAGTCATGATAATCAAAAATGTTTTCAGATATTGCTGAATGTCCTATGATGGGCAAACAACTTCCTTTGTCGAGTTACTGCTTAGAATGTGCTGGGATAGGTACTCAATAGTCCCAGTAAAGCCCACTTATGGCTAGATTTTAGTTGTCAGAGGATACATTTGTAGTCTGTATTTCATTTCTATGTACTTTGTCTTAAAATTACTGTAAATATTCCTTTTGAAAATTTATGTTTATACCAGTTGGACTAAAAGAAAATGGAATTTTCCTCACCCTAGTTTAGGAAGGTAACTCAGAGCCCTGGAGGACAGTAATGAGTTATCTCAGGGAAGCATCCAACACACAGATTAGAGAGGCGTAGGGGGAGAGCTGTGGGTGCTGGAGTTTTCCCTTTAAAAAACTCACTACTTTTTCCCCCTGGAATTTCATAGGATATCTGTATTTTCCTTTGCAGCCTCATGCAAATGTTTTCATGAGCTCCCAATTTGTACACCTAAATATTCACTGACCATGTCCTCACTGTTTCAAGAGGGAGCTTTCATGCAATATCACTCATTGTCCATGACAGGAAGAATTGTCAAGGTCAGTAGAAGGAAAGAATCATTGATTACAGGCCCCCAACAGGAAAATGTGTACATTGCATTTCCTACAGTTCTGCCAAGAGAACACACTGGTCATAGCAAACACCCTCTTCCAACAACACAAGAGAGGGCTCTACACATGGACATCCCCAGGTGGTCAATATTGAAATCAGGCTGATTATATTTTTTGCAGCCAAATATGGAGAAGCTCTATACAGTCAGCAAAAACAAGACCAGGAACTGACTGTGGCTCAATCATGAACTCGTTATTGCCAAATTCAGACTTAAATTGAAGAAAGTAGGGAAAACCACTACACCATTCAGGTGTGACCTAAATCAAGTCCTTAACAATTATACAGTGGAAGTGAAAAATAGATTTAAGGGACTAGATCTGATAGACAGAGTGCCTGATGAACTATGGATGGAGGTTTATGACATTGTACAGGAGGCAGGGAACAAGACCATACCCAAAAAAAAGAAATGCAAAAAAGCAAAATGTCTGTCCGAGGAGGCCTTACAAATAGCTGAGAAAAGAGGAGAAGCCAAAAGCAGAGGAGAAAAGGAAAGATATTCCCATTTGAATGGAGAGTTCCAAAGAACAGCAATGTAAGAAAGCCTTCCTCAGCGATCAATGCAAAGAAATAGAGGAAAACAATAGAATGGGAAAGACTAGAGATCTCTTTGAGAAAATTAGAGATACCAAAGGAACATTTCATGCAAAGATGGGCTCAGTAAAGGACAGAAATGGTAGGGACCTAACAGAAGTAGAAGATATTAAGAAGAGGTGGCAAGAATACACAGAAGAACTGTACAAAAAAGATCTTCATGACCAAGATAATCACAATGGTGTGATCACTCACCTACAGCCAGACATCCTGGAATGTGAAGTCAAGTGGGCCTTAGAAAGCATCACTACGAACAAAGCTAGTGGAGGTGATGGAATTCCAGTTGAGCTATTTCAAATCCTGAAAGATGATGCTGTAAAAGTGCTGCACTCAGTATGCCAGCAAATTTGGAAAACTCAGCAGTGGCCACAGAACTGGAAAAGTTCAGTTTTCATTCCAATCCCAAAGAAAGGCAATGCCAAAGAATGCTCAAACTACCGCACAATTGCACTCATATCACTAGCTAGCGAAGTCATGCTCAAAATTTTTCAAGCCAGGCTTTAGCAATACGTGAACCGTGAACTTCCAGATGTTCAAGTTGGTTTTAGAAAAGGCAGAGGAACCAGAGATTTAATTGCCAACATCCACTGGATCATCGAAAAAGCTGGAGAGTTCCAGGAAAACATTTATTTCTGCTTTATTGACTATGCCAAAGCCTTTGACTGTGTAGATCACAAAAAGCTGTGGAAAATTCTGAAAGAGATGGGAATACCAGACCATCTGACCTGCCTCTTGAGAAACCTGTATGCAGGTCAGGAAGCAACAGTTAGAACTGGACATGGAACGACAGACTGGTTCCAAATAGGAAAAGGAGTACGTCAAGGCTGTATATTGTCACCCTGCTTATTTTACTTACATGCAGAGTACATCATGAGAAACACTGGGCTGGAAGAAGCACAAGCTGGAATCAAGATTGCCAGGAGAAAGATCAATAATCTCAGATATGAAGGTGACACCACCCTTATGGCAGAAATTGAAGAACTAAAGAGCCTCCTGATGAAAGTGAAAGAGAGTGAGAAAGTTGGCTTAAAGCTCAACATTCAGAAAATGAAGATCATGGCATCCGGTCCCATCACTTCATGGCAAATAGATGGGGAACAGTGGAAACCGTGTCAGACTTTATTTTTTGGGGCTGTAAAATCACCGCAGATGGTGACCACAGCCATGAAATAAAAAGACACTTAGTCCTTTAAGAAAAGTTATGACTAACCTAGACAACATATTCAAAAGCAGAGACATTACTTTGTCAACAAAGATCTGTCTAACCAAGGCTACGGTTTTTCCAATAGTAATGTATGGATATGAGAGTTGGACTATAAAGACAGCTGAGCGCCAAAGAATAGATGCTTTTGAAGTGTGGTGTTGGAGAAGACTCTCGAGAGTCTCTTGGACTGCAAGTTGATCCAACCAGTCCACCCTAAAGGAGATCAGTCCTGGGTGTTCATTGGAGGGACTGATGTTGAAGCTGAAACTCCAATACTTTGGCCACCTGATGTGAAGAGCTAACTCATTTGAAAAGACCCTGATGCTGGGAAGCATTGAAGGCAGGAGGAGAAGGGGACGACAGAGGATGAGATGGCTGGATGGCATCACCAACTCAATGGACATGACCTTGAGTGAACTCCAGGAGTTGGTGATGGACAGGGAGGCCTGCTGTGCTGCAGTCCATGGGGTTGCAAAGAGTCGGACACGACTGAGTGACTGAACTGAACTGACTGAACAGGAAACCAGCTACTGCAGCAACTCAGCCAATGAGAAACAGTCATCACCCTAGACTCTCACTTTTCTCCGACAGACTAATTCAAAACAAAACTTCCTAACTTCCTCTTTTTTTGTCTTATAACGTTCCTTTCTTTTGTTGCACTTGCCTTTGGCTTTTGCTATAGCTTGCTTGTCCTGAATTGCAGCTCCTCTGGTATTTTGAGTAAACCCATTCTGGTAAAACAACTGACTGATTTATTTTTAAGGTCAACATCACTTGATGATAAAAAACGGGATCCCAAGAAAACCTCCAACAACTCCCAAGGTGTGTGAGCAACCCAAAAAGCCCAGAGCTCATTGCTTTCTCACTGACCATGAATTTGAGGAAAAGAGTCTCCTGGATTTCAAGCCCACACTCTTTGCATTTTGAGTTCAGGCTTTATTTGGGATCTGTTTGAAGGCTTTGTTCTTTCTGAGAGTGTTCATATGGCCTTTGGCCCAATTCCTTTGGAACTGGGCTGTTGCCACTGCAACTCTGTCTATTGGAACTCTGTTTATTGGAACTGTGTTGACGTTTAGCCTCATTCCTTTTGGAACTGAGCTGTTCCCACTGGAAGTCTGTCATATCAGAACTCTATCAGAACTGTCCTGATCTTTAGCCTAATTTCTTTTGGAACTGGGCTGTTCCTATAGGAATTGTATGTTTGAGAATTTTTTTTGTTGCTTTAGAGGAAAAAAATCCCAAAGAAATGGGATCCCAGTCATCAGAATGCTTTGAGGGTGCCCCCAGCCAATTTTATGTTTAAAAACTTGGATCTCTCATTAAAAAGAATGACATAATGCCATTTGCAGCAACATGGATGGACCCAGAGAGTGTCGTACTGAGTGAAGTCAGTCAGATGGAGAAGGAGAAATATCTTATGATAGCCCTGTGGAATCTAAAAAGAAATGATACAAATGAACTTACAAAACAGAAAGAGACTCATAGATTTAGAGGACAATCTTACAGTTGCCGTGGGAAGGACAGAGGAAGGGATAGGTAGTTTGGGATGGACGTGTACACACTGCTATAATTAAAATGGATAACCAATAAGGATCTACTGTACAGCACAATGAACTCTGCTCAATGTTACCTGGCAGCCTAGATGGGA
Organism: Budorcas taxicolor; assembly: GCF_023091745.1. NCBI lineage: Eukaryota > Metazoa > Chordata > Mammalia > Artiodactyla > Bovidae > Budorcas > Budorcas taxicolor. The sequence goes on along the minus strand of NC_068913.1, from coordinate 35,093,714 downwards.
GGGGGATTCTGGGGAGAATGGGTACATGTACATGTATGACTGAATCTCTTCATTTTACTTGAAACTATCATAACATCATTAATCAGCTATAACCCAATACAAAATAAAAAGTTAAAAAAAAACCTTTCCTCATGTGCATTTCTAACTCAATAGACTGACTTAACCAAAAGTAACTGAGAACACTAATGGCCATTATGAGGAACTTCCAAAGTCCTCACACTTTCCTTCAAACTGGATTGGACAGCTGTGGGCGCTAAAGCTGTCAAAACCTAATGGGACACATATTTTCAATGATATTTTGAGGCTTTCAAGCATTATCCGGGGTCTAAAATTACTTCTCGGCAAATACAATTTCTAAATTAACTGAGGCAAACAAACGACTAAAGAAAGACAAAACGGCTTCTCCCCCACCACCTCATTTTCTGAAGGCAGCCCCTTGTGCCCAGCCCCCACCCCTGGTGCCACCCTTCTCCCCTGCTGCCCCCTCAGTTTCCCAGTCTCATCCTTTCACCAAGCTGCCCCTTTCCCTGAGCCTCTCCTCACCTCTCCCTTCTCTGAGGCTATCAGAACCTTTCCGTTTAAAGGTTTCTCTTCTGAGGATCCAAATAAACCCCAAACGTCTTCTGTTTCCTGGACTATAAGGCCAAATTGAGAGCCCTGAAGTAACTGAGAAGCCCCATAGGTTTGCTTAAGTATTTAACATTGTTGTTCAAACTAGCCAACCTGGTGTCTCAGATTTGGGTCAGTTAGTCCACTTGCTTGTTGCTGATAGTCAAGCCAAACAGTGAACGAATTTTGCTGGATGGGAACATCCTGAACAGGTGTAGAAAAACAAACTCTTAACTTTAAGCAAAAGGCTAGAACGCTGGCTGAAAACTTTCACTGGGCAATTACAGTAGCTCTTCCTAAGCCTGATCAAAATAAAACGAAGGCTTGCCCACAGAAATCTGAGGAACCCCTTCATGACGATTATAACAGACTTCAGATCATTTTCAAACGAAATTCAGGTCTTCCTTCAGATGCTGAATCCACTCAGGTAGGCTTTAACTCTATGTTTATTAATGGGCTGAACTAGGATCTCTCTCTGGGTTGAAGTAGGAAGCCATGTCTACTTCAGAATTTAGTTAATTTAGCAAATCAGCTCATTTGAACTCTAGCTGACTCACCTAAATGAGAGACCACTAGAATTCTTAATTTTCAACTCCAGCAAATGAAGGCCCTGAAACAAAACTGAAAACCTCCTAGTGGGACTTTCCTGGTTGTATAGTGGTTAGGACTCCTTGTTTCCCTGCAAGGGGCATGGGGTCAATCCCTGGTCAGGGAACTGACATCCCATATGTTGTGCGGCCAGGAAAAAAAAAAGACTATCAAAAACCTCCTATTATTGCTGTTTTTCAGTTCAGTTCAGTCGCTCAGTCATGTCCGACTCTTTGTGACCCCATGAATTGCAGCACGCCAGGCCTCCCTGTCCATCACCAACTCCCGGAGTTCACTCAGACTCACCTCCATCGAGTCACTGATGCCATCCAGCCATCTCATCCTCTGTTGTCCCCTTCTCTTCCTGCCCCCAATCCCTCCCAGCATCAGAGTCTTCTCCAATGAGTCAACTCTTTGCATGAGGTGGCCAAAGTACTGGAGTTTCAGCTTTAGCATCATTCCTTCCAAAGAAATCCCAGGGTTGATCTCCTTGCAGTCCAAGGGACTCTCAAGAGTCTTCTCCAACACCACAGTTCAAAAGCATCAATTCTTTGGCGCTCAGCTTTCTTCACAGTCCAACTCTCACATCCATACATGACCACAGGAAAAACCATAGCCTTGACTAGACAGACCTTAGTCGGCAAAGTAATGTCTCTGCTTTTGAATATGCTATCTAGGTTGCTCATAACTTTTCTTCCAAGGAGTAAGCATCTTTTAATTTCATGGCTGCAGTCACCATCTGCAGTGATTTTGGAGCCCCCAAAAATAAAGTCTGACACTGTTTCCCCATCAATTTCCCATGAAGTGATGGGACCAGATGCCATGATCTTTGTTTTTTGAATGTTGAGCTTTAAGCCAACTTTTTCACTCTCCTCTTTCACTTTCATCAAGAGGCTTTTTAGCTCCTCTTCACTTTCTGCCATAAGGGAGGTGTCATCTGCATACCTGACCTGGCAATCTTGACTCCAGCTTGTGTTTCTTCCAGTACACCGTTTCTCATGATGTACTCTGTATATAAGTTAAATAAGCAGAGGGACAATAGACAGCCTTGAAGTACTCCTTTTCCTATTTGGAACCAGTCTGTTGTTCCATGTCCAGTTCTAACTGTTGCTTCCTGACCTGCATACAGATTTCTCAAGAGGCAAGTCAGGTGGTCTGGTATTCCCATCTCTTTCAGAATTTTCCACGGTTTATTGTGATCCACACAGTCAAAGGCTTTGGCATAGTCAATAAAGCAGAAATAGATGTTTTTCTGGAACCTCTTGCTCTTTCCATGATCCAATGGATGTTGGCAATTTGATCTCTGGTTCCTCTGCCTTTTCTAAAACCAGCTTGAACATCAGGAAGTTCACGGTTCATGTATTGTTGAAGCCTAGAACCAAAATCTTGAACAAAAGGTTGTTACAAATTCAAGTGCTCCAGGAGTTTTCAGCCCTTTAGCCAGTTTAATTCCCAAGACCTCCTGATTCCCAATGATGGGGCCTCCTAGGAGCTACAGGAGCTCTTCCCAATCCTCCCCCTTAATCAGCTTAGAGACACCACTCTCCCGATTGGGAATGTATCTTTCTGTCCTTACCGACCCAGAGCTACCCTCTCAGTGCTCAACCAACTGCTATAAAGCAGCCCCTGCCTCAGAGCACTAAGAGAGTTCAAAGAGTGAGGATCCTTAGTAAGCCTCCCCAGGTTCCCATCTCTAAACTTGGTCCCTTTTGTTGAGGCCTTCTGAGAGATACACACCTTTTTTTCTCCTTAGTTCCTCTGCTCCTATTCATTTACTAGGCTGAGGCTTCTTAGAAAAGTATCACGCTGGAATTTCTGTCTCCTAAAAGGCAAAAACAATGCTAGAATTTGACAGCAGCAATAGCCAACCAAGTGAACTGAATGACATTTCACCATCTTTTATTTGCTTTTATTTTTGTTGGCACTATAGCTGAATATGGGGATCCTGACCATTTATCCCAATTGGATCAGCTACCACCCTCTTTATGGGAAAAATCTTCAAGGGATATTTGTAGAATCCACAGTGCATCCCATGTCAAGATTCAAATAGATCCCTTAAAGCCTCTCTTCAGAATTAATACCCTATAAACTCAGACAGTAAAGCGTCTGCCTGTAATGCGGGAGACCTGGGTTCGATTCCTGGGTTGGGAAGATCCCCCGGAGAAGGAAATGGCAATCCACTCCAGCACCCTTGCCTGGAAAATCCCATGGACCGAGGAGCCTGATAGGCTATAGTCCATGGGGTCACAAAGAGTCAGACATGACTGAGTGACTTCACTTCACCTCAAGGCATCAAGCCATAACAGAGGATTGCAAGGCTCAGAGCCTCATGACCCTCTGTTCCAGTCCCTGTGTGCGGTGTGCGTGTGTGCACATGCACGCTCAGTCGCTTCAACTGTGCCCAACTCTTTGCTGCTCTATGGACTGTAGCCTGCCAGGCTCCTCTGTCCATGAGATTCTCCAGGCAAGAATACTGGAGTGGGTTGTCATGCCCTCCTCCAGGGGATCTTCCTGATTCAGGGATCGAACCTATGTCTCCTGTACTACAGGCGGATTCTTTACCCCTGAGCCACGGGGTAAGCCCTCTAGTCCCTGTAATACCCATTTTACCTGTAGGAAAACTCAATGGCTCCGATGAACATTCAACCAGAACTTACAAGCAATAAACAACCCTTTCATCCCTTGACACCCTGTTGTTCCCAACCTCCACACACTACTGACATCCAGTCCCACTGAAAGCACATTGTCACTGCAATTAATTTATGGAGTACATTCTTTAGTATTCCAGTTGATAAGGCTAAACAACACCCTTTTGGGCTCACTTGGAAAGAAAGGCAATAAATTTGGACAGTAAAGCCCCTGCATTTCATAGGAAGTTTGCCTTACTCTAAATCATGTTTGCCTTACTCTTCATCACCAACAAATCATGAAGGTTGATTTGGATGGTGTAAACTTTTCTGCAGGCTCTACTTTGTTATAATATGTGGGTAGTTTGCTTCTCTGCTCCCTTTCTCAAACTTTTTCACAGGAAGACAATATTCATGCGTTAAAACTGTTAGCCTTGAAGGGACATAAAGTCTCCAATTAAAAACTGCTGTTTGCTCAAACTCAGGCTTGATATTCAGCCACTTCTCAGTCTTTTGAGCTAGTCACAGCACATCCAATGCACCTGGCCTCTGCCTCGTTTGATCAACAGCTGATAAAAAGGAGATAAATTTCATTATCATAAAGGCCTAATTGCTTGTGTTAAAAATAACCTTGCTTTGGTAGAGCAATCCTTTCACAGCATGCTCCCAGGAGGCAAAGACCCTAAGCATCACACTTTGCAGCCTCCCTGTTGGAAAAGACGCCTCCAGAAAGACTCCCTTCAGCCTCACTGGAAAGCCCCTATTAGGTATTGCTAACCATTCCTTGTGCTGTCAAACTCTATGAAACAGGCTCTTGGATTCAAAAAGCAATTCTTCTGCTATTCCCAAATAACCTCATTTTTGCTGCTAAAATATTACTGCTTTATTTTTAAGGTTAACAGTGTGTAATTAACTTCACTACAATTGAGATCTTATTTGTATACCATGTGTATCCATAGTCCCTTACATGTTAATATTTTTAGATAAACTTCACATGATAGAAAAGGAATTCTATTACAGGGAAAAACTTTGTGAATAACTTTTTTTTCCCTTATAATAAGTGCATAAATGAAGATATAGCTGATCTACAGGAATTAGGTGTTGCCGTGATATGAGAAATTGGGCTTCCCAGGTGGCTCAGTGGTAAAGAATATGCCTGCCAATGTGAGAGATGCAGGAGATGCAGGTTTGATCCCTGGGTCAGGAAGATCCTCTGGAGGAGGAAATGGCAACCGACTCCAGTATTCTTGCCTGGAAAATCCCATGCACAGAGGAGCCTGGTGGGCTGCAGTTCATGGGGTCGCAGAGAGTCAGCCACAACTGAGCACGCATGCACGTGATGTGGGAAAGAACCAGGAACTTCGACAGTTCAGTTTACTAACTAGATTAGGTTGGTTTCTTAGAAGCCTGTGATATAAAAAAAATTCAATATTTATGTATAAAATGAAACACTACTTGACGTCTGTAACTTTACCACAAAGTGTTACAACCTTGGAAAGGCAAGAGATCCAGAATAGCCAAAATGATCTTGAAAAAGAAAAAAAAGCTGGAGGACTCATAGCAATTTCAAAACTCAATAACTGTAGTAATCAAGACAGGGTGGTACCAGCATAGGACAGACATGCAGGTGGATCAAAGAGAATTGAGAGTGAGAAGTAAAGGGTATCATGTATGGTGCACTGACTTTTGACAGAGGGGCCAACACAGTTTAGTGGGAAAAGTCTTTTCAACCAATAGTGGTAATAGGACAACTGGATTCCACATGCAAAAGAATGAATTTGGGCCCCTACTCTGCACCACACAGAAAAAGTAACTTAAAGTGAATCACAGGCATAAGTCTAAGAGCAAAAACTACATAATTCTTAGAAGAAACACAGGAGAAAGTCTTCATGATCTCAGATTAGGCAATGATTTCTTAGCTACAACAGCAAAACCACAAGATTGATTAGCAGAACATCATTAAAATTAAAACTGTTTGTGCTTTAAAGAACACAATCAAGAAAATGAAGACCATCCACAGATAGGAAAATATTTGCAAATCATGTATCTGATAAGGGATTTGTATCTGGAATATATAAAGAACTCTTACAACTCAACAACACAAAGGCATTTATCCAAAGAAGAGACACAAACAACCAATAAGCACCAATAAGAACAGATGCTCAACACTTAGTCTGCACAGAAATGCAAATTAAGACAGTGAGCTAATATATCCCAACTATTGGGATGCTATAATCAAAGAGATGGACAATAACAAGTGTTATTGTTACATTGTTATTGTTATTATGGCAGAGAGAGATTGGAACCCTTATACTTTGCTGGTGGGAATGTAAAATCACGCACCCACTTTGGGAAGCAGTTTGGCAGTTTTATCAAACCAGTCAAACCTAAAGGAAATCAATCCTGCATATTTATTGGAAGGACTGATGCTGAAGCTGAAGCTTCAATACTTTGGCCACCTGATGTGAAGAGCTGACTCACTGGAAAAGACCCTGATGCTGGCAAAGATTGAAGGCAAAAGGAGAAGGGGATGGCAGAGGATGAGATGGTTAGATAGCATCACTGACTAAATAGACATGAATCTGAGCAAACTCCAGGAGATGTGGAGGACAGAGGAGCCTGGTGTGCTACAGTCCATGGGGTCACAGAGAGTATACAACTTAGCAAATGAAAAACAATAACAAATGTTAAACACAGAGTTACCATATATAACACAACAATTCTATTCCTAGGTATTTACTGAAGATAACTAAAAACATATGTTCACACAAAGACTAGTACATAAATGTTTATAGCAATATTATTTAAAATAATCAAAAGATGGAAACAATCCAAATGTTCCTTAAATGATGAATGGATAGACAAAATGTAATATACCCATACAATGTGATATCATCAAGCCACAATAGGGAATGAAGTATTGATATATGCTACAACATGGATAAATCTCAAAAACATGCTAAGTGAAAGAAGCTAGTCATAGAAGACCACATATCCTGTGATCCTATTCATGTAAAGTGTCCTGAATAGGCTGCTGCTGCTGCTGCTAAGTCGCTTTAGTCGTGTCCGACCCTGTGCGACCCCATAGACGGCAGCCCACCTGGCTCCCCCGTCCTTGGGATTCTCCAGGCAAGAACACTGGAGTGGGTTGCCATTTCCTTCTCCAATGCAGGAAAGTGAAAAATGAAAGTGAAGTCACTCAGTTGTGTCCGACTCTTCGCGACCCCAAGGACTGCAGTCTACCAGGCTTCTCCATTCATGGGATTTTCCAGGCAAGAGTACTGGAGTGGGGTGCCATTGCCTTCTCCACCTGAATAGGCAAATCTATATAAATAGAAAGTAGATTAATGATTGCAGAGAGCTGGGGAGGTGGTGGCAGTCTTTTGGGGTGCTAAAAATATTCTAACGTTAGATTATGGCTATTGGATAAACCTGTAAATATAGTAAAAGCCACTGATTTATACACTCTAAATGAAATCTTAGGGAACTGCCTGGCAGTCCAGTGGTTAGGACTCTTTCACTGGATGGGACACAGGTTCAATCCCTGGTCAAGGAAATCAGATCACACAAGTGGTGTGGCAAAACTAAACAGATAAATGGGGGCACTTATGATATATAAATTATATCCTGACAAAGCTGTTAATTTATGTTCTGCTTAGTAATGCAGACTTTTTCTGAGATTTAAAGACATCATGGTTATCTTAACTCTTCCCTAGGATTTTGGTGGTAAATTTTTATATACAGTAAATATCACTAAAGACAACTCCAAACCAAAGAATAGTGCTAAGAAAATGCCCTTTGTATGTTCATCTGCTGTTGGTAGAGAAGTTAATTTTTAATCTCAGGTTGATTTCTTGGTATCCAGAATGCTTTAATTTGCTTCGAGTTGCTTCCTGAAGTGATCACCTGTCTACTGCCCATACCCCCTCATTAAAATAAAAAAAGATCACATAATTATTTCTTTAATATGTTCATTTTATATATTGGAATGAAAGTAGATTAAAGATCTGTTCCATAGGTTACAGCTGTTTATACTATAACTCATTACTTCTCAGAGTCACAAGTCTTAACAGCTAGCTGTGCATATCTAACAGAGAAGGCGATGGCACCCCACTCCAGTACTCTTGCCTGGAAAATCCCATGGATGGAGGAGCCTGGTAGACTGCAGTCCATGGGGTCACGAAGAGTCGGACATGACTGAGTGACTTCACTTTCACTTTTCACTTTCCTGCATTGGAGAAGGAAATGGCAACCCACTCCAGTGTTCTTGCCTGGAGAATCCCAGGGACGGAGGAGCCTGGTGGGCTGTCGTCTATGGGGTCGCACAGAGTTGGACACGACGGAAGCAACTTAGCAGCAGCAGCAGCAGCAGTGCATATCTAAAGTGTAAATTCCTGGTGTTTTTACACTTTTCACAGTGAAACTTATCCAGATTTGTCTAGAGGAGCTATTTTTGTTTGTGGTACACTAAGAAAGAGCTACATAGGATGAAAAATGAAAGGTCTCATGGGACTAAAAATGAAATATCCTTTATGGCAACTTAAAAACCTTACTATCACTGCTTGGGCTTTCCTTGTGGCTCAGTAGTAGAGAAGCCATCTGCCAATACAGAAAACGCAGATTCAATCCGTGATCCCAGAAGATCCCACATGCTTGCAGCAACTAAGCCTGGGCGCTACAACTATTGAACTTGTGCTCCAGAGCCTGGCAACAACAGTTACTGAAGCCTGTGTGCCCTCAAGCCTGTGTTCTGCAACAAGAGAAGCCACAGCAATGAGAAGCCTGTGCACTCTGCTCTCTGCAACTACAGAAAAACCCACGCAGCAACGAAGACCCAGCGCAGCCAAAAAGAAATAAAGTTAAATAAAAAACGTTATTATCACTACTTGTAGTAATTACAAGGTTTTCTTCACAAAAATATTTTGACTCACTATCAATTTTTAACCTTGGGACAACTTCTTGTTATCAATATATGTCATGTGCCTGAACATACGGCTCAAGAGCCACTATCAGCCACCCCACTGCAAGAGATGTAAACTAATTCAAATTTAACCCGAACAGAATTCAGAATCTTCCATTAAAATTCATATTATGTGTTTTGAAGAAAAATAAGTCACTTTTTAACTATATGCTTTGGGGAATTATTGGTAGACTTGCTTATTCATATATTTTTAAAGATTACCTTTTCTCCCCTGCATACCCGAGTGATCCTTTGCATTCAGTCCCAAGGGTTTTTTCTTTCTAAGAATCCAGGAGTCTTTACAGAAATATTGTGTTTCCCTTTAAATTAACAAGATTAGGAGGCACTGAAGCTAAGCGACCCTAAATTCTATGGCACCCTCAGATATTAGATATGCAAAAACTGTAAGAGGTACCAACATTTACTAGGGAAGAGAAAAAAATACTTTGAAGTTTATTTTTGACTATTTTTAAAATTGTGTTTAAGAACAATACCTTGCAAACCAATTTTAACATTATCCAGAACATAGCATCTAAATACTATGATAGTTTCTTTCCCCACATCCTTGTAAGCCAAGTTTAACGTTATCTAGAACATAGCATCTAAATACTATGAGTGAAGTTTTTTTCCCCACATCTTCACAAATTACTACAACTTTATAATCCCTTATCTGAAACCTTATTTGGCCTGGCAGATTTCAGAATTCAGAACATTTATCAGAAAAGTGTGTCTGCAACATATTATGTAACACCACTAGCAAGCACAGAAGATGCACTGCAACCAAACTCATTTGTATTTTTGTAGCAAACTTACAAATACTCATTTGTATCCTCAGTTTCCTTCTGGTCACATTTTACAAAGTTAGGAAAAGATTGGGACCTGGGACGGACATGTTAATTCGAAATCCAGTTATTTATATGATCTCCATTTCACAGTCACTGTAAACTATTGGCCTTTTCTTTCACAAAAATGAAAATGTATTTAAAATGAAAACTGAAACAGTGTATTTCCAGGAGTAAATGTAAAATAGATTTGCTTGTGAAGCTATGTTAATTGTATTATGACCTTTCTCTAGCACTTGCCTAGCTCTCTCTGGTTAAAAACTCTTTTCTTGGTGAGACAGTAGAAGGTGTCAGGTCCCCCTGAAGCTTGCAGTGTGAGTCCCTGCGCGCTTCAAGGTCCTCGGGCAGCAGGGAGAGCTGTGGGAGGGTAAGGAAGCTCTGACAGTCCAGTGCTGCAGGATGTCTAGCTGGGCAAATTTCAGCCTCAGTGGATGAAGCAAAAGAGAGACCAAGTGGGGATTTATGTGGTTACTGTTCTCTTGGTAGGACATGGAGGGAACGACAGTATTCGTCCTTAAGGCACTTACTTGGGAGTCACAAAAAGTGACGAGGAGTTCTTCACTTTGGGAAGAGCGGCTACTAAGTAGGAGCTTAGTAGGAACTGGAGCTAGAAGAGGAACAGCGCAGCGAGCTTGCACTTGCACAGCTTGCGTGAAAACAGGCCATTTGTTTTTATACCGGTTCCAGAAAGCGGAGCGCAGCCCAACCTCAGCTCCAGCCACGTCCCGAGTGAGGCGCTATGGTCCACCGGCTGCAAGCAGTTACTGGCAGGCTGGATTCGGACTGTGGCCCTTCCGGCCCGCCCGCCAGGCCTGTCGGGGGCGGGCAGCTGACCTGGAAAGCCCGAGAGAGGCGTGGCCAGGTCGCGAGAAAGCGCAGACCCCGCCCTCCGCGCCTTCAAGGACCGGGCGGGCCCCCAGAGCATGCCAACCAATCCCCGTTTCCCGGTGACCGCGGGGCGGGACCCTCGCGGCTTTCCGTCCAATTCGCGCTCTTCTGGGCTTGAGCGGAACAGGCCGGTGCAGCAGGGGGGTCGGGACTATTTGGCTGGCGGAGTTTGCGCTCCATCCCTCTCTCCCCTAATATTTTGGGGGTGGGGAGAAGTTAAGGACAGAGTTAAATGGTGTAGAGCAGCAGAGGTGACAGGACTCGGCGGAGGTGACTTCGGGCATGTCGCTGGCCCGAGTCTGAGAGGTACTCCTGAAGTTGGGCCGCTGGGCTGGTCCGTGGTGGTGCTTCGTTAGATTGCTGTCACCTGGTGGCTTTTAAAGTGTGCGGAGCTGCCTTTGTGTTGGTGGGGGTCGTCTCCGAGCTCTCGTCGCCCTCTCCTCCTGTCTCTGGAGCCAGGCTTTGAACTTGCAGCCCTGCGATAAATCGCCAGCACCAGGCCCCTGGGCACCGGGAGGTACACTGTTATCGGGGGCTTATCTAACGGAAGGGAGTGCGGTTGTCCTAGTAGTTAACCTAGTTAATCCGTGTAGTAATTTTTATCTAGCTTTCTGGCTAAGGAAAGGAAATGGCAACCCACTCCAGTGTTCTTGCCTGGAGAACCCCAGGGACGGGGGAGCCTGGTGGGCTGCCGTCTATGGGATCGCACAGAGTTGGGCACGACTGAAGCGACTTAGCAGCAGCTTTCTGGCAGATGGACTTTTTGCGTGTTTGCTGTGAGTTCCGAAGGGATGAGACTTGGCGCCTCCCATCCCTTTAGTTGTATGTCTTCCACCCTCTTTTACTAGTTTTTTTTAATTTTTTACTCCTGGAATTGTTAAGCTTGTTTTCGCCCTGCCCACAGTTCAGCTCAGTTCACACTCCTGTGGTTCCTGAACAGAATTGTTGCAACAAGCACTTGGCAGTCCTAAACAACTCGTCTTGGTTTACCGGTATGTGGTAATCTATTCCTTTTACTTCTTTTTCCTGATTCTGTTTTGTACTCAGAGTTTCATCTTACTGCTCCTAGTGGGCACTGTAATTAAGTCCGGCATCATCACTTTCCTAAAGCATTTATTTATAGGTTTTTTTGGAATTGTATTATTCAGTCTTTGTGATTGAGAGTTCAAAACAATCCTCCATGAAAGAATCTGATAATTCACGTTTTTACTGTGTACCTCTTGCTGAGTTAAGACCGTAGTGATTATGGAATTGATCCTCGTGGTCTCAGATGCCTGAGGTGTAAGTGGCACGGATGTATACAGAGAATAGTTTGTTTTTCTACATAGGTGTATTAGTTTCCTATTGCTTCATAACACTTTATCACAAACCTAACAGTTAAAAAACAAATTTATTAACTGGCATCTCTATAGATGCAAAGTTTGGGTAGGTTTAGCTGGGTTCACTGCTTAGTGTCTCACAAAGCTGAAATGAATTTGTTGGTCCCGGCTTTCTGAGGGAGAATCCATCTTCAGATTCACTGAGGTTGTTGGTAGAATTAATTTCCATGCAGTTATTAATTTCCATGCAGAATTAATTTCCATCAGGACCGAGGTTCTCATTTCCTTACTGGCTGTCACCTGGGCCTTCTCTCAGTTCCGCGGGAGCATGTGCATTTTCAAAGCCAGACAGCACCTTCAACCCTTTTCATGCTTTTAATCTCCCTGACTCATCTTTGGCCACCTCTTGGAGAAAGCTTTCTGCTCCTAAGAGCTCAAGTGATTAGATTAGGCCCACCTGGCTAATCCCTCTCCTTTAAGGTCAATTTTGCAATAACACCATCACAGTCCAAGAAGTGATAATCTCATATTCACAGGTTCTGGGTATTAGAGGGGGCAGAATCAAGAGGGCCACTTACAGAAATCCTGCTTAACATGATGTGGTTGTCTCAAAACTAGATTATTTTTATGATTCAGTTTCAAAGGTATTAAGGAAAATTAACCCTAACAACGACTCTGATTATTTGAGTATCCTCTCTATAAAGAAAGAAATTTAGATAAAGTTATTTGTCCCAGGGCATGTGAGTAGAAAATGACGAGTTGGTATTTGGACCCAGATCTGCATTTCCTTTAGTCCTAAAGTCATGTTTATGGATGGTCACAGTGAAGTGCAGTCAGTCATTTAGATAGGAAAAAGCTGAGGAATTGGAATATTTGTTGTATCTCAGTTTTGGATTATCTCTTTATATTAGTGGTATAGCAGCATAAGTAAAAGGTTTTTTTTGTTGTCGGTGGTGGTTTTTTTGTTTGTTTTTCTTAATACATCTAGAGGAAGGAGTTCAGGGCTAGTAGGAAGATGCTAATAGCCTCAATACCTGTCTCCTGTAAATGGGTCCAAAGTGCTAGTCCAGTTGGCACTTTCCTGCTTGGCAGTGAGGAGGAGAGAAAGCAGAGGAGAACACCTGTAGTTCCTTACAGGGGCATGATATGGAGGCAGCATACACATCCAAAAGCCATACCGAGCTCCAAGGGAGAGTAGGAGAGATACAGCTATGTGGCCTGCTACCTAGCTTAGACTCAGGATTCTGTTAAGAAAGGGCAAGAATTATATTGGCTTAAAGCAGTCTCTGCCACACCATTATTATTATTTTTTTTTTAAATAATGTTTTATTCTGTAACTTTCTGTGAGTGGAATATACTATTTGACTTTGCTATTAGTTTTAACAAGTAGTATTTGAAAGGACAGGAAATTCTTAATATTACTGTTCCTTGATTTCTCAGCTGCTATTTTAATATATAATTTTAAAGGCTTCTTTGAGGAATTTCTTTTTCTATTCACATTTTGTGTTACTTTGATTTCTCTGAAAATTAATACATCTGGAAAATGTTCAAGATTGCTTTACGATACTTGATCATTCTGTGTAGGCCTCACTGCACAATTAGGTTACAGCAGCTTGTCATATGACTTATGCGTTCTGTAATATTTTGTAAGTTTATGATTTAATGACTCTTCCATACCTTTTCATATTTTCCTCTTGAAATTTCTTTCTCTCAAGTCTATTATCCTTTTCTGTACATCTGCATTCTACCTACCCATTTAGACTTACTGTAAGTCCCCTCTCCCACTATCAGGTATGGGAGGAAGATTATGGTCAAACAAATCTGTATTTGAGTTGTTGGTTTGATCTTAGGCAATTTACTAAATCTCTAAGATTTGACTTATGTAAAATGGCAGTGAATGCCATTTTTCATAGAATGAAGATGAAAGAGATGACACATTTTCTATCACACTTACTGCAATACTTGGCTCAATAAAATATAGTGATATTGAGGATCACTCCTTGACCTCTAGCAATTTGAGACTCCTTTTTTTTTTTAATTGATTTTCTCTCTCTGACAAATCTGTGAATTCCTAAGGACTAGAACCAAGTCCTAGATATACTGTGATTCCTAAATGTTGACGTAGTGGATTGAAACTAGTACCTAAAAGAATATTTACGAGAGTTAATGATGAGGGCTTTTTTTTATAGTGTTCCTATTGTGACTGCATCATGGAAAATCAACTGGCTAAATCAACTGAAGAAAGGACATTTCAGTACCAAGATTCCCTTCCATCACTGCCTGTTCCTTCACTTGAAGAATCATTAAAAAAATACCTTGAATTGGGTATGTTTGTGATCTTTTAATGTATGTTAATATTGCTAGCAGCTTAACTGTGAAATTGTCAGAAGTTGATGAAGGTCTAATTGTTTTGTCCTCTAAGTGAAAAGTGAAAATGAAGTCGCTCTGTCGTGTCCGACTCTTTGCGACCCCATGGACTGTAATCTACCACACTCCTCCGTCCACGGGATTTTCCAGGCAAGGGTATTGGAGTGGGTTGCCATTTCCTTCTCCAGAAGATCTTCCCGATCTTGGGATTGAACCCAGGTCTCCCGCATTGTAGGCAGACGCTTTAACCTCTGAGCCACCAGTGAAGTCTTTGTCCTCTAGGCTCATGATAATTAAAAGTATCCTTAAAATGTCCAAAACTTTTCTGTCTTTCTCTCATGTTAATTTTTCCATAGTTAAAAAGCCAGGTAGTACTATTAGGTTTACAATAAGTAGCAGTCCTCTGCCTCGTTTCCCCCACTGCATTTTCAAATATCTACTGCTTGTGTTATCTCCAGATTTAAACTAACATTCATATACAACTCCTTCTTAGATTTTTTTTAGTTGTAGATATTATATGTTAGTTCCTAAAAAGATGAAGATTTAGCTCTCCTACATACCCCTAACCTCCAGCTTCATTTCTCAACATTTATGCAATGTAACATATCACATTTTCCCTCTAATTTTCTCACTGTTGCCCAGAATCACCATTTGCAATTTAATTAGTGTTCACCTGATTTAAATCTGGATTTACCCAAAGTAGGACTTCCCTGGTGGCTCAGATGGTAAAGCGTCTTGCTTACAATGCGGGAGACCTGGGTTCCATCCCTGGGTCGGGAAGATCCTCTGGAGAAGGAAATGGCAACCCACTCCAGCACTCTTGCCTGGAAAGTAACATGGACGGAGGAGCATGGTGGGCTACAGTCCATGGGTCTCAGAGAGTCAGACACGACTGAGTGACTTCACTTTCACTTTCACTTTACCCAAAGTAATTTACCAGACCATGGAGGGTTTGGGGGTATGCAATTATTCACAAGAGAACCATTCAGGGTACAGTACCGTAATTACCTTTTTGCTGCATTTTTTTTTTTTCCCTCATTTTTCATTTGCTTGCTTTGCTTCGTATCTACAACTAACTCACTCCAGATATCTCACTACACCTAAAAATCCCTGAATCCACTTAAATACACGAGATAGTCACTCAGTTTCATTTCTTCTTAGAGACATCCCTCCTGGAGCCCCCTACCTTCCTGTTGGAGTTAGTGTTTACTTTTCTCAGGATGGCTGGAGGTTCTGTAGCCATCACTCTGGTGGTTCTCTTCACCTCTCTCTCCTGTGTTGGATTCCCTGGTTCCTGGGATCTGTTTTCCTCTTTATGTTTGCTTATTTTGAAGTGCATCTTTAGAGGCTACTTGAGAAAGGGTGTCTGGGAGGAAAAGAATGTTTTTATGTTACTCATGCTTGATTGTTTGGCTGAGTATAGAATTTTGGGTTGAAAATGACTTTTCCAAAGTTTTGAAGGGACTGTCTGTTTCTCTTGAGAAACGTGATGCTGTCCTGATGTTTGACCCTTTATATGTGACCTGTTGTTTTTCACTCCCTAGATGTGTTTGGAAACCATTTCTTTATCTCTGTTATTCTGAATATCTCAGTGATGTGCCATGATGTATAGGTATTTTCATTATTTCTCTGAACATTCAGTGGGTCCTTTCTGTTTAAAAACTTATGTTCTTCAGTTCTAGGAAATTATTCTTTTTTTTAATTAGAGGAAAATTGCTTTATTATGTTGTGTTGTTTCTGCCATACAACAAAGCAAATCAGTCCTAATTATATGTATATCCCATCCTTCTTGAGCCTCCCTCCCCCACCACATTCCACCCCAGAAATTTTTAAAGTATCACTTGTTTTGTAGTTTTCTCCTCTCTTTTTTTTCCACTCTCTTTCTGAGAGCAGCTCCTATTACTTGAATCTGGTTCTTCTGGGCAAAGCTTTTAATTAAAAAGTTGTTTTCCTTTCATTTTATTAGTGAAAGTGACAATGTTAGTCACTCAGTCATGTCTGACTCTTTGCAACTCCATTGCCTGCAGTCCACCAGGCTTCTCTGTCCATGGAGTTCTCCAGGCAAGAATACTGGAGTGGGTTGCCATTCCCTTCTCCAGCAGATCTTCCTGACCCAGGGACCCAGGTCTCCTGCGTTGCAGGCAGATTCTTTACCTCCTGAGCCACTTGTCCCTTTTTGGTCCGTTTAATATTTGGTATCATCAGTCCTTTTTTGGTCTGACTCCTACATGAAAGGCTTTCCTCTAATATGTGGCAATCCTTTGTCATTCACATTTGAGTCAGATCCTGAGAAGCTTATGGGGAGCTCTGAGTGTGTGGGTAGACCTTGGTGACCTGTGGGCCTTAGAATGAACCATAGAGGGTAACAGGGCAGAGATCGAGACGTTCTATTAGGACATATCCAGATGCCCAGACTCCTTTCTCTTGGACTGATATTTTCCCTGAAGAATTCTCTCATCTTTTGCTAAGAAGGCAGAAGCCTGATGGCCAGGGTTTGGAGAGCTGAGTGGAGGAAGAAGCAGGAGGGATCATTGCTCTAGTGTGCACTTTCATTGTTAACCCTCTGTTTAAAATGTGAGCTGGAATCCACGTATTCTGCTAGTCTGGTACAACTTCTCCTAAGGGTAACATATTTCTAACGCTATTAGCAGGGAGGAAGTTGTCTGGCTTTCTGGCGTGTAGGAGATTCACAAGGACGGGTGTGGATGGGGTGGTTGTCAGCTGCTTTTATAGGCAATGAAGCACTTATACTGTTGTCAGCCTCATATTGTCCCTTGTCTTTAGAAGTCTGTGTGTCTTGAATTCTTGAACCTTCCTAGAGTTCCACTGCTTGTTGTTCCACAGGACTTGGCTTGCTTGTTGGGTTTGCACCAAACTCTTCTTACCTTCCCACTTCTTTCTAGTCCCTAGGCTGTGGATACTTCGTCCGTTCTGTGGTCAGTCACCATTTCCCCACGTGTTTTCTAATTTGTAAAGTGGTAACCTCTCTGCTGTCCTCTCTTCTTTCATGTTCTTTGTCCTTATAAACCTACACCTTTTTAGTAATTCTCATTTTAGTGAGTTACTAGAAGTGAAGATACATTTATGAACTTAGTTCCCTTTGTTTAACTGGAAGACCTGATTTTTTTTTTTCTTTTTTTGTCACCTACTTTCATCTGGGAATTCTAGTTTTTTTTTTTAAAAAAAAAACCTTTCTGATTATCCACTTGTGCTCTCTGAATGCAGCTATTTAAATTAACTTTAAGATTTTGAGGAGGCAAAAATAAATCAAAAGGAAGATATTAATGTCCCTTGATTTCTAATTAAGGGATTTCTACTTTCATCTATAGCTTAATTTTCAGAACACTTGGTTTTCATGGACTAGGCACCTTGTATTCGGTGTATGTGTTCATGAAGAAAATCATTATTGGCCACAAGTGATCCTAAACTGCTCCGGGAAGGCTATACACTTAAATCTACATATATGCTGCATTTACATTCATAATGTTTAAGGCTCTGCTTGAACATTAATGGAAAGAAGCTCTAATTTCTCACAGTAATGGCTAAACAGGATTTACTTTTCTATTGGACTAATAACTAGGTGATAGTCCTGTGTGTCATTTTAACTATCATTGTCTAGAATGATTTTAAAATAATTTTGGGAGAAATACTTATCAGACTACATAGTATCCATTGTTTTATTTTTTGAAGTATTTTGCATTATTGCTTTTCATGTTATAAACTAATTTAGTGGACTGCTCTTATATATACATAAGTGTTTTATGTAACTGAGTCAAGATTTATGTAAGTAATAGTAATTGAGGTGAGTTTGTGGTACTTGACATCTAAATACTTCAACGCATATTTCTTCCTTTTACAGTAAAGCCATTTGCAAATGAGGAAGAATATAAGAATACTGAAGCAATTGTCCAGAAATTTCAAAATGGTATTGGAAAAAAATTGCAGCAGAAATTACTTCAAAGGGCAAAAGGAAAAAGAAACTGGGTATTTATGTTATTGTATTTATTAGAATATTGATACTTAATGAAAAGTAAACGTGTATCTAGCTTTCATTTTAAAATTATTACTGTAGAATATACTGTAGAATACTATTACTGTAGAATTATACTGTAGAATCCTTAGTGTTGTCTTTACCATCCAAATGAATGAATGAATTGTTTAACTCTGGGGAGTTTTAAGTATTGTGTGTGGGTTCCTCTTATTATGTGGGGGAACTTGGTAAAATGCAGAATTTCTGGGACCAGTGATTCTGATTCAGTATCTTGGGAAAGGGTGCCCTGCTAAGTCACTTCAGTTGTGTCCGACTCTGTGCGACCCCATAGACGGCAGCCCACCAGGCTCCCCCGTCCCTGGGATTCTCCAGGCAAGAACACTGGAGTGGGTTGCCATTTCCTTCTCCAATGCAGAAAAGTGAAAAGTGAAAGTGGAGTCGCTCAGTCGTGTCCAACTCTTAGTGACCCCATGGACTGCAGCCTACCACCAGGCTCCTCTGCCCATGGGATATTCCAGGCAAGAGTACTGGAGTGGGGTGCCATTGCCTTCTCTGAAGGGTGCCCAGATATCCTTATTTAACTACCCTATGCAGTTTTGATGCAGGTCATCTTTAGACCATGTTTGAGAAAAACATTTTGCCCAGATAATCATAGCCTAAAAACCCAAAATACTAAAATAGATATCACATTTATGGTGTGCAAATATTTATACAGTGCACAGGAGAAAAGGGCCGTTAGAAAACTGGAGTGAAGAATGGTTATGAGTATTCTGTGTTTCAGTTGGGTAGATTGAGGAAACATTGGTATAAAGATTTCAGTAATTTTTCACAAGGAATCTTCTTTGATTTTTCATCTTAACTACTCTACTTCTGTAGGATGAGTTTTTGTAATTTAAAATACTGCCTTAGTCTAGAAATAATGTTTTTAACTATCATTTAGTTTTAGAAATAAAAAGCAAGCTGATCTTTTTTTGTCGTTTAGATACCTATAATGGAGTAATACAAGTTTATATGTCTAGATTCCTTTTTTCTCAATTTTGAGCTTTCAGTGACTTTAAATTAGGATAAAGGTTAAAGAAGTCATTGTTCTGCCTGTATCCTTTTCACTTATATTTTTTCGAATGACTGACTATAGTTTGTAACATCAAATTCTTCAAAAAGAGCTCCAGGTAATTTGATGAGATCCACTTACTTACACATGAAATTCAGTTGCAGTTGTGAACAGGTACTCTGAGAAAACACACCTAGAGTGCTTTGTTGGATATTGGTAGTTTTAATATGCTCTGTCTGAAGGTGTTTCTTTCAGTGCTTTCTTGTTTCACATTTTTGATAATGTAGTTAAACTTGAATAGTACTTAATTCAGATCCCATAATTCCAAAAGAAAGAAATGATCACAATAGCATTTTTACTATTTGTAATGATTTAAAATGAAACATGTTTTTAACTGTTGAAAAGTAATTAAAGAAAAAAGAACAAATAGAGCTTTTTTTTCCTTCTCAGCAGTTACACCTTCAGGTATTGATACTATCAATAGCATTAGGCTGATGTTCTTAATTTCTTTTAGCTGGAAGAGTGGTGGCTGAATGTTGCCTACCTGGATGTTCGTATACCATCACAACTGAATGTCAACTTTGGGGGTCCTGCAAGCCATATTGAACACTACTGGCCTCCAAAGGAGGGCACACAATTGGAAAGAGGAAGTATAAGTCTTTGGCATAACTTGAACTACTGGCAGCTATTAAGAAAGTAAGGATAGTTATGTCAATTCAGTTACATATTTACCCAAAGTCTCTGGTGGCAAAATGTTGAGAAGCTTAATTTACTCATTTGGGGATGAATACTATAGGTGTGACTGGTTTAAAAGTTTTATAATGATTTCTTGGCCAATATACTTTTGTTTGTTTGTTTGTTTGTTTTAATAGAGAAAAGTTAGCTGTTGAAAAAGTTGGAAATATTCCTCTAGATATGGATCAATTCCGAATGCTGTTTTCCACCTGCAAGATTCCAGGAATTACTAGAGATTCAATTATTAATTATTTTAGGACTGGTAAGTAGAAAACGTTTGTACTTTTTCTGGTAAAAGCATTGGAATTTGGATAGTTTTTTAAAGATTTATTTATTTTATTTATGGCTGCGCTGGGTCTCTGTTGCTGCACGCAGCTTTCTCTAGTTGTGGTGAGGGGGGCTTTGGTAGTTGCAGCACACGGGGGTAGTTGTTCCTCAGCATGTGGGATCTTCCTGGACCAAGGATTGAACCCATGTCCCCAACTTTGGCAGATGGATTGTTTACTACTGAGTCACCAGGGAAGCCCCAGAATTTGGTGGTTTTGCTGCAGTTCTTCTGTGATGCTGTGGAATGTACTCTGTTGTTGGCCGTGCTGTGTGCCTTACGGGATCACAGTTCCCTGACTCGGGACAGAACCCAGCACTGAGCTGGCAGGGAATTCCCATGATGTTATGGCATGTACTATTTCGAAGAGTATTTCTTACTGGATTTTGACTAGTTCTATTGGATTTTGATTTGGCCTAGTCATAGAAAGCCTAGGCTTTCTATGAACCTTATCTTTCAGCCATAGTGATTTAGCTAGAAATAATTTATGGAAATGGATTTTTTTTGAAACTGTGTCTTACATGGTTCAATACAAACCTAATGCTTGCATTGTATCATTTGATCATTTGAAATGGTCGTTTTGGAAAATGGGGAAAGCACACATTCTGTGCAAAGGTAGGGTACCTAAACAGTGTTGAAATGTGTGTTTATGAGTTTGCAGTTAGACTATATGGTATGTTGTATTTTTTCTTAAGCAGCAACAGTAGAAGAGGGAGTGAAGGATTTTTGCGAGGGAGAAATTATAATGTTGGGTATGGAATCTACTCTGGTTAAGGAGAAAATTGAAGAAATTATGTGTTGATGGGGATAACAGTGTGCTAGCGACTGCAGCTAAGAGGCTAGTCTCAGTAAGGAAGCAATAATTAGGCCTGGTTTGAGGTTTTTGCTGTTTTTTGTTTTTTTGTGTGCATGCTAAGTTGCTTCAGTCATGTCTGACTCTTTGTGACCCCATGGACTGTAGCCCTCCAAGCTCCTCTGTCAATGAGATTCTCCAGACAAGAATATTAGAGTGGGTTGCCATGACCTCCTCCAGGGGATTTTCTGACCCAGGTTACTTACCTCTTAAGTGACAATTAAGGCTAATTCAGTTTTGCTTTTCACCCTGTTCACCTCATTTTGCCCAAGAAGTTCAGACTTTGAATGTCATCTCTTGTCCTCTGGATTCATAGAGCAGTGCATAACCTCATCTGACCCAAGTTTCTCGCTGCTGTGACCCACCTTCCACTACTTCCCTAAATTCTTCTGCTGTACTTCATGGAACTCATGGCCAGCAAAATCCTTTATATCCTCCTCCTTTTCTCTGAAAGCTCCGCTTCCCTTTTGAAAGCTGCTGTTTCTGAAACCTGGTTATTTTTTTTACACTTTTGCTGTGACCATCTCAAATGGAGACTTTGTTTTTCTCTTATACTTTGTTACTAAAGGGCGAAAGGGAGAGTAGAAGATGTTGGTGTCTTTATTTCCCACTGCACTTTCCATTTTATCTTTTTCCTTACAGTTTGAGCTTTTGAAAAAAAGAAATGCTAGCAGGCTATGTCACCCCTGCTTGTCATTGCCCCAGTGATGTCCTTTTTGATCATTTTCCTTCCTTCATTGATGGGTTTAGCACCAGTCTCACTGACTGTCTCTCCATTACTACCTCAGTCACATCCTTGATAACTTCAGCCTCCATGTGTGGATGACCCATGGCTTCTCTTCTTTCTTTCCTTCCTCTAGGAATCTGTACTCCTTCTCAAGCAGCCACCATGACTATGGCCATGCCCCAGACTTGCTTATAATAAAAACTCTCTTATCTCCAACAGTGCAGTTGTAGGCATCTCACTCTGACCTCCACTTTCTCTTCACAACTCACTTCCTTTAGGTCTACGTCAGTCGTTTTTTTGACACCTTGACTTAAAATCCAGTGACTCTGCAGTTCTTCACTTCCATTTCTCCCTCCCCACTGCCAGATCTTCACATCTTTCTGTGATTCTTTACTCTTCTTACCTCTCCCCAGCATATATTAAATACATTCAAACCTTTGCTCACCTGCCCCCTCCTCATCTCCATCCCCACCTCAAAGCTGTGTAGATTTTAGTCTTCTGCTTTTACTCCACATATTAAAGACATCTGCCCTAGTAGTTTACTTGGCCAGAGGAATCCACAAAACGTCACTTTTCTCAGTTAACCGCACGTGGATCCAAAGCACTACCTTGCTGTATTTTGTCAGGATATTCTCTCACTTTCAGAGAAGACTGTTTGATGACTTTCTCCATCTTTATTCCTAGCTAACGAACTCTTTTACTTCTCAACAAATGTAATGTTTTTATCATCAAAGTCGCTAACCTATCTGGCAGGAAGACTAAATGATCTCCAGAAATGTCCACTTCCTAATCCTTGGAACCTATTGAATGTGTCACCTTAAATGATAAATGGGAATTAGATTGAGAATGAAATTAAATTTGATAGTCAGTTGAGCTTGAGATGGGGAGATTATCCTGGGTTATTCACCTGGGCCCAGAGTAATTGCTAGAGTTCTTATAAGTGAAGAAAGAGAAAGCAGAGAGAGCCAAAGGGTAGAAGCATGAGGAAGTTATGATCCTCCCTTGATGGCATCAAAGATGGAGGAATGGAAGGGATTCCCTGCTGATCCAGTGGTTAGGACTCAGCACTGTTACTGCCGGAGTCTGGGTCCAATCCCTGGTCAGGGAACTAAGGACCCTGAAAACTGTGTAGCACAGCCAAAAAAATAAAAAAAAAAATTTTTATTTTTAAGATGAAAGGATGGAGCTCTGAGTCAAGAAGGAATATGGGCAGTCTTTAGAGGCTGAAAAATCAAAGGAAACAGATTCTCCCCTACAGCCTCCAGAAGGAACCCAGACTCAGGGATAACCCTCATTTTAGCCCAGAGAGACATTTCAGACTTGTAGTCTCCAGAGCTGTAAGACAATAAAATTTTCTTGTTAGTGGTGATTTATCACTAAGTTAGTGGTAATTTATTACAGCAGTCATAGAAACATATTCATTCAAATGTTGGCCCATTTTGCAGCCCCCTTGCAGTGCACTATTACATATTCATATACTTTGTCTTCTCTCTGTAAAGATGGATGAACTGTTCTGATTCCTAAGGATAGCCCTTCTGCATGATGTCCTGGGCTCCACCACCTCTTGTTTAATCAAGGGCCTTGCTTTTGCATTATCCTTCTCTCTGTGCTACATTAACAATTTTCCCTCTTGACTGGGTTGGACAGATTTGTATTATTTCCCATCTTAAAAAGAAAAAATTGACCCCTTGCTTTCTTTCAGTGTCACACCCTAGTCAAAGCCGCCATCACCTCTCTGGTTGTTCTCCCCTGGACCACTTCAGTTACCTCCTAACTGATCCTGCTATATATTCTCTCCCGCTTATAATCCCTTCTTCATATGGCAGCTGGAATGCCCTTTGTAAAGTATTAATTAGATGACATTATTACTGTCCTGATTAAAACCTTCCATTGGCTTCTTTTCCATCATTTTAAAAATTTCAAGCCCTTCCTAAGGCCCATAGGATGTAGCTGCAATTTTTTCTGCCATTCTGCTCATTTCTCTCTGCTGCAGCTGCACTGACCTTTTTCTCCCTTTAAGCAGACCAGCTCCTTTTGCCCTAATGCCTTTGCGCTTGCTGTTTGCTTTGCCTGAAGCTCTCTTCCTACACACATTTCTGTGTTAGCTCTTTTGCTTTACTTTGGTCTCTGCTCAAATGTCACCTCTGATGTTTATCCTTAGGTAGCACCCTCTGTCCTCGTCTCCCCAAGTATTAACTTAGCCTCAGGTTTATTTCCTTTTTATAGTACCAAATTTTAAGTAGTAGAGGACAATAAAAGGTAGTGACGGTAAACATAAAAGGATACGGAGGTTTATGAAGGGGAAGAAATGGTTTGGAAATAGCCATGAGGGACACAGAAAACACATACCCCAGCTCCGAGGAAAGAGGGCTTGAGGAAAGAGGATATAAGAGGAAAAATAATAGTGCTTTCAGGAAATAGTTCTTCCTCATAGCTAATGAGTAGATATCGTGAGATAACATGTGTAAAGCATTTAGCACATTTCCTTGTACATATCAACCAATAAGTTTACTTCCAATGGCAGTATATGACTTTCTTAACTTTCTTCCCTCGTTTTTTGAGAGGGAGGAGGCAGAGATCATATAGGAAGACCCTTGTCAGGGCCTAGTACTTGAAAAATGGGACTGAGTCAGAATAGTCTGTTATTTACAAATCTCAAAAATAAATAGTTCCTGGGTAATGTGTGCCAAATGAATCATACAGTCAATTGTCAGTGGCTTACCAGGTGTTATCAGAGCCTAAGGTAACACTACAGTTGGGCAAAATTCTTTCTTCTTGCCACTCAAGCATAAAGTACCCTTATTCTACTGAAAAATAAATTTTACTGAGAAATCCTAGCTAGATATTATTGCAGTTTAATAATCTGATGATCAATCAACAGTAAAGTAATCCCCCAAAGAAACTTAAATAATTCTCCTCCTGGACTTTTCTGCAACCCCTTCCCCCTCCCTGCCTATCTATAAATAAAACTAGAAAGCCCTGTAGTAGTATGGAATTTATATGATTCTTAAAGTATACAGAATTTGAAACATGAAAATCTAAATGTTTTACATAGAGAGGTTTCAAGAACATGTATTTATGACATATTAACTGAAATTTTTATCACCTTATTAAAGTGTTTTTATTCATGTGACATATTTGATGAATATATAATAAAATATTGGAGGAATGATTTTTTTCTGTTGGATATAAATATGCAGCTTTACTCTTGCTTTCAGAGATTTGAGTCTTGTGTTTTCTTTTTTTTTTCCCCAGAGAGAGAAGGACATTCCCCAAGTCACCTTGCAGTGTTGTGTCGAGGCCGAGTTTTTGTCTTTGATGTAATGCATGAAGGCTATCTGATGACTGCACCAGAGATTCAGAGGTTTTCAAACTACTTTCTTGAGTCTCATTAGGTTTTAAACTTTTACTTGAGTTAAAAAAAATGTTCGACAGACATTACCTTTTAAAAAGTGATAGTAAGCTGAGAAATAAGAATTTTATGTATGCTAATTTTTAAAAGCCTATTTTTATTTTATTTTTGATTTAAATTAGCTTTTCATTTTACTCATTGTATATGAATAAACTCTCCTTGGAGAAAAGATAAACATTACAAACATTACTCATCCCATTCGCTGCCCCAAAATTAATCACTTTTGCTAGCACGGTGTATTCTGTCCTTTCAGACCTATTGCAATGAATTTACATGCACATACAGATTTTTTTTAAAAAGAACATATATATGTATATTTTACATATAGTATGTAGTAAAAGTGAAAGTTGCTCAGTCATATCCGACTCTTTGTGACCCCATGGACTGTAGCCTGCCAGGCTCCTCTGTCCAGGCCAGAGTACTGAGTTGGTAGCTGTGCCCTTCTCCAGGTGATCTTCCCAACCCAGGGATCAAACCCAGGTCTCCCACATTGCAGGCAGATTCTTTGCCGTCCAAGCTACCAGGGAAGCCCATA
Source organism: Budorcas taxicolor (assembly GCF_023091745.1). Classification (NCBI taxonomy): domain Eukaryota; kingdom Metazoa; phylum Chordata; class Mammalia; order Artiodactyla; family Bovidae; genus Budorcas; species Budorcas taxicolor. The sequence continues at coordinate 35,067,885 of NC_068913.1, read as the reverse complement.
GTATGTATTTTATATATATATATATATATATATATATATAAAATGTATAATACTGTGTAAGGAAATGGCAGCCCACTCCAGGATTCTTCCCTGGGAAATCCCATGGGCAGAGGAGCCTGGTGGGCTGCAGTCTGTGGAGGTCACAGAGAGTTGAACACGACTGAGTGATGAAACAGCAAGCAGAGTATTATTTTTGATGTTTATATTTTTAAAGTTAGCATTATGGAAAATTTCCAAAGGTAGAGGGAATTATATAATGAAGCTCCTCCATGTAGTCACCCCTAGATTCAACAGCTATTATAGTAACTCCTAGCTTCAACAATTATAAATTCATTGTCTTATTCAGCTATGCCTCCTTGTGCCCCTCCCATCACTCCCTCACAGATTATTTTAAAGAGAATCTCAGACGTAATATCCTTTCACTATAAATACTAAGCTTCTCTAAGATATAAGGACTCTTAAAAACATAAACATAAAAAAATTTACCACACCTAATGACTTGCTTCTCCTAAAATATTAACAGGAATTCTTTAATATATTAATATACAATCAGTTGTTCAAATTTTCTGGTGTGTCTTCTAAAATTGTATGTATGTGTATATATTTTAAATTATTTTTATTGAGCATTACAAACCTGTACACAAGCACACACAGAAGTCCACAGTTAAATACTCATGCATCTACCACCCAGGTCAAGCTACAGAACATTTCCATTATACCCCTTATACCAGAAATCCCCCTTCTCAAGTGTGATCGCTTAGCTTGCTTGCAGTTTTTATTAATACAAAAAGTGCTGCTCTGAAAATTCTTGTAAAAGTCTTTGATGTATACATGCATGCATTTCTGTCTCATTACACTCAGGAGAGGACTTGGGGGATCATAGTTTATGTGTATGTTCAGCTTCAGTGGTCATGCCAGTTTTCCAAAGTATTTGTGCTGATCAACACTTCCCACTAGTATAGGAGTGTTGTAGGAGTTCGTTATACATTCTTGATATGAAGCTTTCGTGGATTTCAAAGTGTCTCTTTGATCATAAGAAATTCTTCATTTGAATGTAGTCCAATATAACAATATTTTACCATATGGATTATACATTTTGTGTACTGTTGATTTTTTTTCTAATTTTTTAAAATTGGAGTATAATTGCTTTACAATGTTGTGTTAGTTTCTGCTGTACAATTGCATGAATCTACTGTATCTGTACATATATCCCTTCCCTGTTGAACATCCCTCCCTACTCTCACCCTTGTAGATCGTCATAGAGCACTGAGCTGAGCTCTCAGTGCGCAGCTCAGCTCAGCAGCTTCCCACTAGCTATTTTACGCATGGAGTGTATCTATGTCACTGTTACTCTCAATTCCTCCCACCTTCTCCTTACCCCCTCTATGTGAATAAGTCCGTTCTCTATGTCTTTGTCTCTGTTCTTGCCCTGAAGATGGGTTCAAGAGTACCATTTCTCTAGATTCCATATATACATGTTAATAAACAATGTGTGTTTTTCTTGCTTCACTCTGTATGACAGATCCTAGGTTCATCACATGACTACAAAGGACCCAATTTCATTCCTTTTTATAACTGAGTAATATTCTATTGTATCTTCCTAATCTGTTCATCTGTTGATGGACATTTAAATTCCTTCCATGTTCTGGCTGTTGTAAATAGTGCTGCAATGAACGCTGGGTACATGTGTCTTTTTGAATTACGGTTTTCTCAGGGTATATGCCCAGTAGTGGGATTGCCGGGTCATACGGTAGTTTTATGCTTAGTTTCTTAAGGAACCTCCATACTGTTTCCCATAGTGGTTGTATCAGTTTGCTTTCTTACTAGCAGTACAAGAGGGTTCCCTTTTCTCCACACCCTCTTCAGCATCTATTGTTTGTAGATTTTTTGATGGTAGCCATTCTGATTGGTGAGGTGATACCTCATTGTAGTTTGGATTTGCATTTCTTAGGGATGTTGAGCATGCTTTCTCCATCTAGTCAAGGCTATGATTTTTCCAGTGGTCATGTATGGATGTGAGAGTTGGACTGTGAAGAAAGCTGAGCGCTGAAGAATTGATGCTTTTGAACTGTGGTGTTGGAGAAGACTCTTGAGAGTCCCTTGGACTGCAAGGAGATCCAAGCAGTCCATCCTAAAGGAGATAAGTCCTGGGATTTCTTTGGAGGGAATGATGCTGAAGCTGAAAATCCAGTACTTTGGCCACCTCATGTGAAGAGTTGACTCTTTGGAAAAGATTCTGATGCTGGGAGGGATTGGGGGCAGGAGGAGAAGGGGACAACAGAGGATGAGATGGCTGGATGGCATCAGTGACTCAATGGACGTGAGTCTGAGTGAACTCCGGGAGTTGGTGATGGACAGGGAGGCCTGGCGTGCTGCAGTTCATGGGGTCGCAAAGAGTCAAACACGACTGAGCGACTGAACTGAACTGAGCATGCTTTCATGTATTTGTTGGCCATCTGTATGTGGTCTTTGGAGAAATGTCTGTTCAGGTTTTCTGCCCATTTTTTTTATTTTTTATTTTTTTTTAATTTAATATTGAGCTGCATGAGCTGATTATTTTTAGGGGTTTATTTTTAGGGGTTAATCCCTTGTCAGTTGCTTTATTTGCAAATATTTTCTCCCATTCTGAGGGATGTCTTTTCATCTTATTTATAATTTCCTTTGCTGTGCAAAATCTTTTAATTAGGTTCCATTTGCTTATTTTTGTTTTTATTTTCATTGCTTTAGGATGTGGGTCATAAAAGATCTTAATGCAATTTATGTCATCTAGTGTTCTGCGTAGATTTTCCTCTGAGTTTTGTAGTGTCTGAACTTCCATAAAAAATTTTTTTTCCTAACACATTGTTTGAAAGATATTTTCTTACATTGTGCTCTAAACTTTCATTCTTTTATCTTTCACATTTACATTAAAAGTCTGCCTAGAATTGATTTTTGCATGTGTCATGAGGAAAGGGGTAGTTTTATGTATTTAAAAATAGTTTTTTAAAAAATAATTAGTCGATTTATGTTTGGCTGTGCTGGGTCCTTGTCACTGTGCTCAGGCTTTCTCTAGTTGCACCGAGTGGAGACTTCTCTTCATTGCGGTGTGTGGGCTTCTCATTGTAGTGACCTCTCTTGGTGCGGAACACAAGCTCTAGGGTGCGCAGGCCTCTGTAGCTGCCATGCACGGGCTTAGTTGCTCCGCAGCATGTGGAGTCTTCCCAAACCAGGGATCGAACTCGTGTTCCTTTCAGTGGGAGGCTGATTCTTAACCACTGGACCACCAGGGAAGTCCAGAAAATAATTTTATTTTAGGTATTTTTCTGCAGTTCATTTCTTTTAGTGAATAATAAGACAGTGAATAATAAGACAATAATATATTCATACTAGAGTAAAGATTATCAACCTTACTCTTTTTAACTGTCATATAGAATTCCACCAAATGGTCATACTATATGGTTTGACATTTCTCCTTTAGTACCTGTTGATGCAGTTTGCATTTGTTACTATAAAAAACAGTCAACATTTTCAAGCATGCCTCTTCGTATATTTGTGAGAAAATATCTATGTGTTGACATTAGAAATGTACTTTCTGGATCATAGGATACCCACCTTTAAATTTTCAAAAAGAGTCAGATTGTCATTGACAGCAGCACTATGTTTCCTGCTAGTGTTTTAGGAGGATACCTACTTCTCTACATGGTTGCTGACATGGTATAATTAAACTTAAAACATGGTGAACTGACCCATGAAAAATGGTTTTCATTGTTGCCTGAATTGACACATCCCTCATAACTAGTGAAATTGAACATATTTCTGTATGTTTATAGGTCACTCATATTTTCAATGAGTTGCTTTTGCCTGTTTTTCTATTTGCTATTTTAAAATTCTTATTGATTTGTAGCAATTATATGTCTGGGCACTCATCCTTTAGTAGTTATATGGGTTGAAAACATTTCATTCCAGTTAGCAAACTTTTTTAATACTTGAACAGGCATTGTTAATTTTGATATAGACAAAAAAGATCCATTTTTTAGGTTTTTTTTTTTGCTTTTGTTTCTTGGATAATCTTTCTGTCTGTTCCAGTTGTATTTTAAAATTTGTTCCAAATTTGACATAAAATAATTAGATCAGGCTTATTACTTGGATTACTGAAAGCCACTCTCTCAGAAACTGCATACATGTGATTTGTGGTCTGAATTCAGCCTGTAGCCTGTTTTGCTTGGATAACAGAATTTGAATTGCTATTTAAAAATCAGGAGAATTCACATAAACATGGACTTCTGTTTTTATTCATATAAATACTTGGATTTCTGTTCTTCATTAAAATAAAAGCCTTGTTTGTTCAGATTGTTAACTCTGATTCAGCCTCACAGGTGGTTTTCTTGCTGCCCTACATTCTCTATAGTCATCAGTCCTGTGACTTTGAAAATTCATATTTGATCATGTCTCACCTTTGCTTAAAATTCTTGAGTAGTTCCTTGAGGTCTAGCTAGCAGTCTCTCTTTTTTTTAACTGTGGTCTCGATTGGACCTTCGCCTGTCCCTTCAACCTTGTCCTGCTCTTCCTCCCTCTGCATCCTGTTCTTCTACCCAATTTCTCTGCTTGCAGTTCTGATGTGTTAGGTTATCTGTAGCCTTTGCATGTGCCCATGCTTTCTATTGGACTGCCTTCCCCTGCCTTGTCCACCTTTTAAGTCAGAATTGCTCCTCACGCTTTGTTTCTGCTCACATGGCACCACAGGCTTACTACTTCCTATTTTATGTCTTACTTCATAATTTCCCATTCCCTTTCCTCTCTCCATGGCCCAAGGACTTAGCCTCTTATTTATCTCTATTATATTGATTATTAAATTGTATTGAAGTCATTTATTTCTATATTTTCACCTTCAGATGGAGCTCAAAGAGATTACTTACCAGATTTTTTTTTTAAATTCCCTCTGCTTAATACAAAGCAGAAAGGTGTGGGTGTGGATGTGTGAGTGAACTGAGTGATTAGGCCAGCTCTATGCATTAGGATGGAGAAGGCAATGGCACCCCACTCCAGTACTCTTGCCTGGAAAATCCCATGGATGGAGGAGCCTGGTAGGCTGCAGTCCATGAGGTCGCCGAGAGACGCGACTGAGCGACTTCACTTTCACTTTTTACTTTCATGTATTGGAGAAGGAAATGGCAAGCCACTCCAGTGTTCTTGCCTGGAGAATCCCAGGGACGGGGGAGCCTGGTGGGCTGCCGTCTATGGGGTCGCACAGAGTCGGACACGACTGAAGCGACTTAGCAACAGCGATAGCAATGCATTAGGAAATTTTATTTAGAAACATAAGATATGTATTAGTAGTATAAGATAGATCGGTCAGATTCTGAATCTTATGAGTTGGTGCCTCAAAAGAGATGTGTTAAAATTTGCAGTAATCCAGGAAAGAAGTTAAAGCTTGGAACTTTAGAATATGGAACACTGTTCATAAACAGTAAGATTCTACTGTATGATACAGGGAACTATATTTAGTATCTTATAATGAACTATAATGGAGAAGAATCTGAAAAAGAATATATAAAAGTGAGTCACTTTGTTGTATGTCAGAAAGTAACGCAATGTTGTAAATCAACTGTACTTCAATTTAAATTTTTCTTAAAAAGAGATAAATGCAGAAAAAGTTTTGGAGATAAAATTAATTTGAATTGGTAACTGGATTTAGAAAGAAAGGAAGCTATTACTGAGTAAGTAGATAGTATTATAACAGAAGAGGAAGTAACCTTTCAATTTTCAGTTTTTTCTTGTTTTTAATACTGGCTTTGAGGCAATTCCCATACTACACAGTTCACTCATTTAAAGTGTATATTTCAGCATTTCTTAGAATGTTCAGAATTGTGCTGTCATCTTCACAATCAACTTTAGAACATTTTTGTCACCCCCTAGAGTAACCCTGAACTCATAAGCAGTAATTCCCCATTTGCTCCCCAACTCTTACCCATCCATTGGCAGACATTTCTCCTATTTCCCCAACACTCCCATCCCACCAGCCTGAGGTAGCCTTTCTATCTGTTTCCCTTGACATTTTGTCTCTATGGTTTTCCTTCTCTGGACATTTCATATAAAGGGACTCTTAAATGGCCTTTTCTATCTAGGCTCTTTCACTTAGTATACCTTACATTTTCAACATTCATCCATGTTGTGGTGGTCCTCAGTGTCAGCGGTCCTCAATCTTTTTGGCACCAGAGACTGGGTTTCTTGGAAGACTGTTTTTCTATGGACATGCACTGGTTTCATGATGATTCAAGCACATTACATTTATTGTGCATTTTATTTCTATTACTATCACATTATAATATATAATGAAATAATTATGCAGTTGTCACTTGTCACTCAGTGATAGGGTTTTGATATGAGTCCGTAAGCAATTGGTTTATCATGATCTCTGTGCAGTCAGACCTCTTCACTAGTGATGATCTGTATCTGCAGCCGCTCCCCAGAGCTAGCTAGCCTCACCACCTCAGCTCTACCTGAGATCCTCAGGCATCATAAGGAACTCACAGTCTAGATCCCTCACGTGCACAGTTCACAGCTCCTGTGAGAATCAAATGCCCCTGCTGATGTGACGGGAGGCAGAACTCAGGTGGTAAGTGGGAGCAATGGGAAGTGGCTGTAAATACAGATGGAACTTTGCTCACTCACCCACTGCTCACCTCCTGCTGTGTCGCCTGGTTCCTAACAGGGATTGGAGACTCCTGGTAGCATTTATTAGTACTTCCTTTTTTTTTTTTTTTTACTGAATAATAATGCACTTTATGGCTAGACCACATTTTATTTAATTATTTATCCGTTGATAGATGTTTGGGTTGTTTTGACTTTTTGACTGCTGTGAGTAACGCTGCTGTGGACATTCTGTGTATAGGTTTTTGGGTGGACACTGTCATGGGTGTATTCCTTGGAGTGGAATTGCTGGATCGTACTTCTGTGTTTAACCGTGTGAGGAACTGCCAAGCTGTTTTCCAGTATGAGTGTGCCATTTCACATTCACGTCAGCGGTACTTGAGGGTTCCAATTTATTCTCATTCTCACCAGCACTTGTTATTGTTAGCCTTTTTGATTGTAGCCATCCTAGAGAGTATGAAGTCGGATCTCATTGTGGTTTGCAGTTGTGTCTGCATAATGGTGAGATTGAACAGATTTTCATGTACCTGTGACGCTAAACTCTGGGAGGTAGTGAAGGACGGGAGCCTGGCGTCCTACAGTCCATGGGGTCACAAAGGGTCGGATACGACTTAGCAAATGAACAACAACTTGGAGAAATGTCTGTTCAAATCCTTTACCAATTCTTAATTGGGTTATTTGTCTTTTTTATTATTGAGTTGTAAAACTTCTTTATATATCCTAGATGTAAGTCCCTTATTAGATACATGAATTACATATGGTTTTCTCCCATTCTAGTGTTTACTTCACTTTTTTCATGGTTGCTTATGAAGGGCCAACATTTTAATTTTGGTAAGAGTTCAGTTTATCTGCTCCTTAGTTGTTTGTACTTTTAGGGTCATATCTTAGAAACCATTCCCTAATTCATAGTCATGGAGAGATATCTGTGTTTTCTTCTAAGATCAGTTTTGTCTTAATTTGTAGGAAGAGGTCAGGGAGATAATTTTTAAATGTATATTTAATTTGGAATGTTGGCAGAAATTGAGGTGGATATATCCAACAAGCACTTGGAAATTTGGTACTAGAAATTTAGAGAGAAAATAGGGTTAAAGTTAGAGATTTGGTAAAGGTGATAATTGAAGCTATTCAAGTAGTGGATGAAATTACGAAAGAAGAAACTTGTAGAAGAGGTTGGGGGAGGCCAGTGAGGGGAAATTTGGGAAGACACACATTTGACGGTGGATAGAGAACAACAGTCAGTGAAAAAGACCAATAGTCAGTGAGTTAGAAAGGCTGCAATGTAACAGTGCTACAGAAGCCAACACGGAATTTCAAGATTGACTCCTGGGTGGTAAATGACTTTATAAGAGAAAAATGAGACTGAGATAAAGCTGCTAGATCTTACGGGATGCCATTGCTAATATTCAGAAACACATTTTCAAGATAATCACTGGAGGACAAAACCTAATTACAGTAAATTAAAGAATGAGTGGAAAGTAATGAAGGCAGATTTTGAGGAAATATCAAGGATAAACTATTTTAAAATATGTATGATTCTAAAGTATAAATACTGTTAATGCAAATTTTTAAATATAAAAAAAATGCATGTGTACTGAAAACAAGTCCATAGATAGTCAAATTGAAAGAGAAGAGGGGTAATTACAGTTACCAAATCTATACCTCTTTTTACAATATGAATAGAGAAGTTATTTTTAAATCACCTTTGAGGTATGATTAACATATAAATCTGTGCATATTTTTCTGTACAACTGGATGAGTTTGGAGATAAGCATACATTGATTAAACTATTACCATAATGGATACCATAAGCATATTCATCACCCCCAAAGGTGTCCTTCCGTCTTTATTTGTAAAAAAATTTTTGGTGGTAAGAACACTTACCTTAAGATCTACCCTCTTAGCAAAGTTTTAAGAGTGTTGAGTTCAGTTCAGTCGCTCAGTCGTCTCCGACTGTTTGTGACCCCATGAATCGCAGCACGCCAGGCCTCCCTGTCCATCACCAACTCCCGGAGTTCACTCAGACTCACCTCCATCGAGTCACTGATGCCATCCAGCCATCTCATCCTCTGTCGTCCCCTTCTCCTCCTGCCCCCAATCCCTCCCAGCATTAAAGTCTTTTCCAATGAGTCAACTCTTCGCATGAGGTGGCCAAAGTACTGGAGTTTCAGCTTTAGCATCATTCCTTCCAAAGAAAGTACAGTTTTATTAACTACACTATGCTGTACAATAGATCTCTAGGACTGACTTATCTTGTATAACAAACTTTGTGTCACTTGACAGTGCTGTGCTTAGTCGCTCAGTTGTGTCCGACTCTTTGTGACCCCATGTCCTGTAGCCCACCAGACTCCTCTGTCCCTGGGGGTTCTCTAGGCAAGAATACTGGAGTGCCATGTAATACATGGTTGCCATGCCCTCCTCTCAGGGATCTTCCTAATCCAGGGATTGAACCCAGGTCTCCTGCATGGCAGACAAATTCTTTACTGTCTGAGCCAGCAGGGAAGCCTAAGAATACTGGAGTGGGTAGCCTATCCCTTCTCCAGGAGATCTTCCCGACCCAGGATTCGAAGCAGGGTCTCCTGCATTGCAAGTGGATTCTAATGCCTCCTCATTTTCTCCTTAGCCCAGCCCCTGGCACCCACTATTCTTTTCTGCTTCTAAGACTTTTATCTATTTTAGATTCCACATATAAGTGATACCATGTAGTGTTTCTTCTGTGTTTAGCTTATTTCATTTAGGATAGTGTCCATCAGGTTCATTCACATTGTTGCAAACAGTGGAATTTTCTCTTAAAGCTGAATAAAATTCCATTTGTATGTTTATACCACATCTTGTTTATTCATTCATCCATCATTAAATATTTAAGTTACTTTTGCCTCTTGTCTATTGAGAATAATACTGCAAGGAACATGGGAATGCACATGTCGCTTTGAGACCTTGGTTTTAGTTCCTTTGGATATGTACACAGAACTGGGATTACTGGATCATATGCTGTTGGTGCTAAGTCACTTCAGTCGTGTCCGACTCCGTGCGACCCCATAGACGGCAGCCCACCAGGTTCCCCCGTCCCTGGGATTCTCCAGGCAAGAACACTGGAGTGGCTTGCCATTTCCTTCTCCAATGCGTGAAAGTGAAGTCGCTCAGTTGTGTCCGACTCTTAGCTACCCCATGGACTGCAGGCTACCAGGCTCCTCCGTGCATGGGATTTTCCAAGCAAGAGTACTGGAGTGGGGTGCCATTGCCTTCTCCGGCTGGATCATATAGTATCTCTGTTTTTAATTTCATGAGTAACCTCCATAGTTTTCTTTAGTGGCTGCACCAATTGACAGTTCCTCCAGCAGTGCAGAAGGGTTTTCTTTTCTCCACATCATCATCAGCGCTTGTTACTGCTTGTCTTTTTGATAATAGTCTTTCTGACAGGTGTGAGAGGATATCCCATTGTGCTTTTGATTTACATTTCCCTGATAATTAGTGATGTTGAGCACTTTTTCATGTACCTCTTGGCCATTTTTATATCTTCTTTGGAGAAATGTCTGTTCAGTTCCTTTGCCCATTTTAAAATCGAGTGGTTTGGTTTTCTGGCAATTAAATTGTGAGGGTTCCATGACCTCTTACCAGATATATGGTTTGCAGATATTTTCTCATATTCTGTAGTTTGCTTTTTCACTTTATTGTTTCCTTTACAGTGCTAAAGCTTTTGGTTTGATGTAAGCTTATTTGTCTGTTTTTACTTTTGTTGCCTGTGCTTTTGGTATCATATCTAAGAAATGATTGCAAAAGGTTAACATCTGGAAGCTTTTTTCCCATATTTTCTTCCAGAAGTTTTATTTTTTCAGGCCTAATATTTAAGCCGTAAATCTATTTTGAATTGACTTCTGTGTAAGGTATAAGATAGGGGTCCAGTTTCATTCTTTTTATGTGGTAATTTTCCCAACACTGTTTACTTAAGGGGCAATTTCCCATGTATTCTTGGTCTCCTTGGCACCTCAGTTGACTGTAAGTGGATTTATTTATAGGCTCTCCATTCAGTTCCATTGACCTGTATGAGTGTCACCTGTGCCACATTGTTTTGATTTCCATAGCTTTGTTTGGATTGGCCAAGATGTTACAGAAAAACCCTAATGAACTTTTTGGTGGACCCAGTATATTTTTGGAAAACTCAGCAGTGGCCACAGAACTGGAAAAGGTCAGTTTTCATTCCAGTCCCAAAGAAAGGCAATGCCAAAGAATGCTCAAACTACCGCACAATTGCACTCATCTCACATGCTAGTAAAGTAATGCTCAAAATTCTCCAAGCCAGGGTTCAGCAATATGTGAACTGTGAACTTCCAGATGTTCAAGCTGGTTTTAGAAAAGGCAGAGGAACCAGAGATCAAATTGCCAACATCCATTGGATCATCGAGAAAGCAAGAGAGTTCCAGAAAAACATATATTTCTTCTTTATTGACTATGCCAAAGCCTTTGACTGTGTGGATAACCACAAACTATGGAAAATTCTTCAAGAGATGGGAATACCAGACCACCTGACCTGCTTCTTGAGAAATCTGTATGCAGGTCAGGAAGCAACAGTTAGAACTGGACATGGAACACAGACTGGTTCCAAATAGAGAAAGGCGTACGTCAAGGCTGTGTATTGTCACCCTGCTTATTTAACTCAGAGTACATCATGAGAAATGCTGGGCTGGATGAAGCACAAGCTGGAATCAAGATTGCTGGGAGAAATATCAATAACCTCAGATATGCAGATGACACCATTCTTATGGCAGAAAGTGGAGAACTAAAGAGCCTCTTGATGAAAGTGAAAGAGGAGAGTGAAAAAATCGTCTTAAAACTCAACATTCAGAAAACTAAGATCATGGCATCTGGTCCCATCACTTCATGGCAAATAGATGGGGAAATAGTGACAGACTTTATATTCTTGGGCTCCAAAATCACTGCAGATGGTGACTGCAGCCATGAAATTAAAAGACACTTGCTCCTTGGAAGAAAAGTTGTGACCAACTTAGACAGCATATTCAAAAGCAGAGACATTACTTTGCCAACAAAGGTCCATCTAGTCAAGGCTATGGTTTTTCCAGTAGTCATGTATGGATGTGAGAGTTGGACTATAAAGAAAGCTGAGTGCTGAAGAATGAATGCTTTTGAATTGTGGTGTTGGAGAAGACTCTTGAGAGTCCCTTGGATAGCAAGGAGATACAACCAGTCCATCTAAAGGAAATGAGTCCTGAATATTCATTAGAAGGACTGATGCTGAAGCTGAAACACCAATACTTTGGCCACCTGATGCAAAGAATGGACTTATTGGAAAAGACCCTGATGCTGGGAAAGATTGAGGGTGGGAGGAGAAGGGGACGACAGAGGAAGAGATAGTTGGATGGCATCACCCACTCAATGGACATGAGTTTGAGTAAACTCCAGGAGTTGGTGATGGATAGGGAGGCCTGGCATGCTGCAGTCCATGGGGTCGCAAAGAGTCGGACACAACTGAGCAACTGAACTGAATAGTCTTTATAATGATTTTAAGTAACAATGACACATGTGAAAATATTTAAAACTACATGGTATTTCTATTTTGGGGATTAAACCCAAGTATTAATTGGGTATAGAATAAGTCCTCTGTTACTATATTCACATAGTTTTCAGTTAGATAAAATGTATATGATATTTGTGAGTTTATGTACCAGAATATTTTTAAATTTCTCCATTATGCAGGGCATTTACTTGGATCTTGGAAGTGCATGTACCTTTTGAAAGTATAAATTATATCAAACAGAAAATTTATTTGCTTAAGCTCTTGTCAAGTATACTGATGATATTAATAGGCACATAATCACTGTGGCAGAAAAAAAGGTGTAGGAGATAACTCCATTGCTGTAGAGACCAAAATCCCTTTCTTTGGATAATACGGAATACAATATTATTCTTTGGATAATATTTTAATTAAAATACTTATATACTAATAAACTTTGTAACCTATGAAAGGCCAAAGTAGCTAGTGGTCCTACCTGTGCTCTTTTTGAATATTCCTTATTTAATCTTCCAAAGGCAATTGACATACATCCAAAAGAAATGCCACAGTGAACCCGACGGACCTGGGGTAGCAGCATTAACTACTGAGGAGCGAACTCGATGGGCTAAGGTTATAATTTACATTTTTCTTTTCTTTAGAGGTACAATGGACTTACAACATTATATTCAGGGATACACATAAGGATTCAGTATTTGTTTCTATTGAGAAATATCACAGTAAATCTAGTTAATGTCCATCACCGTACAGAAAATTTAAAAATATTTTTCTTGTGATGAGAACTTTAAGATCTACTCTCTAGCAACTTTCAAATATGCAGTACAATATTATTAACTATAATTTAGAATTGGGGAGAGGATATACTTTTATTTTGTTTACATTTAAACTTCAAACACTCAGCTCAAGGACATGCTGGCCCTTGGAAATAAAGACAAATGAACAGACAGCTTTAAGCTTTAAGCAGTTTTAAATATATTGTACAGTATTGAACAATCAGAAAATCTAGGGGGAGGCATAACATTATGTGTGGTTAGTCACTCAGTCATATTGACTTTTTGTGACGCCGTGAAATTGTAGCCCGCCAGGCTCCTCTGTTTATGGGATTCTCCAGGCAAGAATACTTGAGTGGGTAGCCATTTCCTTCTCCAGGGGACCTTCCCAGCTGAGGGATCGAACATGGGTCTCCTGACTTGCAGGCATTTTCTTTACTGTCTGAGCACTCAGGAAAGCGAGCATAACTTTATAGCTTTATACATTTAGCAGCACAAGTGTAGGGACTAGGCATGCTTTTGGAGAAGAAAACCTGTTCAGGACTCAGCACAGAGGTCCTTGAATTTACACTTTTCTTGATGAACCTTTTCGCTAACGTTTCAAAAACCTGTTGAGCTTTTCTGACTATTTTATATTTAACTTGTAACATTTTATTTTTTCTTCTTGCCCTTTAGGCACGAGAATATTTGATTAGTCTTAATCCAGAGAACCTGACTATATTAGAGAAAATTCAGAGCAGTTTACTGGTATTTTGTTTAGATGATGACAGTCCACATGCTACACCAGAAGATTATTCTCAGGTATTCGACTATCTTGTTCTGTTATTTCTCTTTGTTTTCTTAAGAGTTTGTTTGTTTTTGGCTGTGCTGGGTCTTTGTTGCTTTGCATGGGCTTTCTTTCCAGTTGTGGCAAGCGGGATGTACTCTCTGGTTGCTGTGCGTGGGCTTCTCGTTGCGGTGGCCTCTCTCGTTGTGGAGCACAGGCTCTAGGGGCATGGGTTTCAGTAGCGACCACTTATGGGCCAGACCTCTGTCCCCTGTGTTGGCCGATGGGTTCTTAAGTATGAGACCACCAGGAAAGTCCCTTGTTTTATTTCTTCCCACAGAGTTTTCTGGAGAACTCTTGTGTAAATTGAACATGAGAAGAATTTTTTTTTTTTAAGAATCACTTTATTAAGAATAATTGACATGCAAAAAACTGTATATATTTAATGTATACAACTTAGTTTGAAGTATACACCTATAAAACCACCTTGAAACATAATCATGACAACAATTGTTTCCTAGATTTTGGAAACATCTTTTATCTTGGAATGGGGTAGCTAAGAAAAGAAAGCACAAATACTAAGTCATAAAATATAAATATTTTGTCCACGCTTTTAAAACATTTTCTTAGCTACACACACATAAGATTATACATAAATAAATAATGCTTTGTAAGTCCTTGCCACATTGTTCAGCTCTGTTTAGAAAGAAAGAAAATGAAGTTGCTCAGTTGTGTCCGACTCTTTACGACCCCATGGACTGTAGCCTCTGTCCATGGGGTCTTCTGGGCAAGAGCACTGGAGTGGGTTGCCATTTCCTTCTCCAGAGGATCTTCCCAACCCAGGGATTGAACCTGGGTCTCCCACATTGTAGGTAGACGCTTTACCGTCTGAGTGGCAAGGCTGCTTAGACAGATCTTATATGTTGTTTAAAGAAGTATAAGTATTATTTGCTTGTCACATGCTTGTCACATGACAGTGGTTCCCAACCTTTCCATTGATTATATATACAGAAAATTTGCATAAGGCATGGGGGCAAAATGAGCTTTTCAAACCAAAGGTGACATGAAAACCTACCTATAGCCCACAGCAGTAGGCCTTGATACCTTAGTTGGTGAGGTCTGTCCTAAGAATTACATCACTCTTGTGACTTATTTTATCATTTGGTTTTGTAGAACACACTGACGTTAGTGAGTTTAAGGATAATTGGGGTTTTATTTATTTTTGGGGGGACATTACGATTTCCTGGGAAAAAAATAAAAGATGAGCAGTTGTATTTGTAGGAATCTCAGAATCTTTGCATCCATCAGTATTAAATGAGAGAAATAAATAATATTGGATTGAAAAATTTTCTGACTTGAAAACAGTTTTTCCCTCATTAGCTGCTTTTTTAAAAGTAGAATCAACAAGCTTCTTGAGGAAGGATATATTTTAATTAAATGTTGCTCAGTTGCTGCAATGTACAGTTAGACATATTTAGATTGCTGCTCATTAAATATACACACATGTGCTCACACACACAAGTACATACATAATAGAAGTTTCACAAAACAGTAATTGCTTTGACTGTGATATACTCTGATATTTATGTTCTGTTGTTATTCTTTTTGTAAAGATGTTTACAGTGATTTCCTGACTCACTTATAGCCAAAACCTAGCATTTGAGAAAGTGGCTTAGTGGGATATGAATTCTTGAAATGTTTTCCTTGTAACTAGATTTTCATGACTAAAGTAATCAAAGCTTCTTATCCTATTAAAGTTGCAAACACCTTGTCCTTTCACTTTGATATTCTCTAAACATTCATGAATATTGTCCCATCCTCTTTTCTGTTAGAATTTCTTGGATTTTGAGTATTTAAATAGTCAGGACCTAAATTATTATTTCTTGAGAATAGCTATTTTTTTTATTAAATTTGGTTTACCTGAAGAGAGGAAAAGTGAGATCATGTGTGTTTGTGTGTATTTAAGATACAAATACTTAAAAACCAATATGAAGATTCTTTTAATTTGAAATAATAAATTTATTTTAGGTTTCTGTGAAGATTCTTAATGGAGATCCAACAGTACGCTGGGGTGACAAATCTTATAACTTGATTACCTTTTCTAATGGAGTATTTGGCAGTAATTGTGATGTAAGTAAACTACTGAAGTTACTTTTTCCTTTTACTCTTTTCAGTTAAATGAGTGGCAGTAATCTACAACAGTTAGGCTGTCCTGTGGCAGGATAATAAATCATTTTTTAGCTTTATGGCATTAGAGTAAAAGTTTTAGTTATGAATTCTCAGTGAAAACAGTATAGGACAAATTATTTTTGTCTGTAGTTAGGCTAACAGTTTGATGTGTGTCTGTAAAATGGAATTTGCATGTATCTTTATGTAGTAGAAGCTCTTTTAAAATCTACTGCTACTTGTTGAAAATTAAAACACATTTTAAAAGGTATAGCATTATGTATATGTTCTGTGCTCAGAGAAATGTCTGTAGCTATATTTGTACATTTACCTAGTAATTTTGTAACCTTGTTAAAAAAAATGACACATGATCTTTGGAACATTGTTTACTTCTGGATATTAAAATATGTGGTGCTGGATAGCTTTTTTTCGCCTTCTTTATAAAATATATGTATACACACACCCAACTTGTTTCTCTTCTGTTCTCCTATGGTTGTCTTTATAACCTCTACCCTGCCATTTTCTGATGGACATTCAGGAGGTCTATGAACCAAGAAAATGAGGAAATCAATCTAAGTCAGAATTCCAGTCTATATTTATAATCTTGTTATATAACTTTTCATAAAGTATATGACTTGGTATAAAGTAGTATGAGATAGATTTTTTTGTTTGTTTGTGTCTGGGGGCTTTCCTCCAAAAGATCTAGTGACTGTAAAATACTAAAAAGACCTGTAATGTTGATCTGGGTTCAGTAGTTGTATTAATCAGTAATTTTTTTCAGTTTTAGGTGATAGAAACCTAAACTGTCATCACCTTACAGAGATATTTATGGCATGGGGTACAGCTAAATTTGGGTTAGGCTGACGTCCAGTGTCCAAATGCTTTCATTAGAAAATTCTGCATTTTTTGGCCTCACTTTCCTATGCTCAGCTTTATTTTTGTGTAGACGATACCACGTGATGGTTTTACCTGCAGTCCCATGTTTTCACAGCTCTCCTAGTAGGTTATTGTTCTCCATGGAAATAGCCAGCTTTTTTTTTTTTTTAACCCCTCTGGTTCCAGCAAAAGACCTGAGAATAATGCTGGTTGGTTGTATCAGCCTGTGTGAATCTTGTGCACATTCCAGGGAGTCCACCTGGCCTGGGTCACATGCCAAACCTTGGGACCCAGCTAGTAGAATCACTCACTCATTCAAACCACCACAGAGATGTGCACTGGTTGCCTAAAGAAAAATAAAGTAGTTGTTACTGCCAAAGAGGGTGGAGTGGTTGACGTGCAGGTAATAGAATGTCTGTTAACAGTTGTCTTTCTTCTTCCTTAAGAGTCCCCTGTTGACAAAAGATTTCTTGTTAATTGCCTCAGCTTTTTTCTTTTCAGCTCCTTGTTTGATTCTTCTTAACCTCCTCAGTCTGGTTTACAGCCTCACTATTCCCTGGAAACTGTGCTTTGTAAAGTAGCTAACAACCTTTTGGCTTCGATGTCCCTCTTCTTCATGCGCATCTCACATTGCCTTCATCCTAACAGCCTCTTCCTGTCTCCGCATTCTAAAACTGAGCTTAATATTATTCATAACCAATTTCCCCCTCTGCCTGCTCTCTCTTCTGGTTTGTTTGCACTTATATTTTTCTAGTGTTTACTTGGTACTCTCATTTTGAGAGTTTTGTTTCACTGTGTGTTAAATTGTCCAAACCGAGTGTTACATTGTTATGTAAGGGTTAAGTTACTCTCATCATCAAGAGTTTATCTTCTTGCTTTCCTCCCTCACTCCCAGCCCCCTAAAATTACCAGCTTGTACTACTTTGATTTTTACTGATGGCAGCAATATCCTGTGGTTTGCTCAAATTCAGGAGAAAGTAATTTTAATCATATTTTCTATTTTGGGATAAAAATACTGGTCCTATAATGAGCATGCGTCTTTGTACAACTGAGATACTTTCTTTCAGTAAAGTGTGTGGACACATTTTATGTGTATGCATTATTGCCCATATATTTATAAAATTGATCTGATGGTCTTCATTAGATAATATGCTTTCAAAATTCCATGTAGGTTACTCTTGCAACCCAAGATGATTACCAAAAATACCATTTAACCTAATATAAAACATTATTAGTAAAGCATATATACTATAAAGTTAATTTGCTCTTAATTTAGAGTCGTGTTGCTGCTCTCTTCTGTTGGTACTAGAATAGGTGCTTTATTGATTAGACTACATAATCGCATTTCCCTCTCGGAATTTAAAATCCTGGGGTCAACTGTTTTGTCTTCTCTTTGTTAGAGGGTTTTGTGGAGATCACATTTGTTGTTGTTCAGTTGCTCAGTCGTGTCCGACTCTTGGCATCCCCATGGACTACAGCACGCGAAGCTTCCCTGTCCTTCACTCTCTCCCAGAGTTTGCTCAAACTCATGTCCATTGAATCAGTGATGCCATCCAACCATATCATCCTCTGTCACCCCCTTCTCCTCCTGGCTTCAATCTTTCCCAGCATCAGGGTATTTTCCAGTGAGTCAGCTCTTTGCATCAGGTAGCTGAAGTATTGGCACTTCAGTATTGCTCTTCTTACTGGTTGCATTTTAACACTATTGTCTCGGTGAAATAATATATGCAATGTCTGTGAAAATTTGTTGTAAAGCTGCAGAGTACTCTGCAGGTGTGAGATGCAGTTAGAAAAGGGTTTGTCCATGACTCGTGGGTCTTGTTACCTGTGCTGTCACTGGCAGCTCCATCTGCTTTTTCACAGTGCTCTCACCACTCCTTAACATTTTACCACTGTGTATGTATATGTGTGTACTTCCTTTACCTTCCAGTACAAATAGCAGTTGTTTTCTCTTTGTGATTCATATTTACTTTACATCCTTTCCCATTACTTCAAGAGCCCCAATTAGGTGCTTCTGACTTTAAATAGTCATTCTTTCTCAGAAAATAAAATACATCAATTACTTACTATACTGTAGAATATCCCTGTCTTTATCATTATGAGTTGAGGCATATGAGAATTCTGCTCTTGTGTGTTAAGAGTAGGGCAAAAATGAAAATAAAATACTGGGTCAAGTCTTAACTTACATAAAGTATTCAAAATCTTGTATGTTTTCATTTTAGCATGCTCCTTTTGATGCAATGGTTCTGGTAAAAATCTGCCATTATATTGATGAGAAAATTCTTGAGAATGAAGGAAGATGGAAGGTATGTTAGAACAAATGATTTCCTCCTTTTTTGCGTCATATTTTGATAGATACAGTATTTTTAAGTTTTCCCTATTTTCAGGGCTCAGAAAAAGTACGGGATATACCGGTTCCAGAGGAGCTTGTTTTCACTGTGGATGAAAAAGTACTAAATGACATCAACCAAGCTAAGGCCCAGTATTTCAAGCAGGTAGATTTTTCACTTTTCTCTTTGATAGTTAATACTTTAACTTTTAACTACTGTGTATGACTGTTTGGCTATCATCCACGTATGATGGCATAAAACATTTAAAAGTTATAGCTTTTAACACCTTTATTTCTGTTTTATTCGTTTAATGCTAATGATAATTTGGTTATCTTTGGGGGTATTCTCCTTGGGTATACGTTCACTCTTCCCATTTAATTCCGTTTGTTAGGCGTCTGATCTCCAGCTTGTGGTGTATGCCTTTACATCTTTTGGCAAAAAGCAAACCAAGAGGAAGCAGCTTCACCCTGATACATTTATTCAGCTGGCACTTCAGCTGGCCTATTACAGACTTCATGGACGGTGAGGACCAATCCTTCTCCATTTTCAGAGTCTGGAGGCCGAAGGGGGTATCTGTACTCTAGCTGTCCCACTGCAACTCCCCAGTGTCTCCGCTGAGGTTTTTTTCCCTCTTGGCACTGTGCCCTAATTTGTACTTTCATCAGCAGTGTTGTTAGGTTTCCGTCTGTGACACTTTGACAGTCTTTCCTTGTTTTTCATTAGCTTGATACTTTTGAAGTACCTGTTCTCATCTTACAGAGGTTTGCCATGCTTTGGAATTCAGATCACTTGGTTTTCTTGAAGCCTGTTTTCAAATGGGTTCATGACAAGATACAGTTTTATGGAACCTAGTCTTTACTCATTTTTAGGATAAGAGAGATGGTATGTTGTGACTTTCTACATCCTAAGCAGAAGTGGAAGCTTCTTGATCTTTTTAAAATTTTATCTGAGAATATGTATCTTTACGTTTTTAAAGTTTCTCTTTGGTTGAGCTGGGTCTTCATTGTTGTGCATGGGCTTCCTTTAGTCGCAGAGGGCAGCAATTACTCTTTGTTGCTGTCCATGGACTTCTTATTGCAGTGGCTTCTCAGGTTTTCAGTGTACATGTCTTTTTGTCTCCTTGGGTAAACTTAGTCCTAAGTGTTCTTTTTGATGCTATTGTAAATTGTTTTCTTGATTTACTTTTCAGATTACTTATTGCTAGTGTATAGAAATGCAACTGATGTTTGCATGTTGAGTTCATACCCTTAAAAAACTGAATTCATTTATTAGCTCCAACAATTTTTTTGTAGATTCTTTAGCATTTTCCATATATAAGACCAGATATCTGTGAATAGAGATAGCTTCAGTTTTTCCTTTCTGATTTGGATGCCTTTTCTTTCTTTCTTTATAGCTAGAACAGCCAGTACTATGTTGAATAGAATTGGCAGAAGCAGGCATCCTTGTCTTATTATTCATCTTTGCTGGGAAGCTTTTGGTTTTCCACCACTGAGTATGGTGTTAACTGTGGGTTTTTCATAAATCTTTATCATATTGAGGAAATTCCTTTGTTCACTTTTTATTATGGGAGAGTGCAAGATTTTATAAAAAGCTGTTTCTGTGTCAATTGTGATTATCATGTAGGTCTTCTTCTTCATTCTATTAATGTAGTATATTACATTGATTTTCATATGTTGCACCATCCTTGCATTCGTGGGATAAATCTGACTTGGTCATGGTGTACAGTAAGATCCCTACATACAAATGAGTTCTGTTCTGAGTGTTCATTTGTGAGTCCAGTTTGGTAGTAAGTCCAACAAAGTTAGCCTAGGTACCCAACTAACACAGTCAACTGTATAGTACTGTACTGCAGTGGGTTTATATATTTCACACAAATAATATATAAAAAACAAACACAAAAAATAAAACATTTAATCTTACAGTACAGTACCTTGAAGAATGCAGTAGTACAGTGCAACAGCTGGCATATGGAGGCTGGCATTGAGTGAACAGGAAGAGTTACTGACTGGAGGAGGCAGAGATGGGGAGATGGTGGAGCTGAAGGATCATTAGCAATAGGAGATGGAGGGCAGTTTGAACAACCACTTGCAGAGGATGCACGCTCATGACAGTGTACGCCAGACATATGAACTAACTTACATGATTGATGTGGACACACGTTCACATCTTTGAAAGTTGGCAACTTGAAGGTTCATATGTAGGAGACTTACTGTATCATCCTTTTAATCTGCTGTTAAATTCAATTTGCTAGTAAAGTGGATAGGATTTTTGCATCTATTCCCTGATGGCTCAGCATGTAAACAATCCACCTGCAATGCAAGAGACATAGGAGACATGGGCTTGATCCCTGGGTCAGGAAGATCCTCTGGAGGAGGAAATGCCAATCTACTCCAGTATTCTTGCCTAGAGAATCCCATAGACATAGGAGCCTGGCAGGCTACAGTTCATGGGGTCCCAAAGAGTTGGATGTGACTGATAATATTTGGATTTTGGACATAAGGAATATCGGTCTGTAGTGTCTATTCTTACAGTGTTTTTGCCTAATTTTGGTATCAGGGTAATGTTGGTCTCATGAGTAAGGAAATGGTCCCTCCTCTCTAGTGTTTTTGGGTTTTTGGAAGAGTTTGAGAAGGATTGGTGGTTGATTTTTTTAAAATTTAGAATTCATCAGTAAAGCCATCTGGTCCAGAACTTTGTAGGGAGGTTTTTGATTGCTGATTCATCTCATTACTTGTTATACGACCTGTCATATTTCTATTTTTTCTTGAGTTTGATTTGCTCATTTGTGTATTCCTCAGAATATGTCCATTTCATCTAGGTTATCCAGTTTATTGTAAATGGTTGTTCAAAATATTCTCTTACGGTGCTTTTTTATTTCTGTAAAGTCAGTAGTAATGCCCTCTCTTTCACAGTTTATTGTAATAATTGATGTCTTCTCCCTTTTTTCTAGTCAGTACAGCTAAAAGCTTGTCAAGTTTGTTGATCTTTACAAAGAAAAGAATCAACTTTTGGTTTAGTTCACTTTCTTTGTTTTTCATATCTGTATTTTGGTTATGTCTACTGTGGTCTTAATTTGTTTGTTTGTTTGTTTTGCTGGCTTTGGGTCTAGTTGGCTCTTCTTTTTCCTAATTCCTTAATGTGTACAGTTAATTTACTGATTTGAGATTTTCTTCTTTAATATAAATATTTAGAGCCATAAATTTCCCTCTGAACAGTACTTTTGCTTCATTCTATAAATTTTGGTAAGTTCTGTTCTGCTTTTCATTTATCTCAGTGTGTTTTCTAATATACCTTGTGATTTCTTCCCTACCAGTTGGTTAAGAGTGTGTTGTTTTATTTCTACATGTATGTGAATTTTTCAGTCTTTCTTCTGTTGCTTTGTAGCTTCATCCTATTGTCATTGAAGAAGATACTTTGTATGGTTCCAGTCTTTTTAAATGTATTGAGATATTCTGTGTCCTAATATATGGCTATCCTGGTGAATGTTCCATGTGTACTTGAAAAGAATTTATATTCTACTATTTCTTAGTGGCATATTCTCATTCTGTCTTTTGCACACATGCACGCTAAATTGCTTCAGTTGTGTCTGACTCTTTGTGACCCTATGGACTGTAGCCCACCAGGCTTCTCTGTCCATAGGTTTCTCCAGGCAAGAATACCAGAGTGGGTTACCATGCCCTTCTCTAGGGGATCTTCCCAGCTGAGGGACTGAACCTGCATCTCTGCATTGCAAGTGGATGCTTTACCTTTGAGCCACTGGGGAAGCCCCTGTCTTTAGGTGTAGTTGTTGTTCAAGCCTTGAACAGTGTTGTTCAAGCCTTCTCTTTCCTTGTTGATCTTATGTCTACATGTTTTATCCTTTATTGAAAGTTGGATATTGGAGTCTGTGACTGTTGTTGTAGAGCTGTCTAGTTTTCTTTTCAATTCTGTTAGAGTTTGCTTCATGTATCTTTGAACTCTCTTGTTTGGTACATGTATTTTTATAGTTGTTGTGTCTTGATGAGTTATATCTTTCATCAGTATATAATGTCCTGTTTGTCTCATTCAGCTTTTCACTTAAAATACAGTTTGTCTGATAATAATACTGCCACTCCAAATAGAAAAAAAAACCTGTAGCCACTCCAGCTCCCTTTTGGTTACCATTTTTTTCAACCTTTTATTTTTAACCTAATGTGAAGTCAGGTGGGCCTTAGGAACTATCACTACAAACAAAGCTAGTGGAGGCGATGGAATTCCAGTTGAGCTATTTCAAATTCTAAAACAGGATGCTGTGAAAGTGCTGCAGTCAATATGTCAGCACATTTGGAAAACTCAGCAGTGGCCACAGGACTGGAAAAGGTCAGTTTTCATTCCAATCCCTAAGAGAGGTAATGCCAAAGAATGCTCAAACTACCACACAGTTGCAGTCATCTCACATGCTAGTAAAGTAATGCTCAAAATTCTCCAAGCCAGGCTTCAGCAATATGTGAACCGTGAACTTCCAGATGTTCAAGCTGGTTTTAGAAAAGGCAGAAGAACCAGAGATCAAATTGCCAACATCCGCTAAATCATTGAAAAAGCAAGAGAGTTCCAAAAAAACATCTATTTCTGCTTTATTGTCTATGCCAGAACCTTTGTGTGGATCACAATAAACTGTGGAAAATTCTTCAAGAGATGGGAATACCAGACCATCTGACCTGCATCTTGAGAAACCTGTATGTAGGTCAGGAAGCAACAGTTAGAACTGGACATGGAACAACAGACTGGTTCCAAATAAGAAAAGGAGTACGTCAAGGCTGTATGTTGTCATCCTGCTTATTTAACTTATATGCAGAGTACATCATGAGACACGCTGGGGTGGAGGAAGCACAAGCTGGAATCAAGATTGCCGGGAGAAATATCAATAACCTCAGATATACAGATGACACCACCCTTATGGCAGAAAGTGAAGAGGAACTAAAGAACCTCTTGATGAAAGTAAAAGAAGAGAGTGAAAAAATTGGCTTAAAGCTCAACATTCAGAAAACAAAGATCATGGCATCCGGTCCCATCACTTCATGGCAAATAGATGGGGAAACAGTGGAAACAGTGGCTGACTTTATTTTTTGGGGCTCCAAAATCACTGTGAATGGTGATTGCAGCCATGAAATTAAAAGACATTTGCTTCTTGGAAGAAAAGTTATGACCAACCTAGATGCATATTCAAAAGCAGAGACATTACTTTGCCAACAGAGGTCTGTCTAGTCAGGGCTATGGTTTTTCCTGTGGTCATGTATGGATATGAGAGTTGGACTATAAAGAAAGCGGAGCCAGAAGAATCGATGCTTTTGAAGTGTGGTATTGGAGAGGACTCTTGAGAGTCCCTTGGACTGCAAGGAGATCCAACCAGTCCACTCTAAAGGAGATCAGTCCTGGGTGTTCATTGGAAGGACTGATGTTGAAGCTGAAACTCCAGTACTTTGGCCACCTGATGCAGAGAGCTGACTCATTTGAAAAGACCCTGATGCTGGGAGGGATTGGGGGCAGAAAGAGAAGGGGACAACAGAGGATGAGATGGTTGGATGGCCTCACCGACACAATGGACATGGGTTTGGGTAGACTCCGGGAGTTGGTGATGGACAGGGAGGCCTGGCATGCTTCGGTTCATGGGGTCGCAAAGAGACACGATTGAGCGATTGAACTGTACTGAACTGTTCTCATATCTAAAGCAAATCTCTTGAAGATAGTATGTAGACTATGCTTTTGTTCATATTGCCAATCTCTACCTTTGGAGAGTTTAATATATTTATATTTAAGATAATTACTGATGAGGGAGAATTCTGCCCCTTTGCTATGTATTCTGTAGGTCTTATGTGTTTTTGTTCCTCAACTCCTTCATTCCTGCCTTTTTTGGTATTTAGTTGATTTTTTTTTTTTTGGTAGTGTACCATTTTGATTTCCCTGTCTTTTTTGTCTCTATTTTTTAAGCTGTTTTCTTTATGGCTACCTTGGAAATTACATTTAACATCTTAACAACCTAGTTTGAATAATACCAGCTTAGTTTTAGTAATATACGCTGTGCTTTTGTCCATCATGGTGCTGTCCTCTTTATTTTGTCACAGATTACATTTTTTTACATTGTGTGTTCATTAACATAAATTTTTATTACTATTTTATGTATTTTTCCTTTAAGTAAAAACACCGTTAAGCATTTTTGCTCTGTCTCCCATGTTTCCTATAAATGGATAGTTAGATTTGGAAACTTGAAAATAGTAATCAGTAAATTTTATTATTTTTTATAACAGTAAATCAAATAGTTCATCTTATTTGTTTCCTATCATATCCTGTTCAGTTTTTAAGCCAACATCCATTATAAAGTTTCCTCCTTGATATTTTTACCTAATGGTTTTAGTGGCCATTGATGATCATTACCAAGATCTCTATTATTTCATTACAAGTTGCTGAGTAGTGATATTTTTTCATTCATTCTTACTGCCTTTATTTTTAATTTTTTTAAAGGTTTTTTATGTGAGCCGTTTTTAAAGTCTTTGTTGAATTTGTTACAGTATTGCTTCTGTTTTGGTTTTTTGGCCAGGAGGTATGTGGTATCCTCCCTGACCAGGAATTAAACCCACACCCCCTACATTGGAAGGCAAAGTCTTATGCACTGGACCAGGAGGGAAGTCCCTAGATTGTTACTTACACTTTCTCCTTCACATTTTGAAAAGATACTATTTCAGCTCGGGGAGATAGTCTCATAGAAACACCGAACAGAGGAGGCCCAGTAACTATTTGAGGGAATTTCTTGGTGGTCCAGTGGTTAAGACTGGGTGCTTTCACTGCCATGGACCCAGGTTTGATCCCTGGTCAGGGAACTAAGATTCCACAAGCTGTGTGGCATGACCAAGAAATAAAAAAGCATTTGACCCCTTTTAGTGCCCACTTGCAGACCTTTTACTCTAATTCCATTTGATTGCTTTAACTGAATTCCTATCACCAGGAAAGAGAGCTTTGTACCAAAAATTATTATATCATTTTTATCATTCTCCAACCCATGAAAATAGTCATCATCCTTGGGCAGCAGTTCCCAGCCTTTCTGGCACCAGGGATGGGTTTTCTGGAAGACAGATTTTCCATGGGGAGAGGGGAGAGAGAGTTTCAACATGATTTAAGCACATTACATTTATCGTGCACTTTATTTCTAATATTACATCAGCTCCACCTCAGGTCATCAGGCATTAGATCCCAGAGGTTTGAGGACCCTTTGCCTAGGAAAGGGAAACTTATTAAATAATGCTTTTACTTAATTTTACAGTCATTCAAGCTCTGTATAAGGGAAGGAAAGGCCAAGCACTCTCTTCTCTATTGCTATGTAACGAATTACCCAATATCTTAGTAGCTTGGAACAACAAAACACTTCCTTGTCATCTCGCTTTTTCTGTCAGGAAGCCAGGCGCTGCTTAGCTGGATGCCTCTGCCTTCAGTTGTTACAGTCAGGGCGTCAGCCAGCGCCATGCCCTCACCTGAAGGCACTCCTGCAGGAGGATCTACGTCTAGTCTCACGCACACGGTTATTAGTGAGGTGCCTTTCCTCCCAAGCTCTAGTCTAGAGGCCTCTCTACAGGGCAGCCCCCAGCATGGCAGCAGGCTTTCCTCAGAGTGAGGAAGTGAGAGCGCATGAGAGAGCTCACTTTGTAACCTGATTTCAGAAGTGACCTCTCCCTGCTTTTGTCCTGTTCTTTTTGTTAGAAAGAAGACACCGAGGCCATCCTACACCCAACGTGAGAGGTTATACCAGGGCATTAGGAGCAGGAGGCAGGGACCACTGGAGGCATCTTCGAGGCCACCTACCACAGACACCAAAGCATACAACCTGATGGCAGCCTTTGACACATTTGTTATACCAAGCCTGAGTAGTTTTTGCTCTTGGCTGTTGAAAATATCCTCTTGTTATTGAAAATCTCAGTTGCAGTCTATATCATAGAACTTAATCTCTGACCAAAGCCAGCTTTACTAGGTAAACTCTTTGTAGTAACATTATAGTGTTTTCTTTCTCATGATACATTCTCTTTCGTTTTCATTTTTTCTTACAGTCCCGGTTGCTGCTATGAAACAGCTATGACAAGATTATTTTATCATGGCCGTACAGAGACTGTGCGACCATGTACCGTAGAAGCAGTCAATTGGTGCCAATCTATGCAGAATCCTTCTACCAGTGTGAGTATTCAAAAAGAAAAAAGATAAGTTGTTTGTTCTAAAGGAAACCTGATCCTTGCATAACTAGCTTCTTCAAATCCCTGAATCAGTAAAATATTTTCAAACCTTTTTTCCTGGGAACTGTCAAACATTTCTTCATTTGCCAGTGAAGTATGTATTTGGAGAGAGTAAGAAACAGGGAAGACCTGATAAGCCCATTTGTATCATCTTCTAGGCAAAGTAATTTCCCACACCTGAGTATTTCACTACTGTTGATCTGCCTTTAGATAACACCCGTACAATGCAGACTGTTCCCAAACGCCTTTACAAGGAAACTTTTCTTGATGTGGTTGAACGTTTTTGAAATGAGATTTTTTTTTTATATTAGAACCAATATAGCTTTATATGTTTTGTTTTGTTTCATACTCACTTTTAAGCATTTACCACAAAAGGGTAGTACATTCTCACTGCTGTTTTGGTATTGCATTCGCTTCTTTAGTCTTGATAGAAATAGTTATATATTGTTGTTTCGTCACTGTCGTGTCTGACTCTTCACGACCCCATGGATTGTAGCCCACCAGGCTCCTCTGTCCCTGGGATTTCCCAGACAAGAATAATGGAGTGGGTGACCACTTCCTTCTCCAGGGGATCTTCCTGACCCAGGGATCGAACCCCTGTCTCCTGCATTGCAGGCAGATTCTTTA
Organism: Budorcas taxicolor; assembly: GCF_023091745.1. Taxonomy (NCBI): domain Eukaryota; kingdom Metazoa; phylum Chordata; class Mammalia; order Artiodactyla; family Bovidae; genus Budorcas; species Budorcas taxicolor. Next base: position 35,039,965 of record NC_068913.1, on the reverse strand, counting down.
CCACTGAGCCACCAGGAAAGCACCTAGTTATATATGTGTTACCTTATTTTAATTTCATGGAGCTGCTTAATTATCTTTTTTGTACAACTATGCTTTCGCTTTGAAATCAAAATTGCTTTTGTCTTTATACTTGTTAATATGACTTTAGTGCTACCCACAAGTTCCTGTTTTCTTGTTCTGGAAAGGAAATAAGTTTCAGAGCATATAGGAAGGAAAAGGCAGTGGAAGAGGGGGTAAGGGTTGGGGGGAAGGATAGATTGGAAGTTTGGAATTGACATGAACACGCTGATATATTTTAAATGGATAACCAACTAGGACCTACCATAAAGCCAGGAGAAGCCTGCTCAGTATTCTGAGCATAATAACCTAAATGGGAAAAGAATCTGAAGAAGGATGGATAAATGTATATGTAGAACTGAATCACTTTGATGTGCACCTGAAACTAACACCAAATTGTTAATCAACTATACCCCAATATAAAATACATTTTTTTAAAAAAGGCAATAGAAGTGTGTAAAAAGACACAAAAATTATGTGTCTCAAGGTCTTTCTTGAAATCTTTCTTTTTTCTCTTCTATATTACCCAAATTCTAATTACTTTGAGCTCAGGTTTTTCTGTTTGGTTTCTGTACAGTTTGTTATTAAAGTATCTCTTGATTTTTAATACAGCTTCTTGAGCAGCAGCACATGATGTTAGAAGCTTTTGCAAAACATAATAAAATGATGAAAGACTGTTCTACTGGAAAAGGTACTTACACTGGAATTACTATCACTCAAAAAAAAATTCTCTTGTGCAGGAAACTCTTCTAACTTCAAGTCTGGGGTTCTATTGCAGGATTTGACCGTCATCTTTTAGGCCTCTCACTCATAGCAAAGGAGGAAGGCCTCCCTGTTCCAGAACTCTTCACAGACCCCCTCTTCTCCAGGAGGTAACATAAAGCGGTGTCTTGTCACCTCAGCAGTTCTTCTTCCTGGATGTTAAAAGCTTTTCAGAAACAACATAAGCCTCTGTAAGCCTAGTAAAATATCCTTTCTTTGTGCTGTACAGTGGAGGAGGTGGAAACTTTGTTCTCTCAACCAGTCTGGTTGGTTATTTAAGAGTCCAGGGCATGGTGGCTCCCATGGTGCACAATGGCTATGGATTCTTCTATCATATCAGAGATGACAGGTAAGGCTGCTCTTTTTCATTCTTACTGTGCTCATTTTTGTTGTTTGAATGTCTTCCCTCCACTATGATTCTGATGTTACCATCTGTCACTTGCTCCATGGGCAGTTATTTTTTACCACTTAGGTGTTTGATGCATAATTAGTCTCTCTTTCCTGCTTTTGAGACTTTGGTGAAATCAGTCCTTGAGGTGTTTTGTGCACAACACTGTTTCAAGATTGACTCGGTGACCATGTCATCATCATCCTCCAAAATCGGTACACATATTACCATACTTGTTCTGCCTCAGGTATTTGATGCTAAGTTCAGGTAAAAACTGACGGTCTGTACATATGTGGTTGTTAGTACAGTCATAGACAACAGCAATGATACCAAGACAAGAGACAAGGTAAATTAATTTACATTCAGGAAAGGATGGTTTACCCTTTCAGATGCATTCCATTTTTATTGTATGGGCTTTGACTTAAATTTTTGGAGCGTGAGAAAGAAAATACTAAAACTTGGCAAGAGAGAGGCGGAGAACAAGATAATTAAGAATTGACAAAGACTTGGAAGGTCCCCATTCATAGAGTCTGGCTGTTTCTTTTGTAAGAGCTTGGGTCAGGGAATTAAAATAATGAGGCTACATTTAGCACTGTGTGAATAAGAAGAGAGCAGGCTTAGAGACATTTCAGGTGGAATGTGAAAAATGGAAGTAATGGTATGTCTGACATGTTTCACTTTCTAAAATACTGGTTTTCTACTTTTCCTTTTTTAAAGAATTTAGTATTATTTTTTTCAAAATTTAATTATCTGCCTCCATGTCAAGAGTGGTTTGTGTATACCCGAGGTGCTTGTGTTTGTTGCCATCTAAGTCTTAGATGGCATATTCCCATAGTCATATTTGCAGTTTCTATACATTAATTTATAAATTAATGATAAAGCTTAAACATGGATCTTATTATCCTTTTTTGTAATAGGCAGAAGTCAAAAATCATCATCACATACAGAGAAAACTGAAGACTGTAGCATATTTCCTGGCAAGCCGTGGGTCTCACCTTGCATGCAGGGCTAAGAGTTTAGGCCAGATATGGCCTCAGGGCTTTGACTTTTTGAAAAAATACATTTTTCATGATCCTGGGATGAGACTTCCATTCACTCACTCAGGAAATATTTAGTGAGAACTTACAATGTGCCGAAGATTGTTTTGGGTGCTCAGGACACAAGACAGACAAGATCCCCTCTCTTGTAGATTGTAGTTTTCACATGGGAAATAGGAACAAAAGGCAACAAAGAAGTAGGGTGACTGCAAATAATGATGAATATTGCAGAGGAAATAATTGCGTCACTGTGGTCATAGAAACAAACTGGCGGGGAGACAGAGCACTGCTTTATGTAGTGTGTGGTCAGGGGACGTGTCTGAGGAGGGCTGATGAGGCTGAGATGTCGAGGGTGTGAAGGAATTCATCATATGAATCGCTAGGACAGCCCTCCAGCACCTGTCCCCTGCTCGCTCTGCAGCAGGTCCTCGGCGCTCTTCTTGCTTTCGCCTTTCCTTTCCTGCAGACCATTCTCAGCGCAGCAGCCCTGATGACCAAATGGAACCCAGGTCATACTCTCCTACTCAGAACCCTCCGAGGGCTTTTCCTTTCAGTCACACAAGATCCAGAGTCCTCCTGAGAGACCTCATGATCTTGCTCTCGTCTGCCTCTGACCTTGTCTCCTGCAGTGCTTCTGATTGCCTCCACTCCAGCCACAAAGGCTACCTTGTACCTGCCAGGAAAGCACTGTCCTCGGGGCCCTCACAGTTGTGATTTCCTCCTCTTAGTAGTCTCTTCCGCAGTATGTGCAAGGTGATCCCCTTATTTCAAAGGCTGTCATCAGAGAGGCCTTCCCTGATTACCTAGAATAGCAGTCCCCCTTCTCCACACACACTTGTTGTATTGTGACATTTATAACCACCCAGTGTGTGTGTATGTGTGTATTATCTATCTTTACTTCCTAGAATATAAGCCTGTAAGAACATGATTTTTAATTTTTTTTTAATCTCCAGCTCAACATGTTGTGCTCATTCCTATTTCCCAGTGACTTTGTGTTTAATAGAAGCACAGAAGTCTGAGGATAGGGAAGAGCTTGGAATATTAAGGGGCAGTGTGGCTATACATTAACAATTGAGTGGGAAGTTGGTAGAAGAAGAGATAGAAGAAGGGGAGACCAGGGCTAAAACTGGTAGGAAGGGCAGTGTTCTCAACCCTGAATGCATCCGAGAATTACCTGGAGAGCTTTAGAAACAGTATTCCTGCAGGTACTGATTTGGTTGGGGTGCTCCATTGAAGTAGGGCCTTGTAACATGGTAAGGAGTTTGGATTTCCTCCGAAAAGTAACGGGAAGCATTTTACCAATTTAAACTATTAAAGTTACTTGTTTAATTTACATTTGAGAAGGACCCTTGGCTGTTATATGCGATATAAATTAGGTAGATAGTAATATGAACAAGAATGAGATGAAAGAAATCAGGAAGCATGGATGGTGTGTATGTTGAACAAGGCAGTTGATACTGAAGGTGGAGGGCAGTGGAGAGGTTTGCGAGATGTTTTGGAGGTAGAGCCAGTAAGACTTATTGACGGATTACTGATTCCAATGGCAGCATTTACTGGGATGGAGAAAACTAGAGGGGAAATGGGCATGTTAGGGTGGAAGTAATAATTTCATTTTGTACATGGTCACTTCAAAATTTCTGCTAATATAGGAATTAATTATAATCTGTATTTATATACAAGATAATATGCCAGTAGGCAGTTGGATATATGAGTTTGGAGCTCAGAAAACAAGTCAGAGCTCAAGGTGTACTCAATTTCTGAGTCATTACTGTGTATATACCCCAAATACATGGAAATTCTCTGAAAGGAATTTTTCATTCAGTGTTAAGCTTGCAAATGTGTGACCTAGAGAAAGTTATTTTTGAAATAGCATTTTATTTTATGTGTATTTCATGCTCATTGTTAAAAATATTTTGTAAAATATGGAAAAATATAAGAACAAATTTAACATTTCTGTTATAAGACATGACATTATTTTTCTAATCTATAATGTGCATAGATTATAGCATATGCTTTTTTATAAATGTAGATCATATCATAAGTATTTAAGCATCCTTTTTGTGAATTGCATTCTCAATCTCAATATTATTTCAGCCATTTCTCAGTGCCATTAAATATGCTTTGAGGTATTTTTGGTTGAGTAATATTTAGTCTTGTTGTTTAGTCACTGAATTGTGTCTGACTCTCTGTGACCCAATGGACTGCAGCTCGCCAGGTTTCCCTGTCCTTCACTATCTCCCAGAGTTTGCTCAAACTCAAGTCCTTGAGTCAGTGATGCCATCCAGCCATCTCATCCTCTGCCGCCCTCTTTTTTTGCCCTCAATCTTTCCCAGCATCAGTGTCTTTCCCAGTGAATTGGCTTTCCGCATCAGGTGTCCAAAGTATTGGAACTTCAGTATCAATCCTTCCAATGAATATTCAGGGTTGATTTCCTTCAGGATTGACTGATTTGATTTCCTTGCAGTCCACGGGACTCTCAAGAGTCTTTCCAGCACAGTTGGAAAGCATCAACCTTCTTTACGGTCCAGTTCTCACATCTGTACATGACTACAGGGAAAACCACAGATCTGGCTATACAGACCTTTTATCAGAAAAGCGATGTCTCTGCTTTTGAATATACTGCCTAGGTCTGTCATAGCTTTCCTTGCAAGGAGCAAGCAAGCGTCTTTTCCTTCCGTGGCTCCAGTCACTGTCCGCAGTGATTTTGGAGCCCAGGAAAAGAGAGTCTGTCACTGCTTCTACTTTTTCCCCTTCTGCTTGCCGTGAAGTGATGGGACTGGATGCTATGATCTTAGTTTTTTGAATGTTGAGTTCTAAGCCAGCTTTTTCACTCTGCTCTATCACCTTCATCAAGAGGCTCTTTAGTTTTTGGCCATTAGAGTGATGTCATCTACATATCTGAGGTTTAGTCTTATGGATTTCCATAATTAAACCACTTCCCTACTATTTCCAGGTTTTCTCGTTAAAATTATAATATGATAGTTAGTGTTTCTTATTTTATCACATCATTGCCAACTTTAGGCATTATAAAGCAGTCTGTACAAATTTTTATAGGAAAATATAACCTAACCTGAATTCATATGAAGCAAAACATTTTCTCTTTGTTTATTGGCATCTGTGCATATTCTTTGGTGAATTGTGCATGTAGGAATGATTATTCTTTCTATCGTTTAAAAATGTAACTGAATTTTTTAAAAAATTTAACATATAAATAAAAATTGTTACTCTTTGCGAAGAAATACTTAGCTTTTGCTAAATATTTGAGAGGTGTATGTACAGTATAGCTAGAAAATGCCTACTGATCATGAATCGCCAGTGAAAGCAAGGCAGGACTTTCTGTAGGTTCCTGTATATCTTTCAGCAAATATAATCCACTCAAACATTGGTTTCATTATTATATACTAGGCCGGAACACATTTTTATTTCATTCTGCGTAATCTAAAGTACATGTCAAAGATACCTACTTTCCTGTCTTAATTTTCAGTGATGTGAAAATCGCATGGTCATCCATAGATTTATATTATACAACATTTTGATTTTAACTTGACCATAATGCATGTTTTGGTGTAGAAAATTCGTGTGTCTGTAAAGGGGAAAGCTAGTTCCAAGAGAATTAATTAGTAGCCACATTTCTGCTCTGAGCCCTCGAAGAGCCAGGCTTTCTTCCTATTTATTTCAGCTTCCTGGGGCCACCTTTATCAGCTACTACATAGAGGATTTCTTCACCAGGAGCTTCTAGAAGGACATAGTGTGGAGGGCATATCTCGGCTTCAAGAGTTTCTCTGGCTTTTCTAGAAACAGCCTTTCTCTCCTCTTACCCTTCTTTTTCTATTTTATTATTTTTGTTTAATCTCTTCAAGTATTCTTTAAAAATAGTTCAAGTTTTATTGCAGACAGTGGCATGAATGCATTTAACTCATCCCATTTGTGGCATGTTAGGAAGGTCTTTTATAGGAAGAGGCGAGTTTATTTAGCACACTAAGACCTCACTCCAGAGCACCCTCTGACTAGTTTCTCGTTCCCTTTTGTCCTTAGGCTCTAGTTACAAGGTAAATTAGGTGTTGTGCTACATGTAAAAATGTGGCATTACTTTCTATTGTATCAGGTTACGTTTGCCCATAGTGAGCAAGCAATCCTATTTCGTATATGAATAGCCAGGTGGAACAAAGGTCATGGCTTTCTTCACTGCTACCACTTGGAGCCTTTTCATAATGACATGTTGTTGTACTTAATCATTTATTATTTGTACTTTGCAGGTTTGTTGTGTCCTGTTCAGCCTGGAAATCATGTCCAGAGACTGATGCAGAGAAGCTAGTTCAGCAGGTTTTTCGTGCTTTCCATGACATGATGCAACTGATGGAAACGCCTCATCTCTAGAGACTAATCATTTATTAAGCACTTACCAAAATATATAATTGGATGCCGGGAGTGGATGGTATTGTGAGATAGGAAGGGATGTTGACTGAAGGAAACTTGTTAAATGTAGAGATCAGTGGAATCATGCTCTCAAAATTTATCCTGACATAGAAAGTAGAAGTACTTTTAAGCTTCCTCTGATGCAGCAGGAATGCAAATTACAATATGACTGTAGAACTATGCAAAGTTGAAGATCAGCCTCAACAATGCAAATCTACAGATTTTAACAGTGCAAATCTAACTCTTAAATATCTTTGTTGGTACCTAAGTAGGTAATAAGTCTTCTTCCTGGACATCATCGTAGAGTCCATCTTTCAAGCACTTTAACATTTTCTAGTTGCCAAAGGATATGAAATACATGATTGAATGCTAACTTCCCTGAAATCAGTGGTTCCACATTCACCACAGGGATATAAGCCTACTATGTTTGGGAAAGACCACTCCAGTTTAATCTAAAAGTTTATGTTGAACAGATAGAATTAGGTTGTAGTAAGGAGGTTTACACCCTCTGACACATACAGAAAACCCTTGCAAATTCATTATATCATTACATTGAATTGCCCAAAGTTTGTTTGGGTTTTTCCATAGCATTTCCATAGTTTTTCTTACAGAAAAACCCAAGTGAACTTTCTGGCCAATCCAATAATTAGTTTTGTGAACATGAACTTAAAGCACTTATATTTAGACTTAATGACTTTAAAAGGATTGACTACTAAATCAGATTCTCAGGATTTCTTTTTCCTTTATTCAGTTTTGTAGTTTTTACCCTCAGAAAATAAAATTTTCAAAATCATACAGCTTCTTGTTTTGTGTTTGATTCATTCCTCTGTGGCCTTCTACTTTCAGATCAGTTGCATATTTGTTGTCTAATAAATACCCCCAGAACTTACTGTCTTACAGCAGGCGGTCACCTCATGATGCGTCAGTGGACCCTGCCCACTCACATGGCTGTGCTGCTGTCTTGCCTGAGTTACAGCACTGCTCGTACCAGGCAGGCGGATGAGGCTGGAAAGTCTGAGACAGCCTCACGCCCACCTAGGGACATGGTGGCTGGGACTTGTCTGCATGGTCTTTGATCATTCAGGATTCTAGCCTGGACTTCCGAACTGGGCAGTGGGAATGTTCTAGTAGGGAAGGGTGGAAGTTGAAAGACCTGTCGAGGCCTAGGCTCTGAAGTCACGTTGAAGTCACATGATGTCCCTTTTGTGTGCACTTGGCTGGAACGAGTTACCAGAGCAGCCCAGGATCAAGTGGAGGAGGAGAAAGGTTTTACCTCACGGTAAGAGGAGCAGCAAAGTAATTTGTAAATGATTTGGAAAATGTACGTGAGTGCGCACAAGGGGGCATGGTTTATTGGGGGCCATTTTGTAGCAACCTACCACAAATATTACAATACATTTAGTGCACTGGTTGTAGAATATATATCCCTTTTTGGTTACATTTTCATAGGTTCTGGTTTTGATGACTGGTTGTCATTGTTATTCCTTTGTGAAAGCATTCAGAGTTGGCCTCTATGGGATTTGATGTATCCTTAAGAGTTAATATAGACTACAAAGATGAAATCTGAGTCAAGACCTTTATACTCACTAGTACAAGTGTTGATTTGACTGTCAGCACACTTAGAATCATTTAGGTGTTTTTTTTTTTTCTCTCTTTAAAAAAAATATTTAATTGGGAAAATTGCTTTATAATGTGTTGGTTTCTGCAGTACAACAACGTGATTCACCCGTAAGTATACATATATCGCTTCCCTCTTGAGTGGCCCTCCTCTCCCCACATAGTGGTTGTACCAATTTACCTTTTTCACCAACAGTATAGGAAGGTTCCCTTTTCTCTACACCCTTTCTAGTATTTGTTATTTGTAGAGTTCCTAATGGCCATTCTGACTAATGTGAGGTGATACCTCATTGTAGTTTTGATTTGCATTTCTCTAATAATTAGCAATGTTGAGCATCTTTTCATATGTCTGTTGGTGATCTGTATGTCTGTCTTCTTTGGAGAAATGTTTAGAACTTCTGGCCATTTTTTGGTTGGGTTGTTTGTTTACCCAGTGGTAGAGCTGTACATTTTGGAAATCAGTCCCTAGTTGTTCACATCATTTGCATATATTTTCTCCCATTCTGTAAAAGCTTGTCAGTTTGATTAGTTCCATTTGTTTATTTTTGTTATTACTTCTGTTGCCTTGGGAAACTGACCTAGAAAACACTGGTATGGGGACTTTCCAAGTGGTCCAGTGGCTAAGACTCCATGCTCCCGGTGCAGGGGAGCCCAGGTTCAATCCCTGGTTGAGGAACTAGATCCCACATGCTGCAACTAAAAAGATCCTGCATGCCACAATGAAGACAGAAGATTCCATGTGCCACAACTAAGACTTGGTGCAGCCAAATAAAAAAAAATGGTATGAATTATGTCAGAATGTTTTGCCTATGATCTCTTCTAGGGAGTCTCATGGTATAATTTTATGTTTGTCTTTAAGCCACTTTATTTTCACTTACAGTGTGAGGGAGTATTCCAACTTCATTGGTTTACATGAAGCTGTCCAGCTTTCCCAGTACCACTTGCTGAAAGAGACTGTCTTTTCTCCATTGTATATTCTTGCTTCCTTTGTCAAAGATTAACTGACTGTAGGTGTGTGGTTTTACTTCTAGGCTGTCTGTCCTGTTCCATTGATCCACATGTCTGTTTTTGTGCCAATAACATGCTGTTTTGATTAGCCTTATGGTACTGTCTGCAGTCTGAGAGAGTTAGGCCTCCTGCTTTGTTCTTTTCCTTCAGGAAAAGAATTGCTTTGGCAATTCTGTGTCTCTTATGGTTCCATATGTATTTTAGTTCTGTGGAAAATGTCATGAATAATTTGATAGGGATCAGATTACATCTTCAACATACAGTTATATATACCTAAACTTTTTACTTTCTTTTTTTTATTCATATATAGTTGATTTACAATGTTGCAGGTATACAGCCAAGTGATTCCATTATTTTTATGTCTATTTTTCAGATTCTTTTCCATTATAGATTATTTCAAGATATTGAATATTATTCCCTGTGCTATATACAATAGGTCCTTGATGTTTATTATTTTTATATATAGTAGTGTGTTTCTGTTGATCCCAGACTCCAAATTTATCCCTCTTCCCCTATGTCTGGGTCTTTTCCTGTTTTGTAAATAAGTTCATTTGTATCATTTTTTTTAGATTCCATATGTAAGTGTTATTATATGGTATTTGTCTGAGAAACATTAAGATAGTGACTGATATTATTAAGATAATCTCTAGGTCCATCTATGATGCTGCAAATGGTATTACTTTTTTTATGGTGAGTAATATTCTCTCCATACATTTTTTGTAACTCAGAGCCAGGCTGTTTGTTTTCATACTGCATCAAGCCAGATGTTACTTTTAACAACTAAATGTCAAAAGCTGTAATAGACAACCCCAAATTGGATGTTCCAAGTTGGAATAAGATATACCTGTGTTTTATGGTGACTTATAAAAGAAGTCTCTAAATCAGAAAAACTTGTCAGAATTTATTTTTAAGATACACTATAACAAGAGTTCATCAGTTCTGTGTCCCAGCCTGGACAGTGACCATAGAGAAATAGATGCCTCGCTGTGCCAGCAGCTGCTGGTGTGTGCCGTGCTCCCGGACTCTGCCATTCTCAATCACCACTATCAAGTCTGCGTTCTGGATGGTGGACAGCCGGTGAGCAATCACGATGCAGGTGCGGCCCTCTCGGGCTTTGTCCAGGGCTTCTTGGACAATCTATTAATAAATCAGAACAGAAGCCTTACCTTAAAAATTATAGAAATAAGTTTTAAAAGTAAAGGAAATCCAAATATTTTACCATCTATACAAAAGAAAGTTACCTTTCATTTCTCATGTCATCTTTGAATTTTTAGCTTTATGTATTGAGTTTTACATAGTCCGTCTTGCATACAGTTATGTTCTTTATAATAAAAATGTATTCTCAAACTAATCTTCACAAGAGTAAATAATTTTCAAATAATCTTCACAATCTTTAAATTTTCGAACTAGTCACAAAATAATTTAACTGCTTCAATTTTGAGTGTTTTATTTCCCAGTTTTTCCATTATTAATATGCTAAAGAATTCAAACAAAAAGTGCAATAAAAGTACTTTTTGTGTATAAAATGTAATCATTTTAGAAAATTTGGAAAATTCTGGAACGAAGGGATGAAATAAAAATATTTTACCTCAAAATAACTGCTGTGTACATTTGTTTCCTTTTTTCTGTGCTCACCTATCTTTTGAAATTTTTATTGAAATATAGTTTACAATGGTGTGTTGTTAGTTTCATGTATGCAGCAAAGTGATTCAGTTACATATATCCTTTTACATATTTTCCATTATAGATTATTACAAAATGTTGAATAAAATGCCTATACTATATAGTAGGTTCTTGGTTATCTATTTTAAAAATAGCAGCACATATATTTTAAAATCAAACTCCTAATTTATCCCTCCCCTCTTTGATAACCATAAGTGTTTTTTTCTATGTCTATGAGTCTTTGTTTTATAAATAAGTTCTTTTGTATTATTTTTTCAATTCCACATTTGCATGATATCATAACGGTGTTTCTGTCTCTGACTTCACTTCGTACGGTAACCTCTAGGTCCCTCCATGTTGCTGCAAATAGCATTATTTCATTCCTTTTATGCCTTATGAGTCCATTGTTTATATGCACCACATCTTTATCCATTCCTCTGTCGATGGACATTTAGGTGCTTCCATGTCTTGGATATTGTAAACAGTGCTGCAGAGAACACTGGGGTGCATATGTCCTTTCAAACCAAGTTTTTTTTCCAGATATATGCCCAGGAGTGGGACTGCTGGATTATATGCTAACTTTACTTTTAATTTTCAGAGGAACCTCTATACTGTTCTCCATTGTGGCTGTCTGAGTTTACATTCACCACCAGTGTGGGAGGGTTCCTTTTTTTCCCACACCCTCTCCAGCGTTTATTTTTTGTAGACTTTTTGATGATAACCATTCTGACTTGTATGAGGAGTTACCTCACTGTAGATTCGGTTTGCATTTCTCTAATAATTAGTGACATTGAACACCTTTTCATGTGTTTGTTAGCCATCTGTATGTCATCTTTGAACAATATCTAGGACTTCTGTCCATTTTTTTTTTTTTTTGCCAGAATTCTTTAAAAATAGTGAGCAGTTTGTGTTTTTTTCGTGATTGACTGCTTGAAAAGTTTTGTTTTATAAATTAAATGGGACATGAAGTGGGAAGCCATACCTTCTCACTTTCGGTATCCAGTGCTGATGTAGCTTCATCCAGCAGCAGGATGCGGGGGTGTCGGATGAGGGCTCGGGCGATAGCAATCCTCTGTTTCTGCCCCCCGGAAAGCTGAGTCCCCTTGTCTCCCACTCTTGTTTCATATTTCTGCAAGTTAGCCATTAATAAAGTTAGTAAAGTTCTAGTTTAGAAAAATCCTAATAGTATATTGAATAAACTTTTATTTGACACTTGACAGTTCTAATTATAGGAAAAAATACGTAATAATAAAGTTTCTATAACATAAACTATGATGACGTGCATTTACTTTTTTTTAACGTGGCATTTTCAAAATCAAACTAGAATGTTAATGATCTTAGTTTTCATTTCATTTCATATTCTGCAACAAACTGTCCAATTCCTATCATCATCTGAACATCAGTTCCCTTCTCCAGGGGATCTTCCCAACCCAGGGATTGAAGTCTCTTGCATTGCATAGGCTTCCTGGTGGCTCAACGGTAAAAAATCTGCCTATAATGCAAGAGACCTGGGTTCCATCCTGAGGTCAGAAGATCCCCTGGAGAAGGGAATGGCTACCCACTCCAGTATTCTTGCCTGGAGAACTCCATGGACAGAGGAGCCTGGTGGGCTGCAGCCCATATGGTCACAAAGAGTTGAACACAACAGAGCAACTAACACTTCCTTTCACTCCTGCATTGCAGGCAGATTCTTTACTATCTGAGCCACCAGGGACGCCTCATCTCCTGTCACTGGAGTCCTAAAATGGTTGCATGTCAGTGTTCAACATTATTAATTTAAACTATTCACATGACCCACACAGCCCAATTTATTCTTTTTAAATTCATTCATTCACTTAAATATTTACTGACTACCTATGGGAAGTATAAAAATGAATTTGCCTCTGTTCTTACTCTTAAGGAACTTGTAATCGAGAGAAAAAAATACATAGCACACAATATAATATTAAATTACTTGTAACAGAAAATTGTGTCACTGAATTCTTACCTTAGTTTTCAAATCCGTATTGATCTCACTGCAATTTGGCTATAGTCACAGCAGCTAAATTAAAGTGAAGTCGCTCAGTAGTGTCTGACTCTTTGCGACCCCATGGATTGTAGCTTACCAGGCTCCTCTGTCCATGGGATTTTCCACGCAAGAGTACTGGAGTGGGCTGCTGTTTCCTTCTCCAGAGGATCTTTCCAACCCAGGGATCAAACCCAGGTCTCCTGCATTGCAGACAGGCACTTTACCATCTGAGCCACCAGGGAATCCCCAAGGTTGTGTTGCCTGCCCGTTGGGGACTCGAACACTGGTCTCCCACGTGACAGGCGGGGATACTCAGCACTATACTAACGAGGATGGCAGCTAATGAGGTAATAAATAGGGAGTGTTGGGGACTGGAAATTGGAGAGTACACATCCTCTCCAAAGAAATAAAACACTAAAGAAAAACAGCCTTATGACAAAATTAACTCAAAGTGGATAATGAAATTAAATTGTAAAACCATAAATTTAGAAAATAACCAGTGGAGAACATCTGCAGGACCAAGGCCTAGAAAAAGAGTTCTCAGACTTGACAACAAAAGCACAGTCTGTAAAAGGAAATAAAGGATGGTGATTGCAGCCATGAAATTAAAAGACGCTTACTCCTTGGAAGAAAAGTTATGACCAACCTAGATAGCATATTCAAAAGCAGAGACATTACCTTGCCAACTAAGGTCCGTCTAGTCAAGGCTATGGTTTTTTCTGTGGTCATGTATGGATGTGAGAGTTGGACTGTGAAGAAGGCTGAGTGCCGAAGAATTGATGCTTTTGAAGTGAGGTGTTGGAGAAGACTCTTGAGAGTCCCTTGGACTGCAAGGAGATCCAACCAGTCCATTCTGAAGGAGATCAGCCCTGGGATTTCTTTGGAAGGAATGACGCTAAAGCTGAAACTCCAGGACTTTGGCTACCTCCTGCGAAGAGTTGACTCATTGGAAAAGACTCTGATGCTGGGAGGGATTGGGGGCAGGAGGAGAAGGGGACGACAGAGGATGAGATGGCTGGATGGCATCACTGACTCGATGGACCTGAGTCTGAGTGAACTCCGGGAGTTGGTGATGGACAGGGAGGCCTGGCGTGCTGTGATTCATGGGGTCGCAAAGAGTCGGACACGACTGAGCGACTGAACTGAACTGGTAACCTCATCAAAATCAAAAACTTAAGCTTTGCAAAAGACCCTTTTAAAAGGATGAGAAACAAAACTACAAACTGGGAGAAAATATTTGGAAACTACATTTCCAACAAAGGACTTACTAGTAAGTAGAACATATAAAAATCTGTCAACACTCAACAGTAAAAAACAATCCAATTAGAAAATAGGCAAAATACATGAAAAGACATTTCATCACAGAGGAAATATAGATGGCAAATAACTAAAAATGTTCAACATCTTCTGCCATTAGGAAATACAAATTAAAATCACAATAAGATATCACTGTGTACCTATCAGGATGGTAAAGTTGCAACAGCAAATGTTGGCAAAGATTCAAAGAAACTATATCCCTCATCCCTGCTGGTGGGAATGTGAAATGGCAACAGCACTTTAGAAAACTGTTTAGCCATTTCTTATAAAATTAAACTACCAATCACCATATGGTCTAGCAGTTATACTCCTGGGCATTTATCCCAGAGAAATGAAATTCAGGTTCACACTAAAACCTGTACACAAATACTTATAGCAGCTTTACTCTTAAAAGCCCAACTGGAAACAATACACCTCAATAGGTGACTAGTTTAAAAAGCTGCAGGTCATACGGTAGCTCTAGTTTAAGGAACCACCATACTGTTCTCCATAGTGGTTGTACCAATTCACATTTCCACCAACAGTGATAGGAACATCCTCTGTTCTCTGCAAAACAGAAATAGAGTTACAGATGTAGAAAACAAACATGGTTACCAGGAAGGAATGGGGAGGAGGATGTTAAATTAGGAGACTGGGATTGACAGATACACTCCACTATAATGTAAAAGAACTAATTTCAACCTACTGTACAGCACATGGAACTCTGCTCAATACTCTGTAATGGCCTCTATGGGAAAACAATCTTAAAATTGAGTGTATGTGGAGACACACATATATACATAATGTATAATCATATATATATATATATATATATGATTCACTTTTTGTATACCTGAAACTAACACAACATTGTAAACCAACTGTACCCCAATAAAAAATTTTAAAAGCTGCAGGCCATCCAGACCATATATCCATCTGATTCAGTAATAAAAAGGCATGAACTACACAGTTAACACACGACAGCTTCAGGGAATTACGCCAAGTGAAAATGCTAATATCATGTGCTTATATACTGTACATGTCTTTATATAACATTCTGAAAGTATGACAGAAATGGAGAACAGTTATTTGTTGCCAGGGGTTGTGGGGAGTGAGAGTAAGGAGGAGGGGTGTGAACGGAAAGGTAACATGAGGAATCTGTGGTGATGAAAAGGTTCCATATCCTGACTGGAGGAGTGGATGTGAGTCTCACATGCAATAAAAGTGAAGAGAACTAAGCACACATGTATACAAATGCATACAAGCAAAACCTGCGCATTCTGAGTAAGGTCAGTGGGCTGTATCAAATTAGTATCGTGGTTGCAATACTCTATCACTTTTGCAAGATGTCACTGGAGAAAACTAGGCCAAAGGTACATATGATCCCCATATTCCTTACAACTGCACGTGAATCTATAATTACCTCAAAATAAAATGTTTCATTATAAAAGAAAGTGCCATAAGGGATAAAGCAAACAGGGCTATAGTGCGAATGCAGCCCACAACAAACAGTTTGAGGTGACTTAACAATTGCCTCATTCGTTTCCCATGACATTGGTTCAAGATAAACACCACAACTAATATTTCCATTTACCAATAAGGAAACTTGGTATCACGGACTTCAGTGTGGAGTCCAAGGTCACAGTACTAGTACAGAAGCCAACTCTGGGCCCTGCTGGAGGAGGAACACAGTCTGCAGTTGATTCCGACCACATCCAGGAAGTCACCAGCTCACTTACGTGGGGCAAGGTCTCAATGAAAGGATGGATGTTGGCTGCTTTGGCCGCGTTCACAATTTCAGGCATGGTTACGGGCCGGCTGTTGTCCCCATAGGCGATGTTGTCGGCAATGCTGCAGTCAAACAGGACGGGCTCCTGGGACACGATTCCAAGTTGGGCTCTGAGCCACTGGATGTTGAGCTGCTTTGCCTCGTGACCATCTAGAAGCTGAAAACCAAACTCCACAAACTGTAAGAAGGACTTAAACAAAAGAAAACTGAACAGTATGTTACTAAGAGGACTGTGGCACATGGACATCGGCAGCTTGTGAAATACCAAGCCTCACCGCCTGTAAGCTCTTACACTGTAAGAGCCTGTAAGACCCACACAGTCAACAAAAAGATTTTTTTTTATGGCAACTCAGCCATCCCTTTCTTGTTCTACCTGGGAAAATGGTAGCACATTTGGCCCTGTCTCTCCACATTACTCTCTGTTCCTGTCCGCCTTCATCCAGGCAAGTGTACCATCCTTTGCCCTCACCACAATATTGTAAAGTAATTAGCCTCCAATTAAAATTAATTAATTAAAAAAAAAGAAGCAAGCAATGCAGTGTCCTACTTGTATCTGCTGTCGCCCGAACAGCTCTGACCTTTCACCTTGACACTGTGCCCCTTCTCCAGGCACACCAGGAAGAAAAGCAGATCAGTAGCAGGGCCCCACAATCTGAAAGCTGCTTATCTCCTGTCTTAGCCCCCTCACCTCTCTTAGCCCCCTCATCTCTCTTTCCCCTGAGAACTAGCAGTCTTCACCTACCCTCACTGTTGGCTAAGATGGCAAAGAATCTGCCTGCCAATGCAGGAGACTGGAGTTCAATCCCTGGGTCGGGAAGATCCCCTGGAGAAGGGAATGGGAACCTACTCCAGTATTCTTTCCTGGAAAATTCCATAGACAGAGGAACCTGGTGGGCTACAGTCCACGGGGTCACAGAGCTGGACAGGACTGAGTGACTAACACACAAGGACCAGAGTTTAACTGAAAGTGGACAAGTTCAAGAGTAGTATCTTTATCTTTGGTGGTGGTTTTATTTTTTGTTTGTTGGAAGCAGGAGGCCTGATGCTTCTAGAGGAGCCTTGTGATGTGCTAAGTGCAGATACAGCTTCCACAGTGCTAAGGACACGGTGAAGAAATACACATGAGTCCAGCTAGTCTTTGCCTTTTAAGAAAGAAATCCCCACCAGAGGATTAGCACAGCATATCTGCAGAATACTGTTGAGCTGGTTTGCCCATATTCATATCTTCATAGTAATTGTAATACTGGAAACGTAAGGTTTTCCCCCAAAGAAACAACTCAAGAAGGTTTAACATTCTGGTGACTGTCTACATGGGGGTTGGCTCCCTGGGCCAGGTCGGTGGGTACCATCCCAAGGTAATGGGAGATGCAGGCATTATTGGTAAGAGCCACACTTCTGCTCGAACAGGGCCAGGGGCTAGACACCAACAACATCAATGCTAAAAGCCAAATATTAGAGCCCTGGAGGTAAGGATCAACGAGAGCCTCAAGTTCAGGGTTAGAGAGATGGCCAAGCAGAAGGGAGGGGAGGGAGTCTGGGAATCTGCTCAGAACTCTGGCAGGAAGCGAATGTGTGTTCACTCAGGGGGATCCGGCTGGTGCAAAGGGCCCAGGGTGGGGTAGAGATCAACTTCATACTCAGTCCTTTCTGAACTCCACTCAGTTCCAGATATTCTACCCGACTGTCCCCATATATTTGTCTGACTGTGGGCACCAGTTTGGGATCCACAGAATGTGGTAATTTTTTCATTAAGATTATAGGTCTTGCCCGATAGTGCCTTAAAGCAGGTTACTGATCTCAGAAAGCATGCTCACCACTGTGCCAGCCAAGGGGTCATAGAACCGCTCCAGGAGCTGGACGACCGTGCTCTTCCCGCAGCCGCTGCTGCCCACCAGGGCCAGCGTCTGGCCCTTCTTCACCTCCAGGCTCAGCCCCCGAAGCACAGGTACGTTTGGCCGGGTGGGGTAGCTGAACATGACTTCATTAAGTGTCACATTCCCTTCAAACTTATCCTAAAAAATAGGTATGTTTATATTGCTATTATAGTTAGTCTGATAAATCATTGGAATAAAAAGTATAAATTCAAGGAGGCTTTAACAGACACTACAGCAGGGTAACATAAAATCTGTGTTCAGCACAAGTAGTGGCACCAGGTAGTATTGGTAGCAAGTTGTTATAAAATGAAGATGGGAACCAGGGGTACGGGTTAAAGAGAGTCATAGAATTGTCATATACACAAAATGAAGATGGAAACCAGGGCTACAGGTTAAAGAGAGTCATATTTTAGAGTTGTTATATATACAAAATGAATATGGGAACCAGGGGTTCAGGTTAGAGTAAAGAGAGTTGTAGCATTGTTGTCTAAACTCAAAATTTCTGGGTCACTGAAGACAAATATTTAGTGTTCCCAAATGATAATTTAGCAGCAGAAGCCAAGTCACTGACTCAAGGCTCAAAGGCATGGGGATTTAGAGCAGTCTTGGTGGAGAGCCCTTAACTCTAGCCCTGCGGCTTCTTTAACTCACTCACTTGGCACAGTAATTTTATCCTCCTACTCCGGTACTCTTGCCTGGAAAATCCCATGGATGGAGGATCCTGGTAGGCTGCAGTCCATGGGGTCGCTAAGAGTCGGACACGACTGAGCGACTTCACTTTGACTTTTCACTTTCATGCATTGGAGAGAGAAGTGGCAACCCACTCCAGTATTCTTGCCTAGAGAATCCCAGGGACGGGGGAGCCTGGTTGGCTGCCGTCTATGGGGTGGCACAGAGTCGGACACGACTGAAGCGACTTAGCAGCAGCAGCAGCAGCACTCTGAATAAAGTAGCTGTCTTATCATTTATAACACAGTCATTACACCAGGTGATGAGAGCCAAATTGCTAATGCAGTTACTCACAATATTAAAGCCACATACTTTCCCTGCAGATGACTCAATTTTCATGGAAATTATTTAGTTCTAGTATATCTGGATATTTGGTGGTGGTTTTTTTTTTTTTTCACTTTTGATGTGCTCTACTTCAGAATCCTTGCAACCTTCTATGAAATTTGAAAATGCCAGGAAAGTTGGCCAAATATTATTAGCCCTGTAACTATCACAAAGCTAGTGAAGTCAATGTCAGCGTAATCACTACAAATTTATTCTGTGGTTACGATTGCCACTTGACATCTGCCTCTCATCTACAAAGGCTAAGCCACAAACTTCTCCAGCCGCTGACCTTCAATACCCCTGAAAGGGGTTCAAGGCAGAGATCAGGAATGAGGCACTCTATGCTCTGGGAAAACACTGGCAGAACAGGCCTACAGACAGACATTTTCAGGAGAGAATTTTATGAACCCAGTTTCTTGCATCGTCTCATAACTAGAAAAGCACTAAAATCATCAGCAGAGACATCCGTTACTTGTGACTAGCAGAAAACCTCTGCCAAAATGTGTGCCTGACCGCAGGTAGTCCCTTCAGTAAAATCAAATGGAACACTGACATTCCCCCCACCTCTTCGGAGCAGTCTCTCAGAGCTGTGTGAGGTGCTGTCTCCCGGCTATTGGCCTCTTTTTGCCCCAAATAAAACTTAACTCACAACTCTCACATTGTGCTTTTTCCCTTTTTTTCCAGTCGACATGATCTAGCAGACAGAAAACCTTGAGGAAAAAATTAACCCAGTGCTCATGAGACAGCAAGGAACTCACGGGCCTCAGGCCTTCTTCACTGTGGCTGTCAATCAGAGGTTGTCTTTCAAAGAGCTTGAATAAGTGGGCTGCAGACAGCTTGGCTTTAGCATAGTCTGGAGCAAAGGAACTAGCGTGTCCTAGAGCCACAGCGCCCAACACAATCGCTGAGAACACCCTAGACGGAGGCAGAGGAATTTTGAAAATTAGTTTATGTAAAAGAGCTGACTCCTTGGCAAAGACCCTGATGCTGGCAAAGACGGAGGGCAGGAGGAGAAGGGGATGACAGAGGATGAGATGGTTGGATGGCATCGCCGACTCAATGGACATGAGCTTGAGCAAACTCTGGGAGATAGTGAAGGACAGGGAAGCCTGGCGTGTGGCAGTCCATGGGGTCACAAAGAGTTGGATACAACTGAGCATGCTCTGACTTCCTTCAGGACTTCTCATGTCCTGGATTTCATGGAACTTTGTAAAGTCCTTCTCTCTCCAGGAGTTCCTGATCAGAGAATCAGAATTCTACTGATAATTCTCAGGTAATTCTACTGATTAGCTGCATACCCTGTTTAGAGTTGAGGGAACTGGAGCTCTGGGTGCTGAAGGGACTTGATCAGGACCAGATCAGGAGTGAGACTTCCTCCTGACTCTACAGCCCTGACCTCCAGACAGTGGCTTCCACAACCCCACTCCCCACCTCTCCACTGGGCAAACGATAATCATCGGCACTATGCTTAAAGAATTCTTATTAGGCAAAATAAGCCTTTACTACAAACAGCTTTTCTCTTATAAGTAAAATATCTGTTGCTACACCCCTCAAAAAGCAATCGTCTTAACCTAAAGGTCTATTCTCCAGTTAAAAGAATGGATATGGATGATAACATCTAGGAAGAACTAAAGACTCTGAGATCTGCGTGTGCGTGCTCAGTCGCTCAGTCGTGTCCAACTCTTTGTGACCCCATAGCCCACCAGGCTCCTCTGTCCATGGGGTTCTCCAGGCAAGAATACTGGAGCGGATTGCTGTGCCTTCCTCCAGGAGATCTTCCTGACCCAGGGATCTAACCTGCATCCCTTGGTATCTCCTGCATTGGCAGGTAGGTTCTTTACAATTAGTGCCATTTACAAAGCTATTTACTTCTGGCATCAGAGCTCCCCAAAGAAAGAGGAGCATAGGGAGATCTCTAATAATAATGGAGAACTTAAAAAAAAATTCCCCCAAACTTCTAAGGTTTTTTTTTTTTTAAGCTGTTTGTATTGTCTCTTTTGAGCTACATTCAAATAAGTGAGACTAAAGTTCCACAAGCTTGAAAAAACCTGAATCAAACTGAATCAAACTCCATGCACTGAATCTTCTCTCCTTTGCTTCTGTACCCTGATATGGATTAGATAATTCTGGACTGGGAATCATGGCACTTGGCTTCTTGTTTTGGTTTGTAAGTTAATTTTTTTTCTATTTTTAATTCTTTTTTAAAACATTGAAGTATAGTTGATCTTACAAGATTGTGTTAATTATTGCTGTGCAGCAAAGTGTAAACCTAAATATTAAAGTGTCTTAAGTACACGAGGCAGAGGATGGTGAGTAGAGTATTCATGTAAATACGTGAGAAGGTTGATTACCAAAAATCAAATTTTCAAAGAGAGATGAGCAGCTCACCCATAGCTAGCTGCCTGGCCTTCCTATAGAGCCTGCAATGCAGCCTTAGTATGAAAGCCTTTAAAGGCTATCTTCCAATTACCCAGAATTTAACATTTTAAAGATAAAAATAAGACAGCTTTCAACAGCAGGGTCAATTTCTTCGATGGTGTTTTTCTAGACAGTATGCATACTCCGAGTGGTAATTCCCAACTGGCTGTTTGCATCTGTCTCTGAAACCACTTTCTACTCTCCATCTCTACCTGACACCATCTTCCTTCCTCTGTGCCTTAGAGGCTGACCTACAGGGCCTGCATCAAAAGGTTTCCTGCTCCTCTGGCTCCTGATGGCGTTTGGCAAGGACCAGCATAGTAGGGATGGAGGCTGGAGGAGAGGGGCCAGGGCATTTGTTGCGCTGGCCCCTTTCCTGGTGGATACTTGTGGTGTCCCCCCCAACACTGCATGCTGGGTTCTGAAAATCCCTCCCTCTTCTTGCCCTTTAGGCTTAAGTAACATCCTGGTGGTTCCTAGCTGGCACTGCTGACCTCGATACATCTCACACCTTTAAAAATAGACCCTTAATTTTTTTAACTGGAGGATAATTGCCTTACATTGTTGAGTTAGTTTCTGCTGTACAAAATGTATACACATATCCCCTCCCTCTTGAGCTCCCTCCTCCACCCCATCCCTCCCCACTAGGTCATCACAGAGCACTGAGCTGAGCTCCCTGTGCTATATAGCAGCTTCCCACTAGCTAGCTATTTTATACATGGTCATTTATATATGTCAGTGCTACTCTCCCAATTAGAGAGACCCCGTACTTTGCAAGCCCATTTGTCCCTGCTAGGATCCTGACTGATGCAAAGATACATATTCCTTTTTCATGGTTATTTTAATTTTGGATGAAAACAAAAGAATAGCTTGTAAACTCTTTCACTTTGTCTGTCTTGACCCTGTTTTTTTTTTTTTTTAAGTTGTTTGCTACTGCTTTAAAAATCATCCCATCACACCAGAAATATCCCAAGTGATCCTAAAAGAATAGCTTCCCCTTGGCAAGACTAGACTGCAACCTAATTGAATGTATTTGGCATATTTCGAAAGACCATTGGTTAGCCTTGGAAACCAAGACAATAGGAAGGCTAAGAGGCAAGAGTGGGCAGGGTCATCCCAGGTCTGGTTAGGGAAGACAGTCTTTCCCAGATTTCACTCATGCATTCCTATCCTACTGGCAAGGCCATCTTTGGCTGCCCATAAATGGTAAGCTATTTAACCTCTCGCAGTTTTCTATGTTTTATTTCCACATTGAGAATACCGGCTATCCTCCTGTCCTATGTATTACTAGAAGTCTGGTTTATGATCGTGTTCACTAGCTTGGTTGACTTCAGTCCACTCGATAAATGAAACTATCCTTGGAGTACTGACAACATCCAATTTCTAGAGTAGATTCAACTCTGTGGCTTCATCATAAATTAGTTTTTCAGTCTACTACAAACTTTTGCATAGACCTACTGAAGCTCTGTTATGGAATAATCTCAATAAATTTAAAAAGATTACTTACAGAATAACATCTCTGAAGCGCATGTGTCCATTTACGATGAGATAGGCACCAAATCGAAAACAACCAGCATAGGAAAAGTACATAAATGCTTGGGAAGTACTAAAACTAAGCCCATAGACATGTGCCTTCCGCACAGAATTCCTGAAAAGCAAATCAGTATATCTGTAATCATCTCTTCAGCCTCTTTAACACTGGGTTATACAAATAACGCAGCTTCTAAGTTTAGTTTACCCGTTAAATTCTGCTCCCAGTTATAATCAGAGGAGGTGATTTAACCTCTCTATGTATCAGTTTTCTGATTTGTAAGAGGGGGATAACCAGGATATACAAAACTGCTTGGAGATCTAAACAGACAATATAAATGTCTAGCACAGTACTTAGCTTACAGTTCAGTTCAGTTCAGTTCAGTCGCTCAGTCGTGTCCGACTCTTTGCGACCCCATGAATCGCAGCATGCCAGGCCTCCCTGTCCATCACCAACTCCCGGAGATCACTCAGACTCACGTCCATCGAGTACGTGATACCATCCAGCCATCTCATCCTCGGTCGTCCCTTTCTCCTACTGCCCCCAATCCCTCCCAGCATCAGAGTCTTTTCCAATGAGTCAACTCTTCGCATGAGGTGGCCAAAGTACTGGAGTTTCAGCTTCAGCATCATTCCCTCCAAAGAAATCCCAGAGTTGATCTCCTTCAGAATAGACTGGTTGGATCTCCTTGCAGTCCAAGGGACTCTCAAGAGTCTTCTCCAACACCACAGTTCAAAAGCATCAATTCTTCGGTGCTCAGCCTTCTTCACAGTCCAACTCTCACATCCATACATGACCACAGGAAAACCATAGCCTTGACTAGACGGACCTTAGTCGGCAAAGTAATGTCCCTGCTTTTGAATATGCTATCTAGGTTGGTCATAACTTGTCTTCCAAGGAGTAAGCATCTTTTAATTTCATGGCTGCAGTCACCACCTTCAGTGATTTTGGAGCCCAAAAAAATAAAGTTTGACACTGTTTCCACTGTTTCCCCATCTATTTCCCATGAAGTGATGGGACCAGATGCCATGATCTTTGTTTTCTGAATGTTGAGCTTTAAGCCAACTTTTTCACTCTCCTCTTTCACTTTCATCAAGAGGCTTTTTAGTTCCTCTTCACTTTCTGCCATAAGGGTGGTGTCATCTGCATATCTGAGGTTATTGATATTTCTCCCAGCAATCTTGATTCCAGCTTGTGTTTCTTCCAGTCCAGCGTTTCTCATGATGTACTCTGCATATAAGTTAAATAAGCAGGGTGACAATATAGAGCCTTGACGTACACCTTTTCCTGTTTGGAACCAGTCTGTTGTTCCATGTCCAGTTCTAACTGTTGCTTCCTGACCTGCATACAGATTTCTCAAGAGGCAGGTTAGGTGGTCTGGTATTCCCATCTCTTTCAGAATTTTCCACAGTTTATTGTGATCCACACAGTCAAAGGCTTTGGCATAGTCACAGAGGATGTTCAAATGATAGTTGCTATTCTTATTACACATGAATATCTAGTAATTCAGACATTCAACACATGATATAAGCATGATTGTTGTGTCAAAAACAAAGGATGTTAGAGTTAAGACTAAAGTTTGAATTGTCTAAATTCGATTGTCTAATATTATTATCTCGTCTTCTGTGACTAGTTATAGTCTCTTACATTTTAGATTACAGTCTGTTCATGTTTGGGGTTTGGAAAAGTAGGGTCAGTGAGATCTACAGAGGCACATCAGAACTTCTTCCTGGAACTGGATCCCACCAGCCCAAACACAATTTGTTCTATACTATTTCTAATTAGACCTCATGCTACCCTCTACTAGTTTCGCTACTTTATTACACTTCATTATTCTAAATCCTCCAAAAGAATAGTAATTCATTTACTTTCAGATTAGAAGGAAGACACTTGGCAAGAGGGAAAATTCAAAGTATTACTTATTTGGCTAGTTTAACTTATGTGCTGTAAGCACAGTATTACAATACTTAATGGTACTGAACAGTTTACAGTGCTCCTGACCTGTATGTCAAACATCAAAGGGACAGAAAAATGTCGCTATGTGAAGTATACATAACTAAGAAGGTGGATACACTGAGAAATTCACAACTATCTCTGTCCAAATACGTAAGTGTTCAAAACCACTGTTCTAGTCCACAAAGTTGTGATTCAGCTTGTGTTCAGTTCTGTTAGTGCTAAAATATATCCATTCATGAGAACGGGCCCTAGTTGGAAACAAGTGGCAAACAGATGCTGGAGGCTTGTTGAGTTGCTCAAGAATAAACGAGAGAAACAGACTGTCTTTGTTTTCAGGATAGGATGGATCTGGCCCTCATCCAGAGAGCAAGGGAAACACTTTAACCCCAAAGCAAGTCTCATCTTTGCTTTCAGTTCAGTTCAGTCACTCAGTCATGTCTGACTCTTTGCGACCCCATGAATCGCAGCATGCCAGGCCTCCCTGTCCATCACCAACTCCCGGAGTTCACTCAGACTCACGTCCATCGAGTCCGTGATGCCATCCAGCCATCTCATCCTCTGTCATCCCCTTCTCCTCCTGCCCCCAATCCCTCCCAGCATCAGAGTCTTTTCCAATGAGTCAACTCTTCACATGAGGTGGCCAAAGTACTGGAGTTTCAGCTTTAGCATCATTCCTTCCAAAGAAATCCCAGGGCTGATCTCCTTCAGAACGGATTGGTTGGATCTCCTTGCAGTACAAGGGACTCTCAAGAGTCTTCTCCAACACCACAGTTCAAAAGCATCAATTCTTCGGTGCTCAGCCTTCTTCACAGTCCAACTCTCACATCCATACATGACCACAGGAAAACCATAGCCTTGACTAGATGGACCTTAGTCGGCGAAGTAATGTCTCTGCTTTTGAATATGCTATCTAAGTTGGTCATAACTTTTCTTCCAAGGAGTAAGCGTCTTTTAATTTCATGGCTGCAGTCACCATCTGCAGTGATTTTGGAGCCCCCAAAATAAAGTCTGACACTGTTTCCACTGTTTCCCCATCTATTTCCCATGAAGTGGTGGGACCAGATGCCATGATCTTCGTTTTCTGAATGTTGAGCTTTAAGCCAACTTTTTCACTCTCCACTTGCACTTTCATCTTTGGTTTAGTCTTACACAATCCAAAGAAAATAAAGGCTTGAGCAATTGCCTAAAAGAATGTTTACCTGAATCACCAGATGGGTTGTTTATGTTGCCTGCACTGGTGGAAAAAAAAAAAAGTACTTGTGCAGCCCTCTGTTCCTGTTAGCTCTCAGAGACTCAATCGTACTATTTTTATTAGAGATATAAAAATCCAATCCTATAGTCCAACTGCATCAAAAAATTACTTGTTTTCAGTGAGATAATTATTGAAAAAAGGTCATCCTTATAATGATATCATTGTTTGCAGCAGCAATAAAAACTACAATCAAAAATTCAGCCTAAAAATTGCAATCAATAATACTAGGTTCTTAGTAACAATCATATGCTCATTACCTGTAAGCTCCATACAATTTTTCAACATACATGGATTCAAATTTTCTTTCTTGGGTCAAGGACACAACTGTCCTAATATTTTCTATTGCCTCTGTTGCAATCTGTAACATAGAACAGATCTTGATTAGAAGTGGGGCTTTTACTGCTGAAATAATAAATAATAATACTTCTGAAATAAATAAATATACATGTATTTATTATATATATAATATATTGTATATAAATAAGTCTCAGGGCTCTGTCCAAAGAACTCCAAAGCTTGCACTGATGAGTTTTCAATTCCTTCGGTTTGTAGAGCATGGTCGTAATGTGTTATTCAAGACAAGCTCTGTGAGAAACCTGGGGCATCTTAAAGGCACCACCGGTTGTGCTATTATGCATGGTGGGCAAGCCTTCCTATGCCCTATGCTGAGAGACAGATCAGCTTAGGGCAAGAACAGTGGTCTGGACACAAAACCTAATTCTATTCCCAGCCTTGCCACCAGGCAATTACTTGACTGGCTTTAGTCAAACCCCTCTGCGACTTTGCTTTCTTTATAGGATAGGATCTTAGAAGAGATAGTCATGCTAAGTCACTTCAGTCGTGTCTGACTCTCTGCAACCCCATGCACTGTAAGCCTGCCAGGCTCCTCTAACCATGGGATTCTCCAGGCAAAAATACTGAAGTGGGTTGCCATTTCCTCCTCCAGGGGATCTCCCGAACTTAGGGATTGAGTCTCCTGTGTTGGCAGGCAGGTTCTTTACCACTGAGCCACCTGGGAAACCCCAAGTGATTTCTAAGGATCTACTGAAGGTGCAATCATTTCTTCCCTAAGGCACACTGCTTCTTAGGAAAGAAAATGCTTATCCTCATTTGAGAACATTCCAGTTGTAAACACTACGACCTCGCCTTAACGATGAAACCAGGACAGACATCTGACAGATTTAGGCCACTTGGATTTAGTGTCTGCACTTGAAGGCAACTCTGTGACTTGGGAGGGCCTACAGATACAGAGGTTAAGGTCACCAGGGCATGTGTAGGAAGCTGGCCTGAACATTCAGCAACTGAGGAACAGAACAAATGTCTAGACAGAGACGAGAGAGCTAGTGGCTCTAAGAGAGGACCCTGGGGACCCTGCAGTTACCATCAGCTGTGTTCCCCACACTTCTGCATGTCCTTATGGCAAACCCTTTGACCCAAACCCGCCAGAGTGGTTTTCTGATTGTGACAGCTAAACCACCCCTGACTGAAGTTAATTGTCTGTGACTCTGCTATTTAGCCTTAATCAGAGTTCTGCAGTTGATTCATCTAAACCATTGGCACAAGGAGCATGAGGCAAAAATCTAAAATGAAATCTTAGGTTGGAGACTTTTATCTCAGTTCTCAGCTTCTGGAACCCGATGAAAGAAAGACAGTCAATACTTCAAGCTGAAGAGCCTTTTATCTTTATTATAAATGAAACATCTAACAGTAATCACAGCCGGAATAGAGAATGTGTTCAGTCATGTCCGACTCTGTGTGACCCCATGGACTATAGCCTGCCCGGCTCCTCTGTCCATGGGATTTCCCAGGCAAGAATACTGGAGTGGGTTGCCATTTCCTCCTCCAGGGAATCTTCCCAATCCAGGGATCAAACCCACATCTCCTGCATCTCCCGAATTGCAGGTGGATTCTGTACTGCTAAACCACCTTGGAAGCCCCAGAATAGAGAATACAGATGGGCTTTCACTCTGCGCCAGATATTACCTCATGTGACAAGATATTACCTCATGTGTTGAGGTTCATGTTCTTATTCCTGTTCGCATAGGTGAGGAGCTGAGGCACAGAGCAGAGAAGTGACGTGCCTAAGGCTCCAGAGTTCATGAGTAGGCGGGACAGGATTTCCTACCAGGCTACTTGATGCCAAGTCCCTGCTCTTAACCCATTATGCTCTTCTGCTTTCCCTGCTTTGCAATTTACACAAGGAGAAACTAGTTGTTAGGACTGTCACTCAACTTCTCGTTTTCTGGTCCCTGGATTAAGTGCTTTGAGGGTTCATTCTGGGTCAGTAGGCCCCGTATCTCAGTCAGTAGGCAGGGCCTGAGTCAAGAGGGTGACTAAACAGCCTCCCTCCCCTCTTCCCAGTCCAGCAACCAACACCCTCATCACTAAGCCTCTTCTGGAAAATGAAAATGGGAAATTATCCCAAGTCCCCATGTTCCCAAACCATGACTAATCTGCACACAGGTCAATGAAAACTTTAAAAACAAACAAACAAAGAACAACAACAACAAAAACAGTGGTGTGGCAGAAGAGCAGAGGGCAAGGGTCGGGGGGCAGAGATTCCAAGACCTTTCTAACCCTCATTTTGGGTTAATCAGGAGTTGACAGAGTAAACCAAATTGAAATATGATTGAATTGCTGATAATTAACATTTATAATTTCTAACCTCTCATTAAAAAAACAAAACCCTTATTAGGTTAAAGCAGCTACTAAAAATATTTCAGACTGGTCAACGTGAGTTGTTCATCCTCTGATCCCTGAAACGACAGAGTAGTAGCGGAAAGGAACCTGGAACATTATCTGGTAAAATTTCTCACATTATATAAGTGAAAACTGAGGGCCAGAGAAGTGAGGGATCTCCAGTATGATATACTGAGCGGTTAAAGGCCAGGACGGATGATCAAGAATGGCATTTTGTTTGCCAAGCTGTTCCATTCTAACAGCCCTGCTCCTGCCAGAAAACTCTGGCAACTTTCAGTGTCATTAGCCATTTTTAACAGAAGTAAGGCTCTATTAACTAGATTCAAGATGTTTTCTTCCATGTAACTGGTCTAAGAAAAAATGATCTTCACTCTACCTACTGACAATTTCCCTTCTGAAATGTGAAAAGCAGTAGGGTTCAGGAGAAAGGAAACAAACACTCTGGGGTGGTTTTTAGTGGCGACAAACAAAACAAGGAAATGACACAATAAAGGAGCCACAGCCAGCAGCCAAGAGGGTCTCCCAGGACTCTGGGTACCTGAGAGCTGAAGTCTGGGGATCATGCTCACTGCTCTTCTTCCCCATGAGCGAGACATGCTATCTGCCCCACCTCAAGTAACCATAACTGTATTAAGGCCTAAGCAGTATTGTCTGTGAAAAGGCTTTGCAAATGCTGTGCTATAGAAACTACATCACAATTTTCACTATTTCGTCACCTCTTCATGTTTCAATGTAACATAATATTTACATAAGTAAGGGTAAAAAAATTCCTGGTTGTTGACTACACTTAACATTTAAATACATGTATGTGTAAATAAAATGTAGGCTTAGACACATTTAAACCCATATGAAGAGGCTATATGGTAAAGAACTTTGAAGTAGACCAGGATTTGAATCCGAGCCATGCCTTTAACTTGTTTCATTCTTGAGTTCTGCATTTGTAAAATTGGCAAAACATTAGTACTTGACTCATAGGATTCTTGTGAGGATGAGTTGGGACATATAAATACTTAGAACAATAACTGGCTCAAAGTAAGGTCCAAGTTTAAGTGTGTGCCCAATTGCCGTTACAATTAGAATCACAAATCTGAGCATTACTGCCCTCTGGTGGCTGCCTAACTTAACTACAGAAATCACAACCGAGAACAGGACTGTCTTCTTAGAACAGTGCACATATTTCTCTGCCTTAAGGACTCTTTGTCTGTAAAACAGGGGTAACCTTTGTCCTAACAATGGCATCAGTGTACAAAGTAAAAGGCAAAACGAACTCTGAAAACTCAGAAATTTTCTGAATATAGCACTTTCTATACACTAAAATTTTACATTAATTATCCCATTTTCAAGTTCTAGGCATTGACACAGCAAGATATTTCATACTCAGTGCTGACCACTATTAGTTGTCGGGAGCACTAACATTACCAAAATATGCATGTTGTAACAAATCAATCAAATAAAACCCATGTCTTAACAACCATACTTATATCAACTGAAGCCTTATTTGACCCACCTTTCCAGCAGTTTCCAGTTCCTTTTTATCTCTTTTGGCATTTCCAGCCAGCAATTTCATTTCAACAATTCCTGATACAGCAATAATTGGAACAACCGATAGCAGCAAAAGGGTTAATTGCCAACCGTAGATGAATGCTATAATAATACCAGTTCCAAGGTTAGCTGTATTCTGTGCAATCAGAGCCAACCTGGTCCCAGTGGCCTGGATGAGCAAAAGAAGAGAGGGAGCTGTATTTTAAGTTGCAGACCTGTGAGCTACAGCCTTCAGCCTCCTGGTCAGAACCATGAGACAGGGATTTATGCCTGTGCTAACATTTGCTCTCTTTCATTACAGTAAACCCAAGATTGTTGTTATTGTTTAGTCGCTCAGTCATGTCCAACTCTTTCGCGACCCCATGGACTGCAGCATGCCAGGCTTCCCTGTCGTTTACTATCTCCCAGAATTTGCTCATACTCATGTCTATCGAGTCTACGATGCCACGCAGCGATCTAGTCCTCTATCGCCCCCTTCTCCTCCTGTCCTTAATCTTATCCAGCATCGAACGAGTTGGCTCTTCTCATCAGGTGCCCAGAGTAGTCTCATGCATCACTTGGGAGGCTCTGCAGGTTAGTCTCGGTCTGTGCCTTTCAACTCTCACTCCTTTCCTGACCACATGGATTCAGCATCACAGAACCAAGTCACCATTGCTCTGCTTTGGGGAGAGGCTATGGGGCACATACACTTTTTCCTGAAGGCAATGTTTAAAGAGCAAATAAACCTCGGACACTCTGGTCATTTTAAAGCCTGTTTGCTTCACATGTATAAGAGGGAGGCTCATGAGCTCCAAGAGACCATCAGTTGCAAAGGATACAGATCCTAAGAGACCATCCTCTGGAAAGCCTTCATAAAGATGAAGTACTGTTTCTACCAATCAGAAAATGAGGGATGTCATAGGGACATCATAGGTGACATCTTGCATTGTGCAGAAGCAATGAGCTTTGTGTAACAGGCCTCAGCTCCAAGGTTGGGGGTGAAAGCCAGGGAGAGGGCGGCACTCTCCTGAGCCAGTTATTGGTTCAGGGTTGGGTATGCGACCCAAATTAAATTAGATTTAAAGGAAGGGTGTTGGTTTGGTGGTTGAGGTCCAGGTATGCCTTCTCTTTCATGGGATGCTTATAGCTCCAGTTGCTCCCAAAAGCCACCTTGTAGCCACAAAGGAAGGAGCCTCAGGGTGAAGCCAATTCTGAGGACTGAAAGCTGCTCAGAGTTAACAGACAGAGTCCTGGGTCCTTCTGGACACTTGTGAACCAATGGATCTGTCAACCCTGATGTCTAACCTTCCTCTTTGTTGTTCAGGCCAGTTTGAGTTGTCTGTTATTTGCAGCTGAGGCAGCTTAACAGTGGCAGCTATGCCATATGTTTATCCCAAACCAAGTTAAAGAAAATCAGTAGCAGAATGAGGTCTACATACCCCTTGGACTTGGGAGGCATCCATCGCAAGTCTTGTAGAAAGTGCACCAGTACTGTTTTTATGATCATCAAACCAGCTCATGTCCTAAGGCACACAATACACCTTTAAATTAGCTCCAGATTAAAACAAGCAGAGAAAAATCGGATGAAACATCTCAAACTCTCAATGATGAGGAAGTACCCACTCTGAACTTGGGTGTTGGACTTTGGGGGAGACCTCCCATGTGGTGGGGAGCTCGGGACCCTGCCCTGAGCACACACTGGGAGCCCACAGGACCCCTCCCAGCTGTGCCCGGAAAGCGCACCAATGGGGGCGGGGCTTATCCAGATTGCAACCAAGCTCACTGCCAGCTTCACCTGAGACCGTGGCGCCTGCGGGTCCATCCACCCACTCCTCACAACCTGTGCTCCCAGCACGTGCTCCCTGATGGGGCCACTCCTCTCACAAAGGGTGGTGGAGCTGGGCTGGACATGGCTCTTTCTTGTAAATTCTAGGCACGAGATCCTCAGCCCTGGTTTCTCACCATGTTTAGTTTTGTTTATCTGAAGCAGGGATTAAAGAGGCTATCTTAGGGCTTCCCTGGTGGCTCAGTGGTAAAGAATCCACCTTCCAACACAGGAGACGCGTTTGATACCTGGCCCAAGAAGGTCCCACATGCCGCGGGTCAACGCGAAGCCTGCGCAGCTCAACTACTGAGCCTGTGCTCTGGAGTCCGGGAGTCACAACCCCTGAAGCCCGTGTGTGCCCAGAGTCCTTGCACTGCAGCGTGAGAAGCCCATGCACCACGACTAGAAAGCAGGCCCCTCCTGCAGCAACTAGAGAAAAGCCTGCACAGCAATGAAGACTCGGTGCCACCAAAAATAAAGAAATAAAATTTTAAAAATTTCAGGTCTTAGCTATGATTTTCATTATATGCCCCTCATCCACAGAATCTTTTAATTTCATATAAAATAATTTCCCCTACATAGCAACAATTTAAAAGACACTGAAAAAAGTCTTGCACGAAATATGATTCCAGCCCTGTGCCCTCCTGTGAACCGGAATGTCATCAATTCCTGTCAACCACATGGATAATATTCTGGCCCTCTCTTAAGCCTTCTCTATAAAATAGAGAATTTATGCTTGCACATCTTCCCACAAGTTCTGCACTAAGCTGTCACCCTCCTGACAGGGCTGACAATGCATGTGGTAGTCCCAAAGACCAGCACACCATCTGGTACATAGTGAGTGATGCTTGAGTGAACCAATAAGTGAATTAACATGGAAGAAGAGCTCAAACAAAACTCAATGGTCAACATTTGGTGACGCCCATAGTAAGTCGCGTCAACTGTTGCGCAGAACCCCTGCCAACCACTGTTGCCTTTGTTGAAAGGCATCCTGGAGTCTCAAGTGACTCCTCAGGGCCTGCAAAGAATCCAGAAAACAGAGACAGATCCTTGAAGTGAGAGTCTCCACCGGGATAGAGGGAGTTGCAAAATAAGCCCCCAGAGTCATGACATACTAGCCCCTATTTATTACATTAGCTAAGCCTAGTCCCACGGAAACCTTAAGAGGTCTTTGGATACTGAAGGACTAGAGCAACTAGAGGGGATCTGACCAGTTCCTGCACGAACACCCAGGGCACACGGCACAGAGGGCAGCATGTGAGGCTCGAAAGGGAAGGAAGAAATGGCTCCGGTGCGCACACCTACCTGTCTCAACATCGCTTTAAAAGCCATTGACCGAAGCCTCGTGGTGAGGATCTCACCAGCCTTCCCAAACGTGAAGCCCTGGGCAAGAAGAAAGCCTCTTGTCTCTCTTAATCATCACCAGCATTCTGACACAAGTGTGTGTATTCACATGGAATTCTATAATGTTTATATATGACTCAACTATTCAAATAACAAAGTCTATGATCAGATACTAACTCAAAGTCCTAACTTCAAATTCATGTGCGGCTAGATGTTTGCTATTTCAGCTGGAATAGATAAACA
Source organism: Budorcas taxicolor (assembly GCF_023091745.1). Lineage (NCBI taxonomy): Eukaryota > Metazoa > Chordata > Mammalia > Artiodactyla > Bovidae > Budorcas > Budorcas taxicolor. Next base: position 35,006,208 of record NC_068913.1, on the reverse strand, counting down.
GCAGGACCTACTTACAGCAAAGAGAACTATATTCAGTATCCTATGATAAACCATAATGGGAAAGAATATTTTAAAATGGTTATGTATGTATAACTGAATCATTTTGCTGTACAGCAGAAATTAACATTATAAATCAACTCCACTTCCATAAAAAAACAAAAAGAAAAAATTCATATACTGGTAAATCATTGGTATGCAATAGAATCCTAAGACCAAAATCCTTAAATGTATCTTAGAAATTGGCTTCTGACCCATTCTAAAGAGACTTCCTTTTCAAAATTCTCAGGGACAATATCTCAGTGAGAATCAGTTCACTTCAGATCAGTCGCTCAGTCGTGTCTGACTCTTTGCTACCCCATGAATCGCAGCACGCCAGGCCTCCCTGTCCAACACCAACTCCCAGAGTTCACTCAGACTCACGTCCATCAAGTCACTGATGCCATTCAGCCATCTCATCCTCTGTCGTCCCCTTCTTCTCCTGCCCCCAATCCCTCCCAGCATCAAAGTCTTTTCCAATGAGTCAACTCTTCGCACGAGGTGGCCAAAGTACTGGAGGTTCAGCTTTAGCATCATTCCTTCCAAAGAAATCCCAGGGCTGATCGCCTTCAGAATGGACTGGTTGGATCTCCTTGCAGTCCAAAGGACTCTCAAGAGTCTTCTCAACACCACAGTGCAAAAGCATCAATTCTTTGGTGCTCAGCTTTCTTTACAGTCCAACTGTCACATCTGTACATGACCACAGGAAAAACCATAGCCTTGACTAGACGGACTTTTGTTGGCAAAGTAATGTCTCTGCTTTTGAATATGCTGTCTAGGTTGGTCATAACTTTTCTTCCAAGGAGTAAGCATCTTTTAATTTCATGGCTGCAGTCACCATCTGCAGTGCTTTTGGAGCCCCCAAAATAAAGTCTGACACTGTTTCCACTGTTTCCCCATCTATTTCCCATGAAGTGATGGGACCAGAAGCCATGATCTTCGTTTTCTGAATGTTGAGTTTTAAGCCAACTTTTTCAGTCTCCTCTTTCACTTTCATCAAGAGGCTTTTTAGTTCCTTTTCACTTTCTGCCTTAAGGGTGGTGTCATCTGCATAATAATACCATCTTAATTACAACCTTCAGAGTGTTCCTAATGCTTGAAGCAAAACTATCTTTAATGCAAGTAACAAAATTCTATGTTGGGATGCATTTTGGCTCCTGTAGTACAGAGCATATTGAAAAGCAGAGACATTATTTTGCTGACAAATGTCCATCTAGTCAAATCTATGTTTTTTCCAGCAGTCATGTATGGATGTGAGAGTTGGACTCTAAAGAAGGCTGAGTGCCAAAGAATTGATGCTTTTGACTTATGTTTCTGGAGAAGGCTCTTGAGAGTCCAGTGGACTACAAGGAGATAAAACCAGTCAATCCTAAAGGAAACCATCCTTAATATTCATTGGAAGTACTGATGCTGAAGCTGAAGCTCCAATACTTTGGCCACCTGATGTGAAGAGCTGACTCACTGGAAAAGACCCTGATGCTGGAAAAGACCCTGATGCTGGAAAAGACTGAAGGCAGGAGGAGAAGGGGGTGATAGAGGATGAAATGGTTGAATGGCATCACCAACTCAATGGACATGAGTTTGAGTGAACTCTGGGGGACAGTGAAGGACAGGGAGGCCTGACATGCTGCAGTCCATGGGGTTGCAAGCAGTCAGACACGAGCCAGACACGAATGAGTAGCTGAAAAACAACAAAAATTGGTCTCCAAGCTTTTTGGCATCAGGGACCAGTCTCATGGAAGACAATTTTTTGACAGATGGGGTGGGGAGATGGTTTGGGGATGATTCAAGAGCATGACATTTATTGTGCACTTTATTCCTATTAGTATTACAGCAGCTTCACCTCAGATCATCAAGCATTAGATCTTGGAGGTGGGGAACCCCTGGTGTAGACAGATGTCTCTAGTGCTGGCTCCAAGTGAGTTTGCTGCTTCCCCGTCACAGCTCTGCCTGCTCTCAGACCAGCCAATGGTCAGGCTACTTGTCTTCTCCCAGCATCCTTGCCAGACACTTCCCTCTTTCTAATTATAGAGAGCAGCCCAGATGCCCACAGTTGGGCTTGCTTCTGGGGCCCTGGGATGGGCCTCCAGCCACGTTGAGTGTTGGTGCAGGCATGTGGGGTGCTCTTTGGGAGCACATATCACTAAGCCGAGAGGATGGGTGGTCAGTGCCCCCGGAGTCCAGGCCTAGAGTTTGCTGATTTCCTAGAGTACCTTTGCTGGCGGATTGCTCAAGGCCTGGCCATCTGTCCACTGTTGGTGTAGCACATGTTTGTAACTAGCTCCACTCCCTAACACACCTGGGCTTGTGGCTACATTGGACACTGAGGTGCCACCAGCAAGGCAATCACTCCTAAACAAAAAGCTTGGCTTACTTTTACCACTGGCTCAACTATAGCAAAAGAGAAACACACTAGGCATGACTAGGAAATATTTTGTGGACTTAATGGATTGTACTAGAAAGGCACTGAACTAAAGAGACAAAAAGCCAGTGGTAAAAGTCTAGGTAGACGAGTACAATCAGAGTTTACTAGTTCATTTTTGCCAGGTCTATAATATCTAAAATGCAGTATAATGTCCATTCTTTCAAACAGTTCATCAATTAGGGAAGAAAAGATCAGAGAAGTTACTTGATATTATGTAAAAAGTAAGGTGGTTTAGACAGGAAAGAACTGCCTGCAATGCGGGAGACCCAGATTCGATCGTAGGATCAGGACGATCCCCCGGAATAGGGAATGACTGCTCACTCCAGTATACTTTCCTGGATGATCTCACGGACAGAGGAATTGGTGGGTCATAGTCCGTGGGGTTGCAAAGAGTCAGACACTGAGCAACGGAGCAACTAACACTTTTGGTTTCAAAAAGAGAGTGCTGTTGTACTGATTTTTTCCAGTTTATGTCTCATTGTGTTTAAATGGGACTTATGCTGTCCTGTGAATTAAAGTCTCTTTTCTCCCTGGCAATGAGTGTCTGCAGAGGGCCAACCTGTAACATGATGTAACTTAGCACCCAGGGAAGTCACAATGTCTACTGCTTAGGACTCTGCCCCCTCAAACAGCCTTGTGCCAACTGAGTCTGCAATTCATTTCAGTCTAAGATTTGGAAACTCCAAATCAAAGCTAAGAATTAAAAAAATTTTTTTAACTTTTAAATTGGAGTATACTTACTTTACAATGTTGTGTTAGTTTCTGCTGTACAACATTAATCAGCTATAAGTATACATATAAGGATACTTATATCCCCTCCCTCTTGAGCCTCCCTCCTACTCAACCCCCGTCCCACCCCTCTGGGTCATCACAGAGCACTGAGCTGAGCTTCCCGTGCTATATAGCAGCAAAGTTAAAGTTTGGATAACCTGTTTTTTTATTGGATTTTGATTAATCAATAATTAATCTACATTAACATATAATTAATGAAAATCTAATAGATAATTAATCTATATTTTCTACTTAAATATAGACTCGATAAAGAAGATCAAATTATAGGTACCTACCTGAAGGAAGAAAGTAAAAAAGGAAATAATTCCCAGGCCTAAGAAAAGCAATGAGAACATGTTGCATTTCTGCTGCTTCACTTCATCGTCTCCTGGTCCAAAAATCTACAAGAGAACATTTAAAATACCCACTTGGATTACATGAACCTTGTATATTCCTCCCAGAAACAATGGCTTGGGCATCCCATTTTAAAAACTAGGTTTTGAATATGTGTTGTTTCTTTTTTAACTGTGGTAAAATATATGCAACATCAAGTTAGCTAAATGGTAGATTTTAAGTGTACTACGCAGTGGTGTTAAGGATATTCAGAGTGTTGTACCACCTTCGCCACCATCCATTTCCAGAAGTCTTCATCATCCATAATGAAATCCTGACCCATTCAACAGGGACTTCCATAACCCCACCCTTAGCCATCAAGTCCCACCATTCTACTTCCTGTCTCCATGAATTTGAGGAACACAGTAAGTGCCCTACATATGAATGAGCTCAGTTCCAAGAGCAGGTTCATTAGCCCAGTTTTGTTTTTTTTTTTGTAAATCCAACAAAGTTAGCCTAGATACCCCAAGAAACACGATTGGCTGCATAGTAACAAGTTTATAATACTTATCACAAATGCATACATAAAACACAAACACAAAAAATGAAGGAAATATTTTTAATCTTATAGTACAGAACCCTGTAAAGTACAGTAGTGCAACAGCTGGCATACAGGGCCTGGCATGTGAGTTTGCACCTTTGCAAGTTCACAACCTGAAGGTTCGTATGTAGGGGACTCAGACTGCCATGGGCTGGAACGCTGCACGTGGACTGAGTGTGGCTGCACCGCCAGGTTTATTCCCCTTCTTCTGCACCTGCTCCTCCCTCTGCCTGAGCTCTTCCGCCCCTCACCTGCCTCCCCTCACCCCATAGGGCCTCAGCCCAAAGAGGTCTCTCCTGACCAAACTGCACAAAACAGCACCCCCAGTGCCAGCCCCTCCACTGCCTCACTGCTTTTAAAATGCCTGCGATCCTGTGACATGTAATATACTTGTTTTGTGTGTGTGTGTTATGCGTCTGTCCCAATAGAAAGTAAACTGTTTGGGGGCAGGACTGGTTTATTTTGTTTTCTACTCAATCTCCAAAAGCTCCATTTGACACTAAGGAGAGACCCCCCTCATATAAATACAGCCCACACTGTTTTTGAATTGCAAGAGAGTCAGGGATTGCCTTATTCTGTACTGTAAAAACAGTTGGTGGGTTCTCCTTAATTCATTTATTTTTTAATTTGTGGTCTTAATTGCAGAGCAACATTCTAATTCAGAAGCATAATAAATTCTTTATATGATGGGGAATAATTCAACTCTAACAAAAATTCTCTCCAATAACATTAGAGATTAACTAAGGACATAAAATATAAATGTTGGATTTTATGGAGCCTTAGATTTTTCTGATCACTTCTGACAAACGTCCCTCAGGGAATTTAACAATTGGATTGTAGGAGTTTTCCTTCTGTGTCTCAGCCTCTCCAAGCCTTGTAAGGATTACTGAACAATGATGTAGTAAATAACACTTTTTAATACTTACTTTGAGGTAGACACCCTTAAATGCTTTCTGTATATTAATCGTTACTTATATCATCTCTCTTTTTAAAAATTTTTATTGGAGTATAGTTTTTATCATCTCTTAATCATCAGCCATCCTAGGAGGTAGGTTCATTTTACAGATGAACAAACTGAGGTATAGCAAGGTGAAGCATTTGCCCAAGTTTGCACAGCAACTGGGGGCTTCCCAGGTGGCGTTAATGGTAAAGAACCCATTTAAAGATGCAGGAGACGTAAGAGACGTAAGTTCTATCCTTGGGTCAGGAAGGTGCCCTGAAGAAGGACATGGCAACCCACTCCAGTATTCTTTCCTGGAGAATCCCATGGACAGAGGAATCCGCTGGGCTCCACAGGGTTGCAAAGAGTCAGATATGATTGAAGCACGTTAGCACAGCAATTAAATGGCGAGGTCAGTCTGAGCCCAGAGCCTGGCCTCTTCAACCCTTGAGATGTGAACTCTTCCCCCACCCCCACCACCCAACCACCCTGTGAGGTGAGCATCTTGTCTCCACAAACAGGGTGGGGATCACGGCCTGACCCCAGTTACCTGAACGAAGAGAGTGAATAGAATGCCTCCTTCAGAGATCTTTTGTGGGGGTTAGTCGCTAAGTCGTGTCCGACTCTTGCAACCCCATGGACTGTAGCCTGACAGGCTCCTCTGTCCATGGGATTCTCCAGGCAAGATTACTGGAGGGGGTTGCCATGTCCTTCTCCAGGGATCTTACAGTTTCCAATTTCCTTGACAGCGTAACTGGCCGGCTTTTTCTTTTGCCTTGCGGCTTTCCTCCACAGGGAGTGAAAGCCTTTGGCTTAGGTTCCCTGGAGGCTGCCTTACTGCGGAGGGGACCAGCTGGGCATGAGAACTGAGTTCGTGGCTAAGTGATTTCACTCAGGCCACCCAGTGGTGTTCCCACACTCACCGCTATCATTTCTGAGAAGATGACTGAGAAGGCCGGCTGGAGCGCCCCGTTGGCAACGGCACACAGGGTTCCCACCACTAAGTAGGGCCACTCTGTCTTGTTCAGTTTCAGGATCTTCAGAAAAGACACCGGTGGCACAGATTCATCCTAGAACACACACATATCAAGACGGACAGGCAGCAACACCACAGGCACCAGAGTGTGGACCCGGAGGGGGCCTGGCCTGCCCTCCAGGAACTTACAAGTTGGGCGGAGGGAATGCCTAGGCCACAGCAGACCACGGGAGGGTCAGACAGGATGTGACAAGATGCTAACTATGTCCCTGTCAATCCTAAAGGAAATCAACCCTGAATATTCACTGGAAGGACTGATGCTGAAGCTCCAATACTTTGACCACCTGATGCAAAGAGTCCACTCATTGGAAAAGACCCTGATGCTGGGAAAGACTGGAGGCAGGAGGAGAAGGGGATGACAGAGGATGAGATGGTTGGATGGCATCACTGACTTAATAGGCATGCATTTGAGCAAACTCCGGAAGATAGTGAGGGACAGGGGAGCCTAGCATGCTGGAGTCCACGGGGTCGCAAAGAGCTGGATGTGACCGAGTGACTGAGCGACAGCAGACGGACTGCACAGCCTGAGCCGGGGGAGTCCACCACCCAAGAGGCAGTCCTCGCCGTGCGGCCAGCCTTTCTCTATCCCAGCCTCAGCAAGTGAGCGGAAGCAGGATCTGTGCCCCAGATGCCCTAAAATTCAAGTCATGATGTTGGGGTCACACAAGGTAAGACCCACGAATAGATGAGTTAAGCGTCCTCACCAACACAAGGCACCGTGATTCATCTGGGGACCTGGGCCTGGTCTCCTCACCCCAGAACCCTGCCTCGCACCTTATCCGTGTCATGTCCTAACTCACAAAACTCAAGTACCCATGCCCTTTCCTTTCACCGCTACTAACGGCAGGGCAGACTGCCTTGCTCTGCATTCCCTACAGACTTCTGCTTCATAGCTTCACTTGCTTTCTGATTTCCCCCCTGTTTGTTTACATGTCTCTGTGGCTTTGTTTTAAGATGTCTTGGCTCATGCCTCAGCTTTCCCTATGGCTCAGATGGAAAAGACTCTGCCTGCAATGCAGGAGACCCGGGTTTGATCCCTGGGTTAGGAAGATCCCTGCAGAGGGAAATGGCAACCCACTCCAGTACTCTTGCTGGGAAATCCCATGGACAGAGGAGCCTGGTGGGTTACAGTCCGTGGGGTCACAAAGAGTTGGACACGACTGAGAGACTAACTGAATGGCCGACACTTTATCTTCTTAGAAACGGCCCAATGCCTGGCACATACCAGCTTCTCAGCAAGTGCTGAGCCTGACGTTTGGTCAAGCATGAGGGATTTAAGTCACATAAAGGAGAATATTCTAGGGAATTCCCTGGCAGTCCAGTGGTTAAGACTCTCTTAGCACCTTCACTGCCATGGGCCCCATGTTCAATCCCTGGTCAGGGAATTAAGATTCCACAGGCTGTGTGGGGTGACCAAAAATAAAAATAAAAAGGAGAAAATTCTGATTGTAGAGGTGTTTTCACAGTAAACTAGATACCATATGTGCCGATGGAAACCCATGGCCTTACAGTTGTTTAAATAGGTCATGTTCGTGTCTCTATGAAATAGAAAACATACGAATAGTTTCTATTCAGCCCTTTGCTTTCAAACCACCCCTCTCCTCTGCATTTTTAGGGGTTTTTTCCCTCCCTAGTTAGCACTATCTTTTAGACCTGGCCTCCAGCCTGATAAAGGAGCTCAGGCTGCTTTTTGCAAGCAAACAGTCCTTCTAATCAGATTTAATCTCCCCCTCTCCCTGGGCTCACCGTTCATCCCTCTATGATGGCACCGAGGACAGTCGTATTGATTGTGGCATTTTCTGCCTACCCCTCTTTGCATTTCTCCAAGAGAAGTGCTCCTCTAAAATACCAGACCCTAAAGATGTAACAGTGTAACTATCCAGACAAAATGAGAAAATGAGAAGCAAATACTTCACAGCCAAAAAGGGAGAAACTATCTTACTTACAATAATATAGCAGCACAATATACAATGTTATTCTCTTTCCATAAATACAAAGATTGAGACTGCTAAAAGAGCCCTTATCTCTGCAGTGAATAATACCGTAGGCAGAAAAAAACAGTGGGCAGAGAAAAACAGACGCAATGACCTCTCAGTAGGATCAGTCGCTGCAGGCCAACACAAGAGGTAAAATACACTCAGCTTTTATTAACTGTTGTTTAGTTGCTAAGGCAAGTCTAATTCTTTTGTGACTCCCTGGACTGGATGTAGCCCACCAGGCTCCTCTGTCCATGGGACTATCCAGGTAAGAATTCTGGAGTGGGTAGCCATGTCTTCCTCCAGGGGATCTTTCCGACCCAGGGATAAAACCCTTGTCTCCCACTGGCAGGTAGATTCTTTACCACTGAGTCACCTGGGAGGCCCCAGATTTTACAAGTAAATAACATCAAAGTGAAATGAAAGTTGCTCAGTCATGTCTGACTCTTTGCAACCCCATGGTCTATACAAGTCCATGGAATTCTCCAGGCCAGAATACTGGAGTGGGTACATTTTCCCTTCTCCAGGGGATCTTCCCAACCCAGGGATTGAACCCAGGTATCCTGCATTGCAGGCGGATTCTATACCAGCTGAACCACAACGGAAGCCCAAAAATACTGGAGTGGGTATCCTATCCCTTCTCCAGGGGATCTTCTTGACCTAGGAATTGAGCCAGGGTCTCCTGCATTGCAGGCAGATTCTTTACCAACTGAGCTATCAGGGAATAACATCTAAATATACTCCTAAATCATTTCTTAAAATCATAAAATATCTTTTCTTGGAATGTGCTCCCTTTCTATTTTAAAAGTTTCTGTTAGCTTGAATTAATAACATCCCAGTTACTTCTCTTGAGGTCCTTTGACTTTTGTACTGTAAACATGAGATTTGTGTAAAAATTTGTATTATAAAGTGCAAGATGTTGATCTAAAAAAAAAAATCCCAAGGTTTCAGTGAGAAATATTAAATAATGTACACTTTGGCTATTTCTGGTTATTCTGTCCTTTTTCTAGTAAGAGAATTCCAGTTTCACTCAGGGTAGCAATGCATATAGCAAAAAGGTTCAGTTTTCTACCCTCCCTTGTAGCTAAGTATGGACATGTGATTCAGTTATGACTAATGACATAGTTTATTTTTTTTAAGTACTGTATGAGATGTCTAGAAAATCTTTGTTTCTTCTTGCTGCTTGGAACATAGATGTGATGGCTGGAGCTTCCAGAGTCATTTTAGATGACTGAGAATGAAAGCTACATGCCAGGATAATGAGAACAAATATGCAATGAGCCTGAGTCCATGGTAACCATGGTGGAGTTACCATTGTAACCCTGGGTTTCTCACCTCTAAGTTTTTTGTTGTTGTTTTTAATATGAAAGAGAAAATCTTATTTTTCTTAAACTGATATTACTCTGGGTTTCCTAGCATAGACAATCCAAAGTAATCCTACATAATAGATTATGCAAATATTAGGGCCTCTAACTTTAGACCAGCCTTATATTACTCTGGATCTCAAAAATGAATATGTCGTTTTAATTTGAAGCATCTAAGCACAAAGGCTATGTTTTGGGCTCCCTTCTCATTGGAAATCCATTGTTAATTGGAATTGATTTTGATTTTTGACAAGTACAATTAATATTGGATATTTCCTTCTTTTAAGAAGGATATGGCTCATGGTAGGAATCTTCTGTGCCTACAATGTACTTGCAAGGCTATGGATTTCACCAGCAAAACTAAACAATGAAAAATAACTGAAAAACAACTCACAAGTTCACTGCTTTCCACATCAAAGCCATTCTGATACTGTCGGGAACTCCTCAGGCTTTTCTGAAGAGAACGCCTAACTATGGGATGAGTCAAACCCATGGGAGGCTTTTCATCAGTGACTTTAAATTCTTCTGACTGGATCTGGCTTCCTGAAATCTAGAAGAAGAACAAAATATTGAGTTGTGTGTCTAGATGGATGTAACTTTCAAGTTTAGAACCAGTAACTACCATTTGTCAGGCATCTATTTTGTGTTAGGTGCTTTTCAAAAAAAAATATATATATATAACAACTTTATTGAGACAAAATTCACATGCCATGAAATTCACCCTTTTAAAGTGCTTTTTCTAGCATATTCAGGTGGTGCTCATCACTACAAACAAAACTAGTGGAAGTGATGGAATTCCAGTTGAGCTATTTCAAATCCTAAAAGATGATGCTGTGAAAGTGCTGCACTCAATATGCCAGCAAATTTGGAAAACTCAGCAGTGGCCACAGGACTGGAAAAGGTCAATTTTCATTCTAATCCCAGAGAAAGGCAATGCGAAAGAATGCTCAAACTACCGCACAATTGCACTCAGCTCACACGCTAGTAAAGTAATGCTCAAAATTCTCCAAGCGAGGCTTCAACAATACATGAACTGAGAACTTCCAGATGTTCAAGCTGGATTTATAAAAGGCAGAGGAACCAGCAATCAAATTGCCAACATTCGTTGGATTATTGAAAAAGCAAGAGAGTTCCAACAAAACATCTACTTCTGCTTTATTGACTATGCCAAAGGCTTTAACTGTGTGGATCACAACAAACTGTGGAAATTTCTGAAAGAGATGGGAATATCAGAACACCTGAACTGCCTCCTCAGAAATCTGTATGCAGGTCAGGAAGCAACAGTTAGAACAGGACATGGAACAACAGACTGGTTCCAAATAGGGAAAAGAGTATGTCAATGCTGTATATTGTCACCCTGCTTATTTAACTTATATGCAGAGTATATCATGAGAAATGCTGCGCTGGATGAAGCACAAGCTGGAATCAAGATTGCTGGGAGAAATATCAATAACCTCAGATATGCATATGACACCACCCTTATGGCAGAAAGTGAAGAAGAACTAAAGAGCCTCTTGATGAAAGTGAAAGAGGAGAGTGAAAAAGTTGGCTTAAGGCTCAACATTCAGAAAACGAAGATCATGGCATCCAGTCCCATCATTTTATGGCAAATAGATGGGAAAACAATGGAAACAGTGACAGACTTTATTTTTGGGGGCTCCCAAATCACTGCAGATGCTGACTGAAGCCATGAGATTGAAAGGTGCTCACTCCTAGAAATAAAAGTTATGACCAACCTAGACAGCATATTAAAAAGCAGAGACATTATTTTCCTAACAAAGGTTTGTCTAGTCAAGGCTATAGTTTTTCCAGTAGTCATGTATGGATGTGAGAGTCGGACTATAAAGAAAGCTGAGTGCCGAAGAATTGATGCTTTTGAAGTGTGATGTTGGAAAAGACTCTTGAGAGTCTCTCGGACTGCAAGGAGATCCAACCAGTCCATCCATCCTAAAGGAAATCAGCCCTGAATATTCATTGGAAGGACTGATGCTAAAGCTGAAACTGCAATACTTTGGCCACCTGATCCGAAGAACTGACTCATTTGAAAAGACCTTGATGCTGGGAAAGACTGAAGGCAGGAGGAGAAGGGGATGACAGAGGACAAGATGGTTGGATGGCATCACTGACTCAATGCACATGGGTTTGAATAAGCTCCAGGAGTTGGTGATGGACAGGGAGGCCTGGCGTGCTGCAGTCCATGGGGTTGCAGAGTCGGACATGACTGAGCGACTGAACTGAACTAAACATGTGCTTATTTATTAACCTTGCAGCAGCCTCACATGGTAGGTTTTGTATTTCAAATGTGGAAACTGAGACTCAGAGGAGTTAAATTACTTGTCAGAAAACAAAAAATTTTTGACTTAACTTTTTTGGAACCCACCCTCACCCCCCTCCCCGCCATGTGCTCCCAAAGGTTAATATTTAGAACAGAGAATTACTAGAAACAAGCCACATAGTCAACTTTAGAGAAATGATCAAGCAGTTTATTACACATTAATGTAATTACTGCTGAGGACATATAAAATGATAGTATTTGGATGATATGTATCTGAAATGTGAAGAAAAAATAAAAATATATACATATTAGTTACAGTTGTCAAAGCCAATGTATAAACTTTTACAAATGTAAGAATTGTGTTTACAGGATAAATATTTTTCAGTTATTTATTTTGCAAAATTGCTCAAGTGACTAATTTCAATAAAAAGGCAAATCAATAATTATCAATAGAACCTGCTTTAGGAAACAGAGTGAATAGCTGTTATTGTTGTTGTTTTAAAGGAAAACCAAACTCAGGAATTCCCTGGAGGCCCAGAGGTTAAGAGTTCGCACTTTCACTCCTGTGGGCCCAGGGTTTGATCCCCAGTCAGGGAACTAACATCTCGCAAGCCAAAAATAAAAAACAAAACACCGAACTATTCACTTCCAAGAGCCATGAGTCTTGCTATTGGCTTCATTAGGATGATCTGGGAAGTATTTTAAGGTCTCATAGGACCTCTCCCAACTACCAGAGATCCTGGCTCAGTCTCTTACCCCGACCACTACTCTGAACATCCCTAATCTACTGGGGGAAGGACCCATTAGTCTGAACAGGCAACCAAGAATCACTGTTGTTTTAAACAACCAGCTCAAAATGTTTTTGGCATTTTCTTTTATTTCCTTCCCTCCCCACCTTTCTCTTTCAAGATTCTTTCAATGACTCTGAATTAAAGTCTCAGATGTATACTTGGCATCTTTCTGATACTTCTCATTTCTCAGTACAGCATTAGCTATGTGATATTTTAATAAAGAAAGAATACTATATTAAAGAAAAAACAACAGGAAAACTTCCCAAGAAGCAGATACCTGCGTGTTTGCAAGCCTGAAGTAGACCCCTTCCTTCTTCATTAGTTCTCTGTGGCTTCCTTGCTCCACAATGATTCCATCGTCAAACCCAGCGATGACATCTGCATTTCGGATTGTAGACAGTCGGTGTGCTATCACTATGGTGGTCCGGCCTTCCCGGGCCTAGAGGGGAAAAGGACAGGCACGAAGGGCGGCAGGGTTACACCATCCTTGCACTGTTGATCTACACACAGTGAAGCACACAGATGGGGGTGTCTGCGGTTAATGGAGAGCAGCTCACCATCCCTGTGTGATCAGGGCACAAAGACATCACTCACATGTGAATGGACACAAGGGCATTTAAATTCTGGACCAGACAGGAGGCCAGTACCCCAGGATGAAGATGGATAACTCTGGAGTTTCTCTAATGTTTTCACACCATTGTGAGGAGCCCTGCTTCTGAGTTATATGATATGCTAAAGACTTTAGCAGAAGCATGTTCAGAAGTTGTTGCCACATAAGGCCTTCTCCAGAGCACTTCTGTATAATTTCTTCTGAAGTGCCTGCAATTCTGTAATTAGTGTGATTGTAATTCTGATGGACTATGTGCAGGCACCTTAGGTGAAAACATATCCTGAGGTCTGGATGGTTTAAATTATGGTTCAAAGACCATCTCAATCACAAACTCTGGAGTGGGGCCAGTAACTGTGATTTTTAACAAATACTTTGGGTGGTTTTTATGGATACTGAAATCTACAAATCACCCCCTAAGTAGTTCAGTGAACTCACATGTCATTAGCTTGATGGGTTTATGAATGGGCATTTATACCCTTGAAAATGTCCATCAAATTATTTACATTATGTCATTAACAATAGTTATTCTTTTTAATATTCATTACCCTGCAGCAGCAGCTGCTGCTGCTGCTGCTAAGTCGCTTCAGTCGTGTCCGACTCTGTGTGACCCCATAGATGGCAGCCCATCAGGCTCCCCCGTCCCTGGGATTCTCCAGGCAAGAACACTGGAGTGGGTTGCCATTTCCTTTTCCAATGCATGAAAGTGAAAAGTGAAAAGGAAGTCGTTCAGTCGTGTCCGACTCTTTGCGACCCAGTGGACTGCACCCTACCGGCTCTTCCACCCATGGGATTTTCCAGGCAAGAGTACTTGATTGGGTTGCCATTGCCTTCTCCTATTAGACTAACAACTTCTTAAGACTACTCCTACCTACTCTGAGGCAATAAAACCACATTGTTAGGATGGTATTTAGGGTGTGGCCCAAATCACCTAAGCAGTTAAAAACATAAAAACGAGAGGCTAGATTCATAATAGCCAAAAAGTGAGAAGAATCCAAATGTTCAGCTGATCAAAAGATAAACAAAAGGTGGTATATCCATACAATGGAATAGCACTGGGCCAGGAAAAGAAATGAGATTTTGATATGTGTTTCAGTATGGATAGATCTTGAAAATATGATGCTAAGTTAAAGAAGTCAGTTAAAACAGACCATGCCTTGTATGATTCTATTTATAGGAAATGTCCAGAATGGAAAAATCCAGAGAGAGAGAAAGATTAGCAGTCGCCAAGCTCAAGGGTGAGGGTAGAATAGAGAGTGAGTACTATGGGGTACAAGGGTTTGTTTCTTTGTTTTTGGGAATGATGAAAATATTCTGCAGTGAGATCATGCAGATGGTTGCAAAATCTTGTGACTATATTAATACTAAAAACCAATGAACTGTGCATTTAAATAGGGTGAACTTCATGGTACATGAATCTTTACAAAAGATTCATCAATCTTTTTTAAAAGAGCATCCACAAAAATTCTGAAAAAGTTAAAAAGTATCTGGGTAATATCTCTACTAGATACTAAAACATGAAAAGCTACAGCAATTAAAACAATAAAATCCAGGGGAAGCTATCACATGAATGGACAATTTGGTAAACAGAACCAAACAGAGATTCCAGAATAGACATACATTTTTAAGAATTAGTGTGTGATAAATATGCTTTGTCTATCAGTAGAGAAAAGGCAGACTATGTGATTAATGGTACTGAGTCAATTGTGTAAGCCACCTGGAAAAAAAATTATGTGGTCTTTCTTCTTCAGGCCTTTTACTAATAACCAGATGAATCAATTATGTTTCAATAAATATAAAAAAGCCTGGTAGCTCAGATGGTAAAGAATCTGCCAGCAATGGAGGGAACCCAGGTTTGATCCCTGGGTCAGGAAGATCCCCTGGAGAAGGAAATGGCAACCCGCTCCAGAATTCTTGCCTGGAAAATCCCATGGACAGAGGAGCCTGGCCGGTTACCATTGATGGGGTTGCGGAATCAGACACAACTGAGTGACTAACACACACACACACACACACACACACACACACACACACACACACACAAACACACATGAAAGCATAAAAAGACAGAGACTAGAGCATAACTCTACTGGACAACACTTAAGACTGTTCTTTGATTTTTAGCAATTGAGCCCCAAAGGAAACCTTCATAAATCTTTACTGATATACTAATAAGGAAGTTGCACAACTTTGTCCATGTGTGATAAGGTATATAGAAAATAATTCGATCAATTCATGATACTAGTAGTGATGAGTAACTGCTAACAGTGGCTGGGTTTATCATTATGATAACAATAGGTTAATGCTATGTCAATTAAAAAAAATACAAACAACGGAATTGGGAGTCAGACTTGTGAGTAAATGAACGGTGTGAAAGAGAAACAAAGTATGTATTCGTGAATTTCAAAGTTAGCAACTGTCACTCTTGACCAAAGAATTTTGGCCAGAGTAGAGAAGATTTGTGAAGGCAATGGCACCCCAGTCCAGTACTCTTGCTGGAAAATCCCATGGACAGAGGAGCCTGGTGGGCTGCAGTCCATGGGGTCACGAAGAGTCGGACACGACGGAGTGACTTCACTTTCACTTTTCACTTTCATGCATTGGAGAAGGAAATGGCAACCCACTCCAGTGTTCTTGCCTGGAGAATCCCAGGGATGAGGGAGCCTGAGGGGCTGCCGTCTATGGGGTCACGCAGAGTCGGAAACGACTGAAGCGACTTAGCAGCAGCAGCAGCAGAGATCTGACACAAAAGAATATTTTCAAATACCCCCACGATGACAAGACACTGGCAAACAAATATCCTAGATTCAAGGAGACAAACTATTAAGAAATTTGAAACTTCTAATTTTGGATGTGCAGGTGGGCTTCCCTGGTGGCTCTGACGGTGAAGAATCTGATTGCAATGCGGGAAACCTGGGTTCGATCCCTGGGTTGGGAAGATCCCCTGGAAGGGAGCTTGGCAACCTCCTCCAGTATTCCTGCCTGGAGAATCCCACAGACAGAGGAGCTTGGCGGGCTGCAGTGCATGAGGTCACAAACAGCTGGACACGACTGTGTGATTAAGCTCACAGCACAGGAATGAAAGGTAGGCCCAAACAGAGGAAGCACTCATTTATTAGGCTTTTTGACTTCTGAGAAAAAAGCATAAATGGAAACTTTGAGGGATCATTTCATTAAATCACTATTTTCATTCTTTTCCTGCCCCTGCAGTATGGAAACACTATGAGTAGAAGAGGGACATAGGTACAAAACTTTGTGATTATTGACTTTCTTTAAAAAATCAAAATATCAAGTCTGCTGTTCTATTCTTCTTTAAGATTTTATACTGAAAAACCTATTATTTATTTTGAAGAATGGTTGCTATCTATTGAGCCGAAAGCAGATATGGTCATTAATTATTTTTTTCTAATGTAGAACTGTATTATTCAATGAGCTAGGCCATGGTAATCAATTCAGTAAAAATTTATTCAGGCTTTACTATGTGCAGGCACTGGAGTGGGTGTTATAGAGTAAACATGAGCCATTTATTAGTTCTGCCTCTTAGGAGAGAGATAGAGAAAGCATATAAATAAATAGCTAAGTACAATAACATGGTGCCAGACAAGAGACAGTGATAAACGTAGAAAGGGGCTACAAAAGGGAAATATTATGCTTCCAGGCTAGGTAATCAGAGAGAAGAAACAGTAATAATGTTACATCCTTACGCTCCTCAAAGGACAGAGAATTACAAAACTCAACTTTCAGTGTTAAAAGGCAGTTGGTTTTTAACCAGATGGACCAGCCGACTGACTGACCAGTATCACGGGGAGAGAGTGCAATAATGAAGGACTTCCCTCTTAAAGACATAGTTTATTGTCTGGAAAACATATCAGTTATCTTGCAATGTATGGAGTCAATTCAGTAGATTATAACCATCTGTAGCAACTATGGTAGATAACAAATGGCCACAAACACTTTAAGGCTATTCCTTTTAGAGATGGACTGTATTTTTCCACCTCCTCAAATCTGGGCAGGCCATGTGACTAGTTTTAAGCAAAAGATGTGAAGGAATGAATGCTTGTTCAATGTCCGAAGCATAGACTTCAAGAGGCCTTATAGCTTCTGTGTTTGCCAACACAAATTGCTAAAATTCAAAGAAGTAATGTATCTAAATATGAATTAAAACTTGCAAGGATACAACTTTTGTTGACAGAATTCACATCAGGAAAAACTTGTCAGCAATTCTGTTTGTTTAGCACAGCAAGGGCTACTACCCTGAATGCACACATCCTAGAAAGTTTTGGAACCTAAGTCCTAGGGCTGACTAGGAGTTTTTTCCCATAAATATTCCTTATCATACATAACTTTATGCTAAAAAAAATCTATATTGACATGTTTTAAATCAATTGTTTAATGAATGCATGTATTTGTTTTCATGATTTTCTGATTTAAGTCACTTCTAATTAACCAACCAAATATAAGTCCCCTATGTATTATATTTTGGTTCCTTGAGACTTAATATACATGAAAGCAATGTAATTCAGTACAAAAATTTATGAGGAATAATTATCATATTCTCTCAATTATTAAATTACATTATATAAAATAAGCCAAAATGTTAATATGATAAACCACAAAGCCTGAATTAACTACAGTTTATAGCACACAAGGAGGTTGTGTTTACTTAGGATTCAAGTATACATTTTCCTGAGAAAATAAGGTTCATACAGCTCATCTGTATAATTTTGAGAGAGATATATATATCAGATATATATATATAATATATATACATACACATATATGTGTATGACTGAATCGTTTTGCTGTATACCTGAAACTAATGCCACATTGTAAACCAACTATATTTCAATAAAAACTGAAAAATAAAGTAGGTCAATTCAAAAAAATGAAATTTCAAGAGGCAATTTGGATAGACTGTTAAGTAACTTGCACATTTCATGACAAAACTTTCTGAAGTCAAAAATGTTTATGATATTTATGTGTTTGAAATCTATTTACATAGTGTCATCTGACTCTAGTTTTTATACTATGTTGTTATGACAGATGACATCAGCACTAACCTTGCAAGTGTCCCAAGATAAGGTTCATCCTGTGAAGCTTCAGCTTAGTAAAGACGATAGTGAGAGATTTAGAAACACTGAGCCAGGCCCATGAGTTCAGCAGCCTTGAAATATGTTCCTTACTTATATGCTTAAAGAAACACACAAATTGAACTTTATTTCCAGAGAAGCACCCATTCACTTTTATGAACAGATAAAGATGATGTACTGCTACAAAATAAGGCAAGTATTTTGAACTGTTTTCAGATGGATCACTGGGTAAGTAATCAGAGTTTTCTTTGTACATTTTACCACAAGAACTTTTGATCAAAGTCCTAACCTATATGTAAACAAACAAAACCCCCAAAGCTAAGCAGTTCACTGCACAGGTCTGGACTGGGGGATAACTGCGCCTTGGTCCAACAAAGCAAGTCAGTAAATGGGCTGCCCACGTCTCTCTGCAATGTGCCCTGACAGAAAGGAGAAATCAAGAAAGTCCCATGGCATTGACCTGTACACACTGCTGTATTTAAAATGGATAACCAACCTACTGTATAGCACAGGGAACTCTGCTCAGTGTTATGTGGTAGCCTGGATGGGAGGCGAGTTTGGGGGAGAATGGATCCATGGATACGTAAATGCTGAGTCACTCTGCTGGCACCAGAACCTATCACAACATTGTTAATCAACTACACTCCAAATGAAACACCACGTTAAAAAAAAAGTCCCACGGGAGAGCTGCATCTGCTCTCATATTCATGTTTTTCAGCCTAGGCCCACAAAACATTGGTAAGAATTTCAATAAAGTTTCAGGGGGCTGGTCCTTCAGGCGTTGAGGATCCACTGACCTTATCCAGGGCCGCCTGAACCTCGGCTTCACTCTCCGTGTCCAGCGCTGAGGTGGCCTCGTCCAGCAGGAGGATCTTGGGGTTGCGAACCAGGGCCCGGGCGATGGCGATTCTCTGCTTCTGTCCACCGCTCAGCTGAACCCCTCTCTCTCCAACCAGGGTGTCAAATTTCTACAGCAGAAAGCATGGTAGAGCTCTTGAAATATTTCAAATAGAAAAAGCTATGGAGTCTAGGAATTCATGGAAGACAACAGGGCACTTCATTTTGACTAGTGTAATGAGTCACAAACCATAACAAATCATATCACATTCTCAAAAACTACTAACACAAACTCTAGAAAATTTCCTATAAGTCATTGTACCAAGCTACACTCCTTGACCCTCCAAATGGATAATTCAAGGGACTTACCTAGCAAAGTTGGACAACCTGGAACCTCAAACATTATTAGCTTATTTAAGCTTTGAAGAAAGAACTCGGTGGCATGAAGTGAAGTTAAAGGGCACTTAAATTAACAGAGTCTTTACCTGTGGTAATCTCATGATAAACTCATAGGCGTTGGCTTCCTTCACAGCTTGCTTTATTTCATCCATGGTGACATTTCCACGGCCGTAACGGATATTTTCAGCAATGGTGGTAGCAAAGAGCACTGGCTCCTGACTCACCACTCCAATTATTTCCCTCAGATACTTTACATTAAATGTCCTAATATCCTGCCCATCGATGATAATCTGAAGAAACAAGATATTTCCATTAAATATTTTAAACCATCTGACATTGAAAGCATTTGTTACCAAAAAAGCCTTAGCTAATACGTGATTCATGTTGTACAGCAGAAACCAAGATATCATTGTAAGGGAATTATCTGCCAATTAAAAAAAAAAAACAATAAATGCAATAGGTCCATACAAACTCAGTGAGCTATTTATTATTTTACCACATGACATGTAAATAAAATTGTGCTAATAAAATTTTTTCTTTTCCTGTTTTTGGCCATGCCACTTGGCTTGCGGGATCCTGGTTCTCAATCAGGGAATCAAATCCAGGCCCACTGCAGTCAAAGTGCTGAGTGCTAACCACTGGACCGCCAGGGAGTTCCTACTAAAGTTTCTTCATTAGCATTCACATAATATTAAAAGTCAGCAGCAGTAATTTATATCTTTGTTCTTTTAAAAGACGCTTTAATGGGATTATCAGCTATTTCTGATATTTTGAATGCTTTAATCTTTTATTTAAATTATTACCATTCAATTTATACATTGGAATCTATTATTTTAATTTGGGTGTTTTCAACATTGGTACAGAGAAGGCGATGGCACCCCAGTCCAGTACTCTTGCCTGGAAAATCCCATGGACAGAGGTGCCTGGTAGGCTGCAGTCCATGGGGTCGCTAGAGTTGGACACGACTGAGCGACTTCACTTTCACTTTTCACTTTCATGCACTGGAGAAGCGACTTAGCAGCAGCAGCAGCATTGGTAAAACCATCTTTTAAATAATCTTTATCAGAACTTTACATATTATTTTTAGAATATAGCTCAATAAAATCTGTTTGCTGACAAGACCAAAAAAAAAAAAAAAAAAAACCTTAGCTAATGTTTAACTTATTTCAGTGGTTAGAAATGGGAATTGGAAATCAAGAGCAATGTGCAAGCCTAAAAATAAAGTCTTTTCTCTCTTTTGATTTTATTATCTTATGTATACTGTTTTTCATGGATGGAATGTTCTCCATAAATAATTATATATTGAGTTGTGTATTTTGGCATAACTATGTATTTTTGTTTACCATTATTAAATCTGAATTAACTGTCCATTTACCTACCTAGTCTACATATCACTTTGATGGCATTATGGTGTTTTACTCTACATAATATATCAATACCAAAATGTACTTCAGCATTTCCCACCTGCTGAGTATTTGGCTTCGTGCAAAGCACACTGAAGGACAATCATAGTAGAAGGACAGAATTACCAGACTGAAGAGAATGTTTTATTTTTTCTTCTCCAATAATAATTGCTTAACTCATACGATGACTGGCACATGTTGGGTATTTATTATTTGCTGAATAAAGGTTGAACAAACTCTCTAAAAAGATTTTTAATAATTTACAGTGGCAGCAGGAATATATAAATATATATTTGCTTCACTGTAATTTACTGGCTTTATCATATTAATCTGTCTTTTCTAGTTAATAAGTATATGGTATAGCTTATATTTAACTCATATATAAGTGAAATTGAGCATTTCTTGACTCTTTTTCACAAATCTACATTTATTCTCAAAAGATATGCATGTTCATATCCTCTGATAGATTCATATTAATTTATAAAAGAGTAATATAATAGTTTTACCATATATCATGAATTTTTCATCCAATTTATTTCTTTCTTAAACTATAGCTTTACTGATTTTTATTGGAGAGAGGCTTAAGGGAAAACTGAATCAATCAACTGTACCACTGGGCATTTTTTTCATTATTTCAACAGTAAGAAAACAGTTAAATCACAATGTGAACAGTGAATATCTCTGAGTTACAGAATTTCTGAAGGCTTTTTTTTTTTCCCTGCTGACATGTATTTTCTTTTAAAAATGTATTACTCCAATAGTAATTTTTAAAATAAGATGTTTTGAAATGCTTATCCTCAATGTAAGTATTTTATAGGTTCTTTTTTAAAAATAGAGAAAACTGTTTATACTTCAACCAACCTAGAGTTTGCTTTAGGAAATGAGAAGGGGCCCATGTTCCTACTTGGTGTATCAGATTTTTCAAAGAAATTTTGTTAATTTTATTAAAGTAAATAATTCGTGTATCCTAGAATCTCTGTCCTATATTAATGCCTTTTTGTGTTTTTATATTTTTCTGTGTAACTTGTAAACTTCTGTTTTCATAATTATAATACATTTCAAAGTCAGGTAAACAACGTTCGCAAGTCAGTACAACTGAGGAAATTTGAATATTGACTGTGGGCCCCTACTGTATTAATGTTAAATTTACTGAATTTGATAATTGTTTTGTGATTAAGTAAGAGAATGTTATCTTCTCAGAAAATACATTCTGCTTTGCTATACACCTGAAACGAACACAACATTGAAAAAAAACCTATAATCCAATAACATTAAAAAAAGAGATTATATTCTAATGTATGTAAGGGTCAGGGGGCCATAATATCTTAAACTTACTCTCAAAGGTTCAGGAAAAAAACTGGTATGTATGTTTGTGTTGTGTTTTATACATGCACACAAACATACAGTAAGAAAGAGATGATAATAAGGAAGTAGGTCAAAATAAAAACAATTAATAAATCTGGGTGAAGAGTATATGTGAGTTCCTTACTTGCAACTTTTCTGTAAGTTTCAGTTTATAATAAAAATTTTAAAAGATCAAAAAACTATACCCTAGGCCATTACTGTTTCTCATATCCCCAGTTTCATGGAGACTGTTCCACTTTCCCCTTCAGATATCTCAACACTGAAGAAAACTCAACTGTCTTTGATGAATTTAATTACTGCCCTAAGATTCCTTGTGACCCTGAACACAAGCTTATTGACAATTACTAATGTGGAACATTTTTAGCCAAACTCAGTAAGTCATTGAAAATAATCCTCTCAGTGGTTTGGATGACTGTTTTCCAGTGACATAGTGGATTATGAAAAGCTTAGTTGGAACAGAGGAGAGCGTTGTCTAGCTTCTTTGAGTTTTATCATCTTGACTACTTTTGTCAAAATATCTCAAGGGTTTGAAGGTCTTATCCAGCTGCATTGCAATTCCATAGCCTTTTTCTTTTTATAACCAAAATTGGATTCACATGCAAATATGTTACCAAAAAACACATTTCTAAGGGCTATTTGATACCCAGCTTCCCATTGTGAAGAGCGGGGTTCTTCCCACTTACCCTCCCCACATCAGGGTCATACAGCCTCTGCACCAGCTGGACTACTGTGCTCTTCCCACAGCCGCTGTTCCCAACCAGGGCCACTGTCTGCCCGCTCTCTACCTTCAGGTTGAGGCCCTTCAAGATCTTTAAGGGAAGAGAGAAAAAGAGTACACTTCACATCAAAAGCCTGAAAGAGAAGTAATCTGACTCAATTTTAAAGTTGGAAAAATAGTATTAAATAAGGGACTATAACCCCCAAAGGAAAAGGCACATACATATCAAAATAATAGAGACTGTGGATGCCTGAAGATGATTAAACAATCAATCTAAATTAGGAATCCCTATAAATATAACTTACAATACCTGGACATCAGGCCGAGCAGGGTAAGAGAAATGAACATCTTTGAACTCCAAATTCCCTTTGATGTTGTCTGGTTTGTGTCCTCTCTCTGAAAAACTGTCAATTTTAGGATCCTAAACAAAACAGAATTCAATGACTATTCCATCATAGGACAAACAATTGCTTTTTTAAGGAATATGCCTAAGCAATTCCAAAAACAGGACCCAGAAAAGCATAATTCCCTTCACGTGAGTCAGAACCCAAGTTGAAGACTGTATATGTGTGTGTGTGTCTGTATGTTTGTGTTTATGTCTGTAAGGAAGTATTCCTTCTGTGAAAATAAGTTTCTCATAAAAAGTACATAAGGGAGATATAATTTTCATTTCATATGATATTTCACTTTAAGTTTCTGGCATATCCTCGTAAATTTTCTAAATGTACATTCCTACAACTGCAAGTACAAAATATAGTACAATTGATAGATCCAGGTATTTCAGCATTTAGTGAAAATTAGCTTATTCCTAAACATTAAGTGTGATGGACTGGATTGAGAAGATTGAACAATTGGCTAGGGACAAGTTAGTTTGGAATGATATAAATTCTCAATATATGCAGAAGCTGAACAATTTTCTCATGACTTAGATTAATGAAACAGCAATTGCTTGGACTAGACAATTACATTTCAGTTAGCTAGTTAGCATTTTCTCCGTGTAAATCCAGAGACCACATTTAATGTGTCAAAATGATTTTCTTTATTTCACTTCAGTCAGGATAACTTATGCAATACAATTGATTCAAAATTATATCATATATACAGTGATCTTTTTTTTTTTTGAGTGAGGGAAACCCACAGCAAAACATACTATCAATTTTGGTCCCACCAATCATTTTTCCATCCACTCATCCTGTCTACAAAGCATAATGTTCTCAGTCTGGCTACAAAATGAAAGAGAAAAGGAGAAAAACTAGGAAGACAAACATCTTTGCTTTGAACTCTAATAATAACACACTAGTTCAGATGCACTTTCCTAAGTGAGATCAGTGCTATTTGATTAAAGATAAGCATTCAGAAATATTTTTTCTTTAAAATAAAGTTTATTGGAGAGAGAATTTTTTTTTTTTTAAAAATCTGTTCTCCTTTATGAAAGTTCTTTCCACATTCTGCCTTTTATTCCCCAACTGGCTAACTCAAAACTTAAATTTATTAAACCCTAACTTGAGGCAGGCACAATAATAAGCACTCCTAACCTCATTTATTCCTCACTTGGAATCCCATTTCTATTCTTTATTATTATTTTGTACTGATTCTTTAATTTGGAACCAGTGTGAATGTTACAAATAGTCAAGTCTAGGCTTAACCAAAAAAAGTTTCCTCATCATTTAGAGCTGGTTTTGATTACTGATCTTGGGATCCTGTGAGTTCTCAGACTCAGAATATAATGCAAATAATTAACCTTGAAAAAGAGGTACTTTTTAAAGCTTTCACAAATATTCAAAAGAGGCATTTGGTTTTATTCATTAATAAGCAGAGGTTTTTCATGTCACTTAATTTTTACAGGACATTTAACATAAAGCCAGATTTAATTATTCAGGCCTCAAAAAAATTTCAGCATTAAAAATAATAAATGACTCACATTATCAATAATAGCAAAGATCGCATATGCTGCTCCTCTTGCATTGGCAAAAGCATCAATACAGGGAGCAGCCTGTCCAATGCTGAAGGCTCCGATCAGGATTGAGAAAAAGACCTGAGCAAAAGAACACAGGAAAAGTTACATGTCCCATTCCAGTGTCCACTGTCATCTCAAACACAATGTGTGTGGAACATAGGCTATCCAAAGCGTCAAGATTAGGTCTATCCCTTGAAAACTTTTTTCAGTACAAGAGCAAAATTTATAAGGTAAATTTTTTTGCACAAATGGGTTTCTTCAACCTCAAAAATATTTTTCCATCTATCTTGTCAAACTATTGGTTGTTCTTCTCCTGGGCTTAGACAAAATGACAAAGATTTTTCAAATCTGTTGCCTTGATTCTGAAGCCATTGCCACCAGAGGGAAATATTTTCTGTCAGTATTATTCAGTACTAAATTATTTTCTCTAACTATGCATGGAATTACACAGAATGTTCAAGATGAAACAAGGTAGATTTTGGCCCCATATAACTTTCCTTAAAAAGTGCCATGTTATATACATATATACATTTTGATAAGATTTTTAACATTAAAGAGTAACGGTTCATGCATTATACATCACATCTGTGTGCATTAATTAATCATTCCTCTACACAATTAGCCTGTACTACAGCACACAAACTTAATACATTTCCCTTCATTCTTTTTTTTTCACTAGGTAAACAAATTGATACAGAAAAGTCAAGACTGTAGTTTCAGGAATCCAGGTTATTAGCATACATTATCTCAGAAAAACCTAAATGAAGAGAAATGACTCCTTTCTCTCTAGGCTTGGTGAAACATCTACTTATAGTTTGGCTTTTCTCAGAAGATGACAAATAACAATAGCACTTAACATACCAGAACTCAAATATCTATCTACTATCTGCAATACAGAGAAAGACCAGCAAGAGAGCAAAAAAATGTCCCTACCAGAAGCAATGCTAGAAATAACACACTCGAGTTCTCGGGCTTCATGAAGAGGGCATCACTGGGCTCCCTGCATCATGCGAGTCACTCTGCTCCCCTGTTTCGGAGCAGTCACTGTCTACACCCAGCAAATGGGGAGACCAGGCCAGAGAGGATGAATGCCAGAGTCAGGGCTCCCTGCTTTGTAAAATTTAGCAAATGAGGAAGTAAAGAGAGGTGGAGTGCTTCCAAGCTGACAAGGAGAGGGGACCAACATGAGAAAAAACAGACTCAGCAGTGATGAAACCTCATCCAGCCAAACAGCCCTCCACACTTCAATGGGGGTCTGAAGGTACCACTCTAGAGAACATTCTGAAATGATAAATTTCCATAATGCTCCTAAGTCATCATCAAGGGGTCAAACTGTGTTCCATGTCCTCTCTTTAGAAAGACAGGGAAGTGCAGGTTTTAAAACATGGCTAGTTGAATGGTTACATGTTGTCCTGACCATCACTGACATGGAAAGAAGGTCACAATATGTTGCTAGTTTATAAAAAAATTTACAAAAAGATATGCATAATGCAATTTAGGTTTCGAGAGAAAAAAACCCATATACAGAAAATAATCTGGAAGATATACACCGAAAGTCATCATTAAGCATGCATGGATTTTTAGATCATAAGTAATTCTAATTGTAAGTAATTTCTAATTTTTAAAAGTACTCTAATCTTTTGTATAACTAGTATGTATACTTTTTTAATCATAATGAACTTATTTTCATTTTATAAAAGAAAAAAGACTAAAATCACTTTTCATCTTGTATTTGGGTAGACAATATGATACA
This sequence comes from Budorcas taxicolor, assembly GCF_023091745.1. Taxonomy (NCBI): domain Eukaryota; kingdom Metazoa; phylum Chordata; class Mammalia; order Artiodactyla; family Bovidae; genus Budorcas; species Budorcas taxicolor. The sequence continues at coordinate 34,979,531 of NC_068913.1, read as the reverse complement.
AATTTAATGTTCTCTCATACTATGACCTATGTATAATAATCTTTACTTCTTTATATGATGAAAATCACAGGCACAATGAAGATGGTGCCAATTGATATTTGTTCATTCATAAATTCTTTCCAGCTTTCTTTATATGCTCCATATGTTTCTCAATTGGTCTAACCGCTTGTGATGCTCTGTGTATTCTAGAAGGCCAGCTCTGCCCACAGGACTGAGCAAAGATATGCCACAAGTAAAAAGGTTAGAACCATGGTTCATCCTTCAAAAAGGAGGAAAATAAAAGAAGAGGTAGATAGATAAACAATATTTTCAGATTTGTCACAAATATTAGGAAAACAACTTACTGTAATTGCATTTCCAATAGTGTATTCTTTGGCTATAACTAGAGTGGATCCATACCAGAAGGCCAGTGCATACGATGCATATATTAGCAGGAAGGCAGTGCCCATAGAGATGTTTGCTGAAATAGCTTTTTTAATTCCAATCCTTTTGGCATTTTCTAGATGTTTCTGATACCTACCAGAAAATGAAGGGGGAAATATGATAATAAGAATCCATGAAAGTGAAAGTGAAGTTGCTCAGTCGTGTCCGACTCGTTGTGACCCCATGGACTGTAGCCTACCAGGTTCCACCATCCATGGAATTCTCCAGGCAAGAATACTGGAGTGGATTGCCATTTCCTTCTCCAGGAGATCTTTCCAACTGAGGGATTGAACCCTGAGAATCCATAATCTTAGCTATATTCCCCTCCTGGACAGCTAGAGGTTTAAGGGACAAAAACCATCAACCAAGAAACCTGTGGAGACACCCAGCTTCCCGGGAATTGAACCAGTGCAGGGTCAGCCTGGACCAGAGCCCAGCTGAGCCTTTTCTCTACTGGCTTGGACCCATCTCCCTCGGTCCCCACCAGTCCCAACAATGTTCCCATAGCTGATCCAGGACTGAACTCCCAACCCTGGGAGAACTTCACCATCAACCTTCATGGCCAGCGTCACAAGTCAAGGTTAAGGAGGAAGAAGAGAAACCAAGCCCACCAGGAGTGACACCAAAATGTAAACTGCAAACACTATTTGGGACTCTTAAAGCAGTTATATTCTCAAGACAGGCTAATTTGTCTTCTCTGCTGTCCCACTGGGTGAAAGTGAGAGTGTTAGTCACTCGGTAGTGTCTGACTCTTTTCGACCCCGTGGACTGCAGCCCACCAGGCTCCTCTGTCCATGGGACTCTCCAGGCAAGAAAGCACCTTCCTCCTCCAGGGGAGCTTCCTGACCCAAGGATTGAACCTGGGTCTCCTGCATTGCAGGCGGATTCTTCACCATCTGAGCCACCAGGGAAGCCTGACCCCATTGGGTAAGGGATGGGAATTTTACCCGTTTGTGTACTTATACTCCAGCCTTTGCTTTTTTGCTTTGCTTTGCTTTTTTTGATATTTGTTCATTCATAAATTCTTTCCAGCTTTCTTTATATGCTCCATATGTTTCTCAATTGGTCTAACCGCTTGTGATGCTCTGTGTATTCTAGAAGGCCAGCTCTGCCCATAGGACTGAGCAAAGATATGCCACAAGTAAAAAGGTTAGAACCATGGTTCATCCTTCAAAAAGGTTAAGGAGGAAGAAGAGAAACCAAGCCCACCAGGAGTGACACCAAAATGTAAACTGCAAACACTATTTGGGACTCTTAAAGCAGTTATATTCTCAAGACAGGCTAATTTGTCTTCTCTGCTGTCCCACTGGGTAAAAGTGAGAGTGTTAGTCAGGGTATAAAGGGTTATACAGGGTATAAAGAGGTCACTACTTATGGGATACAGTTTCTTACTCAACTCTTTTAGATTTTAGTTTCATCACTTGTAAATGGAATTACTTTTTAAAAATTGAAGTATAGTTGATTTACAGTGTTGTGTTAGTTTCAGATGTGCAAAGAGATGCAGTTATACACACACACACACACACACACACACACACGTATTCTTTTTCAGATTCTTCTACCTTACAGATTATTACAACATATTGAGTGTAGTTCCCTGTGCTATACAGTAGGTCCTTGTTGCTTACCTATTCTATATAGAGTAGCGAGTATATGTTAATCCTAAACTCCTAATTTCCCCCTCCCCTCCTTTTCCTTTTGGTAACCATAAGCCTGTTTTCTATGTCTGTGAGTCTGTTTCTGTTTTGAAATAAGTTCATTTGTATCATTTTTTCTAGGCTCTGTATTATCATAGGATATTTGTCTTTGTCTGCCTTACTTCACTTAGGATGACAAGCTTTAGGTCCATCCATATTGCTGCAAATGCCATTATAAAATGGAGTTACTAACGCCTACCTTGCTAGATGATTGCGAGGTTAAAGGACAATGTCAGAAAGTTGTTAGAACAGTGCTGGCACATAGTTGGCAAAATCTGATAAATCCTATTCTTATTCTTATTGCTATTGTTTTAGAATTTAATCTCTTCCTAAATACCTCTCATTCTATTATTACCATAATTTAAAATATTAAGTAAAATCCATTATTACTGGCTTCTGGGATTTGACATAAAGGTACACGTGTCTAGAATGGTTCTGTTAAATAACAACATTTTTTCCATCAATTTCAGTTAAGCCTATCATTCCATGCTAGATGCAGAGAGTGTATAAAATTTAATTTTGGTTCCTTAAAGTCAGAAAAGAAAAAATCCACTGGATGTACAATGAAACTTATATCACATCCATTAGAATGTTTCTAACAGAAACAAACAACATCATATCTTTTTTAGTTTAACCAAATAAGATGCTGAGAATTTATTCATTTTTAAAAATGCATCCGGCCACCCAAAATTATATCTTTTAATTACTTAAAGCACCTAACTCTCCAGTGTTCTTTCCTCAGTGTTGGGCCATGCACTGACTTAGCAGAGCTGCGTCCCTGGGGAGACAGCTGGCACCCCTCGCCCAGCGCTGTGCTGAATCCCAGGTGGCCCGGCTGCAAGGTGTGGGCAGGGAGGTTTACATCAGCCCCACGTGACACAGGTTCCAGGGACAAGGATGGACATGCTGTAATTACCTTCGCTTAGATGGCTCGCCTTTTGCAGCTAATGGAGCGGCACTGATTACACTCACATCCTGAGGTGTGTGGGCTATTGTGTGCAGGAAGCAGCAGTGAGAGAGAGAAAGGAAGAGGTTAGAGAACCAGGCACAGGTTGGCTGTCAAGAGGACTTAAGGAATAGAAAAACAGAAGATGAAAAAGAGGGGAGAGGGGAACCTTTGCTTTCAAGGCTAGAGAATTTCCAGAGAATTTCTCTTTCATAGAGTCAGGGGTATCAGGAGTCCTGCAGAATGGCAAAAGAAAATATTTTACATGGAGTCATACTTTAGTTATATTAGGGTATGTTATTATTTAAATAAAACTGGTTGGAGAGTTGAGTAGCCTTTATTAGTGGGGTTTGTTCTGGCCCATACATTTTTGTCTATCAACTCCCCTTAGAGCAGAGGCACTTGACCTGGAATCCCTGGTTAAGGAATTTGACCAGGGAAAAATTTACACCTTGCAAAGGCACTCGACCTGGAATCCCTGGTTAAGGAATTTGACCAGGGAAAAACTTACATTTTTAACTTTGCTAACCCCTAACCAAAATTCAGCATTTCCTTCGATTATCAGTGCATGAAACAAGCCTCTGTAGTGTCAGCAGTAACTGTGAATGTGTTGCCAATAGAAATCCCAGATCATTTTCATATCACGTTCTACTTTTTACAGATATCTTGAAATACATTTGACCCACAGACCTACTTGGAATTATAGTAGGTATTAGACCTATAGTTAGTTCTTGATATTCAATAGGTTAAAAATAGAAGCATGGATTTCAGTTCAGTTCAGTTGCTCAGTCATGTCTGACTGTTTGCGACCCCATTAACTGCAGCACAATAGGCCTCCCTGTCCATCACCAACTCCAGGAGTCCACCCAAATCCATGTCCATCGAGTCGGCGATGCCATCCAACCATCTCATCCTCTGTTGTCCCCTTCTCCTCCTGCCCTCAATCTTTCCCAGCATCACGGTCTTTTCAAATGAGTCAGCTCTTCGCATCAGGTGGTCAAAGTATTGGAGTTTCAGCTTCACCATCAGTCCTTCCAATGAACACCCAGGACTGATCTTTAGGATGGACTGGTTGGATCTCCTTGCAGTCCAAGGGACTCTCAAGAGTCTTCTCCAATACCACAGTTGAAAAGCATCAATTCTTCTGGCTCAGCTTTCTTTATAGTCCAACTCTCACATCCATACATGACCACAGGAAAAACCATAGCCTTGACTAGACGGACCTTTGTTGGCAAAGTAATGTCTCTGCTTTTTAATATGCTGTCTAGGTTGGTCATAACTTTCATTCCAAGGAGTAAGCATCTTTTAATTTCATGGCTTTAATCACCATCTGCAGTGATTTTGGAGCCCAGAAAAATAAAGTCAGCCACTGTTTCCCCATCTATTTGCATGGATTTATTGTATCACAATTTTAAAAATGTTTTGATGACTGTGCCTCGTTATAATTGGTTTCCTATATAAGCCTATGTATTTTGTTTTATGCATTTAAAATCATTATTCTAAGAAGGAGTCCATAGATTTCATCAGACTCTCAAAGAAGTCCATGGAATATAAAAAGTTCAGAAAGTGTTAAGTGTTAGTCACTCACTCATGTCCAACTCTTTGAGATCCCATGGACCGTAGCCCACCCAGGCTCCTCTGTCCATGGGATTCTCCAGGCAAGAATACTGGAGTGGGTTGCCATTCCCTTCTCCAGGGGATCTTCTCAACCCAGGGATAGAACCCAGGTCTCCCACATTGCAGGCAGATTCTTTACCATCTGAGCCGCCAGGGTAGCCAAAAATGGTCAGAACCCTGCTGTAAAGTCTGACAAACTCCAGCCATCAATAAAGGGTGTGTATGTTTTGTGGGTAAGGGGTTTATATTAGGCAAAGGAAAGCAGTAGACACATGTGCATGCCTGCATGCTAAAAGTGTCTTCAGTTGTGTTTGACTCTTTGTGACCGTATGGAGTGTAGCCCTCATACCACAAAAGAGTAAGTAAGAAAATGTAATAAAAGCAAGTTCTTTGAGCCAGTGGACAAAGGACCTTCCTGACCTCTCCAGCTCTCTCTTCTGGCCCCCAAAAGCGATCACAGTCCTGATGGCCCCCAGAGCTTCTTCCGCCACGGCACCTGCTTTTGCATACGCAGCCAGTTCTTTGTCACTAAACGCTGAGAGTATCTGGAAAGAAGAGAAACACATGACTTTTGAATAGGGAAAAAAGTTAAAAGACACTCTGATCAACTCTTCAACTTACTTTTTCTTCCCAAACCCTGTCCTTTACCAAACACTGTAGATATGAAGCAAACATCACTCAGTGTACCACATCCAACAGCTTCTTCCATTCCCCTACAAAGGCTAGGTGTGATCTGCCTTAATGAACTCCTCCCCAGGAAGTTGTAAGTAGCTCTGGGCAGGAAAAAGCTCTCCACATCTACTATTATTTTCTCTCTATTGATTTCTCTGTCTTCGTCTGTCATGCCACTAACCTTAAACCAATCATCCCCATGCTCTGCTTGTCTCCAGCCCTAGCACAATTTTTTTTTTTTTTTAAAATTTTTGGCCACATGTAGAACCTTAGTTCCCTGACCAGGGATTGAACTGGCACCCCTTGTAGTGGAAGGCATTAGCCAATGGACCACTGGGGAAGTCCCCCTTTCAAATCTTTTGATCACACAATACTTCACCTAACTTGTTGGTTCTTTTCATAGATCAAAGATGTAGAAATAAAGAATAAGTCATTAACAAATGAGCAGGTCTCTTCCCCAGCTTCCCCTTCAGTAATCTCATGAATAAGTGTAAAGAGATAGCATTTAAAGAAAAATCACAGGAAGTTGACAAGCCTGCTCACAGGTCTGCATGATGGGGAGTACTGTCAGCTCTGACCCTCTGTCATGATGATTAACTGAGATGCTTTCCTTTGCCCCTTTAAAATATTTCATGAGTGAACAGAATCTTTGGAGATAGTTTTTGGTGGACACTGAGCCCACCATCTTCCCCAAATTGCCGGCATACTGATTAAAAGCAACTTTCCTTTCTACCAGCTTTGGCAAATAATTATCTTTTTCAAGCAGCCAGACTTGATTCAGTAACAGAGTGAGGAAAAACAAAAAGTTAGGCACATATAATTCACTAGATAGGGTTTTTGGTAATAGTGTTGAATTCCACATCTACTACCTTTTTTTTCTCTATTGATTGCAAACTAAACTAAACTAAAATCTTACTGCTGAGAAAGGATTCACTATCCTTACTATTATTGTGTAATGATTTTTAACCACTTTGAAAACCACATTTCCAGACCTACTCATGGATAGTCTACTGAATTATAAGATGGCTAAACAAGATGCTGCAGGAGAAAGCTAAAGGAAAAATCGAAACACAAGAGATGCCAGTCGTCTATTAAGTAAATAATCAACCCCAAAATGAGCAAAAATTGCCAGTAACATTTCTCAACCCTGGAGTGTTGGCTGAAATGGAACAGGTTATGTGGACTTTACTGTAAGGCAAAATTGGCAGAGTGCCCCATGTAACCATCACAATTAAACAGCAAATCCAAACTTAGTTAAATGTTCGATATTCATGCAATAGTTTGAAGTTATGTTATATTTTTAAGCTGGGCTTCCCTGGTGGCTAAGATGGTAAAGAATCTGTCTGCAATGCAAGAGACCCAGGCTTGATCTCTGGATCAGGAAGATCCCCTGGAGAAGGGAATGGCAACTCACTCCAGTATTCTTGCCTGGAAAATCCCAAGGACAGAGGATCCTGGCGGGCAGCAGTCTATGGGGTCGCAAAGAGTCAGACACGACTGAGTGACTAACTGAGCGATGTAACTTTTAAATTATGTTTCCTTAAATAGGGACATAACGATTTATGTGATTTAAATTACTATGCCAGGAGATTTACCCAAAGTAATAACAACAGTGCAGGGACTTCCCTGATGGTCCAGAGGTTAGGAATCTGCCTTCCAATGCAGGGAACACAGGCTCAACCACTCATCAGGGAACTAAGATCTCACATACATATGGACACCTTATCTTTGACAAAGGAGGCAAGAATATACAATGGAGTAAAGACAATCTCTTTAACAAGTGGTGCTGGGAAAACTGGTCAACCACTTGTAAAAGAATGAAACTAGATCACTTTCTAACACCGCACACAAAAATAAACTCAAAATGGATTAAAGATCTAAATGTAAGACCAGAAACTATAAAACTCCTAGAGGAGAACATAGGCAAAACACTCTCCGACATAAATCACAGCAGGATCCTCTATGATCCACCTCCCAGAATTCTGGAAATAAAAGCAAAAATAAACAAATGGGATCTAATTAAAATTAAAAGCTTCTGCACAACAAAGGAAAATATAAGCAAGGTGAAAAGACAGCCTTCGGAATGGGAGAAAATAATAGCAAATGAAGCAACTGACAAACAACTAATCTCAAAAATATACAAGCAACTTATGCAGCTCAAGTCCAGAAAAATAAACGACCCAATCAAAAAATGGGCCAAAGAACTAAATAGACATTTCTCCAAAGAAGACATACGGATGGCTAACAAACACATGAAAAGATGCTCAACATCACTCATTATCAGAGAAATGCAAATCAAAACCACAATGAGGTACCACTTCACACCAGTCAGAATGGCTGCGATCCAAAAATCTGCAAGCAATAAATGCTGGAGAGGGTGTGGAGAAAAGGGAACCCTCCTACACTGTTGGTGGGAATGCAAACTAGTACAGCCACTATGGAGAACAGTGTGGAGATTCCTTAAAAAATTGCAAATAGAACTACCTTATGACCCAGCAATCCCACTGCTGGGCATACACACCAAGGAAACCAGAATTGAAAGAGACACATGTACCCCAATGTTTATCGCAGCACTGTTCATAATAGCCAGGACATGGAAACAGCCTAGATGTCCATCAGCAGATGAATGGATAAGAAAGCTGTGGTACATATACACAATGGAGTATTACTCAGCTGTTTAAAAGAGTTCATTTGAATCAGTTCTGATGAGATGGATGAAACTGGAGCCGATTATACAGAGTGAAGTAAGCCAGGAAGGAAAACACCAATACAGTATACTAACACATATATATGGAATTTAGAAAGATGGCAATGACGACCCTGTATGCAAGACAGGAAAAAAGACACAGCTGTGTATAACGGACTTTTGGACTCAGAGGGAGAGGGAGAGGGTGGGATGATTTGGGAGAATGGCATTCTATCATGTATACTATCATGTAAGAATTGAATCGCCAGTCTATGTCTGACGCAGGATACAGCATGCTTGGGGCTGGTGCATGGGGATGACCCACAGAGATGTTATGGGGAGGGAGGTGGGAGGGGCGTTCATGTTTGGGAACACATGTAAGAATTAAAGATTTTAAAATTAAAAAAATAAAAAACTAAAAAAAAAAAAAAAAAGATCTCACATACCACTGAGCAACTGAGTCTACCCACTACAACTATAAAAAAGTCCATGCACCACAACTAGAGAAACCCATGCAGCATGACAAAAATCCCATGTGCCACAACTAAGACCTGACACAGCCAATAAATAATCATAAAAATAAAAATAATCAATAATATTTTATTGATTTTAAAACAAGTGAAAAAAAAAGAGTGCAAAAACTGTATCTGAGGTAAAAACTGATGTTTTCGTTTTTTGGCCATGCAGCATGTGGGATCTTAGTTCCCTAGCCAGGGATCACACCCACATCCCTTGCATTGGAAACTCAGTCTCAACTACTGGACCACTAGGGAAGTGCCATATCTGACATTTTGAATCACATTAAAAATAATCTTCCCTATTAGAGCACCATATTAACAACATCCTTCTGCATGCGGTTTCGAATGACATTTAACCAGATCTGCACAACATGTAACCAGAATCCTGCATCTTGAAGATAACTCTATCTGTGTCAGGTAACACATGTGGTCATGCCCATGTTTCACATACCTTTGCCCAAACAGCCGTAGAGAGTCCCAGGACAGGGCTGATGGCCATTATCACAAGAGTGAGCTTCCATCCTCTGATAAACCCCACTATGAATCCTGCAAAAAACGTGGCTATTGCTTGAAAGAACATTCCAACCTTGTCACCAATTCCTTCACTGATTTTGGAGATGTCACTAAAAAAGATCACACCTAAGTGGTTACAGGCAGGAGGTCTTCAGTCAGAAAGGCGAAGCAAACATCTAACCAACACAGACACAGGCAAAGCTCGTTCAGATGCCCGCAAGCCCCTCTCACAGTCTTAGCTTCTTGAATGACACTTTCCCCACCTAAAAACTGTACAAAGGAAGAAATTCAGGATTAGTTCACGCTTCTGGGAAGTCAGTATCATTAAAAGTTGATGCTGTTCAGTTAGTTAATCCTATTAGAGAAGGATTAGCATTTTGAACATATGCCTCAATTTGTTTGAAAGTAGGAATAAGGAGGCAATGGCAATCCACTCCAGTACTCTTGCCTGGAAAATCCCATGGACGGAGGAGCCTGGTAGGCTGCAGTCCATGGGGTCACAAAGAGTCGGACACAACTGAGAGACTTCCCTTTCACTTTTCACTTTCAAGCATTGGAGAAGGAAATGGCAACCCATTCCAGTGTTCTTGCCTGGAGAATCCCAGGGATGGCAGAGCCTGGTTGGTTGCCATCTATGGGGTCGCACAGAGTCGGATACAACTGCAGCGACTTAGCAGCAGCAGCAGGAATAAGGAAGGGATCCTTCCTTCTACCCGTGGTGCTATTGTTAGCCCACTCTATTCTCAGGACAGCAGCCAGAGTGATCCTTTGGAAATGGAAGTCTGAATATGCTACTTCTCAGGTCAAAAATGTCCAGTGGCAGACCTGAGGTCCCTATGGAGGCCAGCCAGGACCAAAATGCCCTGATCCTCCTTCCTCTTGAACATTTGCTCACTACCCTCTCGCCAGGATCTCCAGCCAGAAAATGCTAATCATCTATCACCCACTGCTGGAACGTAAGCAACAAGAGGCCAGAGATCTTTGCCTCATTCACTGTTAAATCACAAACATCTAGCACAGTGTTTAAGAAGCCCTCAATTCTTTGTTGAATAAGTGAAGAGTCAACAAGAACTAAGAGAAGTCTCTTTATGAATTCATTCAATCCCTGATTCACTCATTCATCCATCTTACTGGAGTGCTATCTTAATATCTTTCTGGCCTGTGATGAGCCCTGTGAGAGAGAAACAAGTAAAGGATGTGAGTGTGTGTGTTAGTTGCATCCGACTCTTTGGGACCCCATGGGCTGTATCCTGCTAGGCTCCTCTGTCCATAGGATTCTCCAGGCAAGAATACTAGAGTGGGTTGCCATTTCCTTCTCCAGGGGATCTTCCCATCCCATGGATCGAACCCAGATCTCCTGCATTTGCAGGCAGATTCTTTACTGTCTGAGCTACCAGGAAGCCCCAAAGGATGTGAGCTCAGTACGCAAAGACACCTACTTATATAACTGAGGCCAAAAAAAAAAAAACACAAAACATATCAGGTAAGGAAAATGCACTGTGGCATAGGCTGTAACTGCTAGAGATGGCTCAGATCATCTATTCCCAATACACACCAAATGTTTAATTGAGCAAATTTTTTTTTCATTTAAAATCTTCCCTTGACAAGTTTGCACATAGCTAGTAGTTAATTTCTTTATGGATGTGTAGGTAACAATATACTTACTCTGTTAGCCGTGTATTGAGTTCAGTGATGTCACTGATGTCAAACCAGCCTATTTCTTGTCGTAGAATAGCATGAAAAAACTCTTGCCTAATTTTCTTAATCTGTCGGCCAGCTGCCAAAGTCCAAAATGAAACCTGTATATAGGCAGCAACAAGAACTCCAGCACCTAATCCTGAATAATAATATGCATATCTGGAAAACAATTCAAAAGTTTCTTTTAAATAGAGTCTTTATGTTTGGAAGAGAAATATTCAGAATTGGAAATTAATAAATTTACTGACAGATCACAAAGACCATGTAAGACATTATAACATGTACAAATTTTTTTTCTCTTATCTTACATTATAATAGAACAGTGGCCAATCTATCCACTTGAATTATCAGCCAAAGGTAAAATAAAGTTATGTCATTAATTGCAAACATACAGTGGTGTTCATGAATCATTTTAAACTTATATTGATAATCTGTAGACACAATTTGACTCTTCCATCATTCACATTCTAGACTTGCATATCTTACTGTTCTGAAAAGCTTCACCACATTGCAAATACAGGAATAAATAGGCTGAACATGCAAAATGGCTGTTAGTGTTAAGTTTTTCCCATACTGTTTACACAAAGAACAAAAAACCCTCTTCCTGATTGGCAGAAGTTGAAAGATTTTTTAAAACCAGTGCTAAAATGTTATGAATTCAAATCAACTCAGAGTGTAGCCTTAACTAAATTGGAGGGAAGTTAGTATCTTTAGAAATAATAAATTCAATTTCATTACTCTCAAATATATTTTCCTTTCAGGCCACGATGGCAACACACAGTACTCATTTAAGTTGGCAACATTAATTGAAAAGTAAACACAAATGTTATGTGACAGGCTTTGAGGATTTCTATTAAGAAGCTGAAGAAAGGGGAAAAAATGCCATAAATGATATTATTAGATCAACAGACCAAACTGGAATTCGGATGGTAGACCAAAGTATTGTATCAATATGAAATGTACTGAGGTTGATAGCTGTACTGAGGTTATGAAGAGAATGCCCTGTTCTTGGAACCAATCAAGTATTTATAAGTAAAGGACCATGCTCTGGGCAACTTACTTTTTTAAAATAATATTTATTCATTTGGCTGCCCTGGGTCTTCATACTTCATACTTCACTTACTTTAAATGGCAGGGGAGGGGGTATAAATGGAAACAATAGGATAAAGAGTCTAGCAAAAGCTAGAGTATACAGGGATTCTTTGTACACGCTTATAACTCTTCATAAGGTTGAAATTATTTTCAAATAAAATGTTTTTTAAAAGCACAGTATAAAGAAGTATGTATGATATATACATATATTAGCCAATTACCTAGTCATTTCTTCTTCCAGAATTTTGCCTGGATTTAGCATTGCCAACGAAAAATTCACTAAATAAAAACAAAATTAAAATAAGACATTTTTGAAAGGCACTGCTGGGTTTTTAAAATCTTTTTTCTCTTTCCCTGTCACTCTCAAGTCACTCTTATCATCTGGCCCATGTAAAGGGCCCTACGGTTTAGGTGCATCGAGGGTCCAGTTGCGGAAGTAAAGCCCCCCCGCCCCAGGTACTGCCCCCCTACCAGAGGCCTTGGGCCTTTAGCAACACAACTTCCTAGAGCAGCAGAGAGGAGCTGATGAAGGGCATACAGAAGGCAGAGGAAGAAAAAAGAAATGTCCCACATAGAAACACAGGATTTAACAGGCACTTTTTTCTTAGTGGTGCAAAGCACTTTACAGATACTTGCTTCTTTTGATTCTACGTTACTATATGTGTGTGTTTCCCTTACATGCTTCCTCACAATATAAGTAATGGAAAGTCTGAATTACATTCATGGCAAAGGGAGAAAAAGACAAGAAAGGTCACTGAGTTGCTCAAAGACAAGTCAGTGGATCATGGTGATCCGTCAGGGTCCTGCATTCCTTGTCTTGGTTATTAGCAGTCCTGTAAACGGGCATTTTTAAAGCAGTATTAACTGGAAGGAAATGGTCTTTTACTTTGAACTACTTTTGATAAAAGTGTCAATGTGCCTTTTCTGGTTCACATGTTTTCGTAACAGCTAGGATCCAGTGAGCATTTATTATATGCTGGGCACTGTTCTGAATACTATATTACATGGTTTAATTTTCAGAATTCCATAGATAGGACGATACAGGTAGGGCTATATCATAAATTCCTGTTTTACAGATGAGGAAACTGAAGCACAGGGATATAAAGTAACTTAGCCAAAGTCACTCAGTTACTACAGTAAGTAGGCTGAGAGTCCTAACACTCTCATACAGCACCCGACACTACACACCGACTGGTTCACGTGGTAACGACTTATTTTCACTTTAAGAAGCACAAAGTGAAAAATAAAAAGAAACCAGCCCACACCGACCGCATTCACAGCGTGACAGGATAAAATGCTACCACGGCACTGTCGGGAAAACACCCCTGCCACGATGCCAGGAGAGAGACCAGGCCCTGTTCCTTTATCACGTGCAGACAGCCCTGAGGTCACATTTTCTGGGTGCTGTGTTACCAAAGGGAGGTGAGGTAGAAATTTATTTTAAACTTAACCTACCGTCAGGATCAATTACCAGGCCCGTAGCCCCGATGGCGGCTTGATTTCTCCCGCAGGACTGTTCTTTCTATAGATGTTCATGGCGAACTGTTTCTGCTTATTAGTCTAGCTCTTTATCAGCTGCTAGGTCCTTGACGAAGCAGACTCTATTTTGCTTCGGTTCTCATCCATTCAGTTCTGTGTGCTCATTTGCTTCCTGAGTTCATAAATCTGGCACCCTCGACAGCTACGCTGGAAGTGTGTTTGGAATGAGAGGCAGGCAAGCTACATGCAAGCTGAGGTATGTGCAGAAATCATTGTTCAAAACCACAGGAAACCTGCAGATTATGCGTACAGGGCTATTCCCCCCTGAACTTAGAAAGCAGCTGAAATCTTAAAATGACTTTTGCTCGCCTCCATCACCAATATTATAACTCAAATTGATCTTCCCTCCTAGGAAATAAAAATCTACGACCATTACAAACTTGACCTGCTCCTTTCTCAGAGTCCCAGGCCAAGAATGGCAATCTAATTCTGGGTGAGTAACCCTAGAAGCCCTACAGCCCCTAGGAAACCAAGTTTCTGCTGCCAGAGGACCAACGTGTGACACGTGTGTATGAATGTGCTCCTTCAAGAGCCATGCGATGAAATCTGGAATGCTAGATCTGGAAATCTCACGGGATTCGATCTGGAGGAGGCCGCTACCTGGTCTTCCCAGACGCTACGTGTTAGGCTTCAGCCTCATAAACAGTCTTCAAGCAGTTATCTGGTTGAGTAGTTTGCAGCACTCTCTGCCTGTTAGAATCATGTGGGGTGGGTGGAAAAAAATATAGTTGTCCAATGGGGACAACAGAAGATGAGATGGTTGGATGGCATCACTGGCTTGATGGTCGTGAGTTTGAGTACACTCCAGGAGTTGGGGATAGACAGGGAAGCCTGGTGTGCTGCAGTCCATGGGGTCGCAGAGTCAGATACGACTGAGCAACTGAACTGAGGCTCCATCCAAGACCAGCTGAATCAGAACCTCTAGCTGAGACTAGATCATAATCTAAAAATTGCTTCCAATTGATTTTAATATACCAGGATGGAGAACTCCTTCTCTATTCTGCCTAAATGCCTCCCATAGCGAAGAAATGGGAAATTCTAAAGCTGCCTTTTCATTTTAGAGAGCCCACATATACTCCATACATTTATACATTTTATAGGTGAGGAAACAGAGTCTAAGAGTGGTTGTTGCATTTCCAAGTTCTTACAGCTAGTTTCCCCTCAATACTTATGTTCCAGACACTTGACATGAGTCATCTCATTTAATTCTATCAGCAAGCCTACCTTTCAAAGGTGATAACAGTAGGGATTATAGAGGTTAAGTAATTTGCCCCAAATTCAGGTACAGTCCCCAGTAATATATGTATACCTTAAGGAACACTCAAAGAGACACTAAATAAGGAGAGCTGTCACTCTGAGTCTCAAAGTAAATCGATGCCTGCCTCCCTTGATTCAGTCCAGGACTACTTTTATTAATAGTACATGGAAACACTTAGCACAAGGCAGAATTGCTGGATGGCCAGGCAGTTTTAGCATATGGGTAATAAATCAAGGTAACTGGGGCTCAAAAATGTCTTTTCCTTTCATCTATGTGGCAACGCAAGGGCACGCAGGGTGTATCAATTTCTCCACACAACCTCCTACATTATTACAGCCACACAGACTTGGCATGAAATATCAAGTTCCTAATACTTGGTAGAAACCCTGTTTCCTAGGACTCCATTCTTAAGGTTTGGATGTGGAATGTTTTATGCATAGTTTCTGCACAGCTGAGTCATTGTGAGGGAACAACCTTGTCACGGAGACTTTATTCTGTTGACAAGGATGGACTCTGTTCACAATAACTCACTGTCAGACCCTCTTGTAATTTAAACCTTTTTTTTCCTCTTTCTCATCTCATTTGGCTCCCATTGAGTCTTGCTGTCCAAGAATCCAACAATTCTAAAAAATAGACTCTAAACAAACATCATCTTGGTGAGACGAGCTAGCGAGCTCAGCTATGGACACTGAGGACTCTGCCATCTCTCAACCCCCATGACTTTGGCTAAACTCTACAAACCTAAACATATAAAGGAGCTCTCTGGATTCAGAGTGAGCATGAAATGTAACAATTTGTTTTCTCCAAAGAGCCATGGGAATATTATTTGTACAAACCTAAAGAGTGGACACTGGCATTAATAACATTTGAGGGACTTCTCATTCCAAACCCTCCAAGACAATCAAGTTGCCTAATGACAAATGTGGCTGCAGAGAACCAAGTGTCATTTAATTCGGAGGTCACCGAAACTAAGTTGGCAACTCTGGTCATAGGTCTGCAAGTGACTTGCTCGTGCCATTCCCCAGAAAGACCTTGAATTTGGCCCTGGGCACAGTACGTGGCACCTGTCTGCCATTCCAGCTTCAAAGCAATTTGGTTGCATAATTAGAAACACATTAAAAATAAACAGACTGCTCCAAATAAGGAAGCTGTGAATTACTCTGGTGTTAGCAAAAACAAAAATGGGATTAATAAAACTAGACCAAATATCAACTTCCCTGGGATAAGTACATTGCATCCAATTAAAAAAAATTAACTGTGATAAGATATGCATTACAGTCTTAACCATTTTAAGTGTATAGTTGCTGCGGCTGCTGCTGCTGTGTTGCTTCAGTCATGTCCGACTCTGTGCGACCCCACAGACGGCAGTAGTGTTAAATATATTTACACTATGGTAAAATCAATCTCCAGAACTTTTCAGCTTCCCCAACTGAAACTCTGCCCATTAAACAACTCCCCATTTCCTTATCCTCCAGCCCCAGCTACCACTATCTTCTTTTTTGTTTCTATGAATTTGGCTACTCTAGACACCTCCTATAAGCAGAATAATATGATATTTGTCTTCTTTCACTTAGCGTAATGACTTCACTTTCACTTTTCACTTTCACGCATTGGAGAAGGAAATGGCAACCCACTCCAGTGTTCTTGCCTGGAGAATCCCAGGGACAGGGGAGCCTGGTGGGCTGCCATGTATGGGGTCGCACAGAGTTGGACACGAGTGAAGTGACTTAGCAGCAGCAGCAGCAGCAGCAGCAATGTCCTCAAGATTCATCCATGTTACAGCAGGTGTCAAAATTTCCTTCCTTTTTCAGGCTTTTTAACACTCCATTGTATGTATGTAACAACTTTTGTTTATCCAGTCATTCATCTGAGTTTTTAAAATCCTAAATTGGAGCCAGTTTTGATTGATATATTCTAATATGGGCATTCTCCTGTTCTGTGTGTGTGTATTATACATCTATAAATCTCATAAGAAGGAAAAGGAAAATAAATTAAAAATTCCTAGTTTCCTTAAAGACTTTTTAAACTATCCTATCTTACTCTTTACAATATTTGTGTTAAAGGTTTGGTCACTGGTAGAATACAAGCAACCCAGTTAAAACTTTCCCAGACACAACTTTTAAAGGAGAATGTACAGCTACCTACATTGGCAGTGGAATGTGTACAGTCATGAGCATGGTATGGGCGGTAGAAAGGCCTGAGTCTGAATTCTGCCCTAACACTGTGTAATTTTGGGAGGTTATTTATTCTCTCTAAGCCTCAGCTGTCTTCATGTGTCACTGAGAATAAGACCTAGCACGTGATACACACTATGAAAGATTTCTGTTATTTTTGTTACAAAGAGGTTCTTCTCAGAGACAGTAGTACTAGAGAATAAATAAACTTTTTTTGTAGGAATGTGCTTTAACTATTCAAAGGATGCTTCTGCTAGACATCTAAAAGGTATTAATATTCATCAATATTCATGTAAAGATATCCTATTGCATAAATTAAGCAATCATGTTCTTAGGTAATTACAACCAGCCCTACAATGCTAACCAAGTATGTAGCTCTCAGCAGTGAACACTGGAAACTTCCTGAGTGTCATCTAAATACAGTCTACTGCCTCTCAGGTGCCTCTACTGGGGAAGCTGCCTCCCCTTTATTAGCCGTCTCCTGCACATCCCCCATCTGAGCAGCAGGGCTCCACTCGGTCTCCAGCTAGAGCCCGCAGGTCTCTAGGGAGGAACTGAGCCGTCGCGCTGGGTAGAAAGCGTGGCTATCTTCCTTTCTGTGTTAAGTCTGTCTAATATGAAAATAACTTTGTCCATCGGAACCTCACTCCAATGCTGCTGACATAGCTCCTCATATAGATGGCATTAACTTATGTGACTCCTTTGGCACTTCAGTAATTTTAGTCCTTTGGGTGAGTTTCAAAGCACATCATTCTCATACTGAATCCATTCACTCTTTAGTAAAGTGCTCTGTTAAGGAACAGTCAACCTTGTTGATCCAAATATTAGAGACAGAAAGCAGGTGTAATTTTAGCAAGAAGGATAGGAGAGAGGGGGAGAGGGAGGGGAAGAAGAAAACATCAGAAACAGACCTGCAAGCTGAGGACGGCTCAGAAGTACTGCCATGCCAACTGCTGCATCTTGAAGCGAGCTCATCAATAGTCATTAACTGAATGGACACTGTGCAGACATGCTCTGCTATGGGTCCACCATCCTCAAGCAGACTGACTTCCTTACTTTATTGAAACTCAAAGCTTTCTGGAAATTTCCTTGTTCTATACTTAAAGCCCAAAAGCATACACTTATTTGTTGAAATTTAACTGATTATTTGAGGAATTTTACTGAGAATTTTAAAACTCCTTCTGTGATATCTGAAGCCACCCAGCTGTCCAGACCATGAAGCAAGACCATGAATAGAAAAATCAATTTCTAATCTTTCACTCAGTTAAATAAATGAATACATCTATACATCTACATATCTCAATTAAAGAAACGCTTACCTGGAAGGGAGAAATTTCCTCCAGTATTAACAAATCTGTCAGTCATTTCTCCAAACACTATCATCATGAGGGGCAGACCTGATCCATGAGTTATGGCCATGATAGTGCCAAAAGACATAAATAACTTATCCTGCCAATCAGAGTATCGGAACTAAAAAAAGGAGGAAAGAGAAGGGAAGAATACTTAGCTTGTAAACAGACTTTCTCTTTTTTCACAATGTATGTTCTTTGGATTTTTCTTTAAGGTCAGTAACCGTTCCAAATAAATGTATTAGGGAAGAAAGAGAATTTCAACTCAAATCATCGACAGAGTAATTTCAAGAGTCTATTTATTTTGTATCTGTGTGGAAAAAATTCTAATTTCATTTAATCAGTGTCTTATTTGGATAAGTGATTGCAATATAATCAGAAGGGACTAAGATTTGGTTTCATTAAGAAACACTGTTTGATCTTCCAGAGCTCCTGAGGTAGTGAAGTAGAAACAGCTAGGGGTTGATGTCATTTACACACACAGACACAATACATCCTTTAAAAAGACATTCAGAATATTTCAGAGGGAGAATTATAAAGGGCGGAGAAGGAACAGATATCCTGGGTTTTGAGGATAAGGCCCTTTTAAGAGGCTTAAGTTAGCTTTTGGAAGACAGATCAATAGCGAAGGGCAAGGAACTTAAGGAGTGCCTGGGTGTGTGCTTTAGGGAAGTCTTGCTTATGGAGATGATAATCATTGTAGAATCTTGAAGGACAATGGGGAATTAGCGAAGAAGAACTGGGGAGTGCAGAGAAAGTGGGGGAAGTGGGGGTTTAGAACAGCAGGGTGACTGGAAACTACGAGTCCTCAGGGAACTCCACATGGTGGAATTTCTAAGCACACAGTACAGAGCATGGAAGACGATATTAGAGAGAGGCCTAAAAGGCCTGGTGGCCACACCAACTATCTTGGATGTAGTACCGTCTATAGAGGGCTTCCCTGCTGGCTCAGCTGGTAAAGAATCTGCCTGCAACGTGGGAGACCTCGGTTCGATCCCTGGGTTGGGAAGATCCCTGGAGAAGGGCAAGGCTACCCATTCCAGTATTCTGGTCTGGAGAATTCCATGGACTGAATAGCCCGTGGTGTCACAAAGAGTCAGACATGACTGAGCAACTTCCACTTATCACTTATAGAGGGAAGTAGTTATACCAGTAAAGTGCACAACACCCAAGAACTAACCAGTGATCAGTGTCATAATACTCCAAAACCCTTTGTCCTTCACCACCTTTTTTAGTTCTCTCCAAATTCCCACTTTCTCTCCCCATTTCTGATTGACTGAAACTATGCCTCTCTCTCTGTTCTTCTTCCGTCCTCTGCCTTCCAGACTACATCTCCCGTCTCTTAGTCTTCCATTTCTATACTTTTCCCTTTGTCCCTCACATCTCTCTCATCTTTTTAACCCTTATCTCTGCCCATTTCCCCACCCCACTCCCTTTGGGGGACAAAGGAAGGAACAGTCATCAAGAGAATGGGTGATGAGTCAGGCTGGGCAGAGTGGGGTCCTTGAGAGTGGAGGCTGAGTCAGAGGGAGCCACCATGCAGGGGCACCCTGAGGCTAAAGCACAAAGTGGGGGGTGGTGGGGGGCAGTGTGCCAACTGCTCTCAGGGATTTCCAGAAGTCCGGTCTGGGAGAGCAAATTCCATCATTAAACACAGAGGGCAAGCAAGAGTGTTGAGAGAGGCAAAGGGTGGGAAGCCAGGTGGAGCTTGGAATGAAACAAGGCGGGCAGGTAAAGTCCAGAGCAGGTGGGAAGGGCCCCTAAAATTGCCACAAAAGGGACCAGTGTCCCCAAGGTTCACCTTAGTGGCTGGAGGGGAAGGGAGATAGAGCACTTGAGTTTCTGGGCCACAGCTCAAGCATAGGAGCAAGTTGACATGCAATGTTGTCTCCACCAAACATTTACGTGAAACTGCTGCTGCTGCTGCTAAGTCGCCTCAGCCGTGTCCAACTCTGTGCGACCCCACAGACGGCAGCCCACCAGGCTCCTCTGTCCCTGGAATTCTCCAGGCAAGAATACTAGAGTGGGTTTCCATTTCCTTCTCCACGTGAAACTGAGGAAAGTTTTAAAGGCTTCTCATAGTACATTTGAAACTCATGTAATGTAATATATTCACTGCACCTTAATTAAAGAGTTTCTCATATTAATGAAACAAAATTCTGTCACCAAGCTTCAGTGAAAATTCCAGGAATTTCACAGTAATATCCTAAGTAACCTAGATCTGTTTCCAGTGATTTTTTCAACAGAAGAATGCCTTTCTGTGTTGTGCTGTGCTTCGTCACTCAGTCGTGTCCGACTCTTTGCAACCCTATGGACTATAGCCCGCCAGGCTTCTCTGTCCATGGGGATTCTCCAGGCAAGAATATCAGAGTGGGTTACTCCATGCCCTACTCCAGGGGATCTTCCCAACCCAGGGATCGAACCCAGATCTCCCTCTTTGCAGGTAGATTCTTTACCATCTGAGCCACCAGAGAAGCCCGAATGCCTTTCTAACCCCTATTACAATGCAGTCTTATACTGAACCTCAATCAGAACAGCAGCAAAAAAATCTATTAGGACAGTGAAAAGGATTACACTTATATTTAAGGTTGAACTTTCAAATTCAAATGAAA
Organism: Budorcas taxicolor; assembly: GCF_023091745.1. Taxonomy (NCBI): domain Eukaryota; kingdom Metazoa; phylum Chordata; class Mammalia; order Artiodactyla; family Bovidae; genus Budorcas; species Budorcas taxicolor. The sequence goes on along the minus strand of NC_068913.1, from coordinate 34,958,737 downwards.
ACTTCTGTTTCTACGTTAAGGTTTGTGACATTTTGTTTGCTATAAGAGGCTGATTTAAAACCTTTGCATTAAAACCAGATTTCTCTAAAGTACTGAACTGAAAAAATGTTACCCTTACTGAGATTTTTAAACACAAAAGTCACAAGCATCAGGGAGAAGAGAATGATACTTAATAAGCTGGAGACTTCAGATGACATGCTTTTTTTTCTTTTTCTTTTTTTTTACCAACTTCTTTGTTATTAAATAATAGCTGTCATAGTTTGGAACATATCATATTCACTAAAAGTAGGCAAACATTTTGTTGGGTCCCCTCGCTAAGACATGTTACAAATGAAAAACAGATTTGACTTCTTCCAAAAATATGTTGGATTATCATAAACATCTGAATCTGTAATAGTAACTTCATATTTAATCAATTTTCCTGGAGGCCAATGTGAACATAGATTTCTTAAGCATTTACAATTTTCTATAGTTAACAATCTCCTTATACGCAAGTTTATTTTAAGGTAAATTTGTGCTTGTGTGTGAAACAAGTGCAGAGATGTATTTTTCTGAAATTAATTGGTTTGTATGGTGCTTCAAACACCAGTCCTAACTTCAATTTCCCTCTATACCAGTTAGTTCTGCTCTTCCAGCCAGCCTATCCCTACCTGTTTTATCATCCACCTTGAGAATGTGGGCCATTAAATACAATGAGCCAATCCAGGACATGTATCTTAAAGTACTCCTCACTACAGATCCAAGACATCAAACTTAAATGAAGGCAGAACTGATTCAAAGTTTATATTTCACAGCTTACCAATGTTAATGGTCCAATCAAATCTACTTTCTTCATTTTTTCCTTAGCTTGGCTGCTGTAAAAAAATATATACAACCGAATTTAAAAACTCTTACAAAATATTTCACAGTCAACTGAATATAAATTTAAGTAGTTACCATATTTGAATATTATATATTCAAATGTAAAAGAGTGATGTCCACAAACTGTCAAAATTATCCAGTTTAACACACGGTGTAAGGCAATAACCAAGAGCAAAGGTAACTGTCCAAGGCACTATAGGAATCTCTGGATAACCGGGGAACGGTCACCTGCCTTGCAGCACACATGCACAGAAGGAAGATGACCATGTCAACAATGTCTGCAAGATCAGTTAATTCTTCATGTGCTGAAAAGGTACATCTTGATCTAAAATTAGTAAAGGCCACTCTTCTGAATGATTATAGGGAGTGGCGTCAGGAAATCCTGTCGGCTCTACAGTCAAAATACATCTTGAGTTCACTCGCTCTTCGCCACTTTCATAACTATCCTAACAGCCCGGAGAACTCCTGCCTTGTTTCTCCACTTCCGCTTGTCCCACTTCAGTCTATCCGCAAGGCAGCGCTCAGAGTCATCATTTAAAAACACAAGTCACATGCTTGCTAAAGAGGAGGAAGAGGCGAGTGATGGACTGGGAGTTTGCGATTAGCACATGCCAGCTATTACAAATAAGATGGATGAACAACAAGGTCCTCCTGCAGAGCACAGGGAACTGTATTCAACTTCCTGTAATAAACCATAGTGGAAAAGAACATGAAAAAGAATGTGTGCGCAAATATATATATATATATATATGTATAGCTGATCATTTTGCTGTATAGCAGAAATTAACACAACATTGGAAATCAACTATACTTCAATAAATGAAAAAAAACTCTCAGGTTATATTATGCTGCTACTCTGCTCAAAGACTTACAAGTGGCTTCCACTTTTCTCAGAGTAAAAGCCAGATCCTTACCCTGGCCTCTCCGGCCCCACACGATATTCTTTGTTGCCTCTCTGAGCACAGTGCCCACTCCCACCCCTGCCAGCTCGGCCCCAGTCACCCAGCTCTCTCTGCTGCTGCTGTCCTGTGAACACTCCAAACACGCTCCCCCTGCAGGGCCTGCATTACCTCTGCCGGGAGTGGTACATATATGCCACAGGGCTCTCTCATTTGTTTTCAAGTTCTTGCTTTAATATTGCCTTCTCAATATGACCTACCTTAACTACCCTATTTAAAATTGCTTTTTTGCACTCCTGATTTCTTTAGCCTTAATTAACGTGTTCCCATAGCATTCATTACCTGCTAACAATTGTTTGCAGGACTAAGTGCCCCTGGGAAAAAAGAGTTTATGGATGCTTCTTTTTCACAAATGACCACCTATTTGCATAGATCTAACTTGATATTACTTACAGCCCAAGAGTGCCCCTGGTTTCCTGGTCTGGGATATCTGATGCCCTTTGGTGATAATCTGTCTCAGAAGCCACAGGCTATTAATTTGGTTTTAGGTTGGAAATGCTGTTGCTTCCTCAGTCTTTGGTATAGAATGAAACACAATCTGGTTCTCCCCTGAGGCAGGAAGATGGAATTTGATGTAATATTTTTCTCTTACATATCTTGGGCTTTAATTCCATGCCATATAAAGACTAGTTGCAAGATTCTAGCAACTACATATTCAGCATATGTATTGTTTACATCTATTCTCAATAATAAATAAAAGCTAACTGTAGGAGAGCAGACTTTTTTTGCCTAAATGCATTCATTTAAATTTCCAGGTAAAGTTTTATTCACAGGACTTGATCCCAAACTATCTGGAACATTTTCTAAAATCAAAGGACTGACATCTGCAATGAAATGTGTTCACAAGAATGTGACAGGCAAAACTGCGTGATCGGAACAACCATGGAACTCTCAGTTTTCCCTAGACCACTGAAGTGAGCTGAACTTCCTTTAGCACACAAGTTTTGGTCCATTTTTTATAAAAGTGTGTCTCATTACACTTAAGTTCATAATCTTAACTTTTTCTTAGTCTTTTATACTCTTTGAACTGTCTTCTTCCCGACACAAGGCTGTGAGCGCCACTTCTGAGCACTTCCTTGGGCTCTGTTGTGTCACTGTGTCTTTTGCAGGGGTTGCCCCTCTGTACACTCACCAATGTTTAGCCAGTGCAACACAGAAACAGACTTCTTGGAGAAAATGCCATCTATTTATAGAGTCACAGTCAACTCCAGCCTAAACTGCCAGCGAATGAAAACCACCTTTTTGTAGAAGAAAAAATACCATCCATGGGTTTTCCAACTTTATAGGGTGAACTAGATATTCTGTGAATGAATACCAGAGTACATAGAAGAAACAAAGTAAGATCATTGTTTGAAGAAATTAACAGACTAAAGTAATGCCCTGGTTTAACCACCAGATAGGCATGTTCTCTGTTAACTAATCAGGCCACTTGCAGCTTGAGGATCCACTATAGAACCTGATAAGTGTGTCCCTCTGGGTGATCACTGGATGACACAGGTCAATTAGTTCTGGGTGGCTTGGCATGAACTCAGAGACCACAACAGCCTCAAATTTTGAGGCTGAAGGCAAAAATGATTCACTGTCCTCAAAGTGGAAGAGGGACAAAGACAGCTTGCCACTTACTGATTGCTTACGCCCCTGCTAAGGTGGAGAAGTGAGAGTGACGAGGGCCCTCGGGATTCAAAGAGCCAGCACAGGGAGAAAGACAGGCAAGCAGACAGAGGCAGAGGTCTCCCCCTCGCATCTGAGCAACAATTTCTTTGGAAGCGCAGGTAACCGCCCCAGGCTGCTCAAGGTTCCCCTCCCCAACTCACCCCTCACCCCCCAGAGGGAAGAAAGAGGGAACCGGAGAGCTGAGAGGAGGGTGGGTAAAAGGAGGAAGAGGAATAATGAGTGGAAGGAAGGAGCTGCCTGCTTCACTACACTTGTTTAAAAAGCACAACCATCAACAGCAGATGTCTGATGCTCTTTAAGCCTGGAAGATCAGACCATGCTTATGAAAGTTTTCTGGAAAGTTTTCTGGAAAAGTCGTGAGCTCCATAATGCAAGGAATGTTACACCACACATGCTCATCGAAGGGCCCTGCACAAAGGGAAGGGGGCGCTTTCAAACCATGCTCTCTTTCCTGGTGGTGTTTATTGGCTAAGTCGTGTCTGACTCTTTGCCACCCAGAGGACTGTAGCCCACCAGGCTCTTCTGTCCATGGGGATTCTCCAGGGAAGAATACAGGAGTGGGTTGCCTTGCCCGTCTCAAGGGGATCTTCCCAACCCAGGGATCCCGGCGTGTCTGAGGGATTCTTTACCACTGACCCACCAGGAAAGCCAGCCTGTTGCAAAAGAAGCCTCAGTGACATTCCTTGGGTAAAGTCAGAACCACAGAAAAGACTCTAAGGAAACTCCAAAACAAAGGCCAAAGGCATCATCCACTCAGCTTCTTTGCTCGGCTACATGTGGCTCTGCTGACTCGCGTGTAACGAGAAAAGCAGAAAAACGGTGGCCGAGGGTGATGTACCTGCGGACGCCCAGTTCAAATCCGTCCTCCCTGGTCTCGGTGATCCGGAATGTTGCGATCCTTCCCACCTCTGGATCCATCTCAGCCTGGGGAGAAACCAGTCTCAGGTCCAAGGGCACCAGCCCCAGCTTGGGGAGCTCGCCCAGCCTCCTCACAACAGCCCCCTCCCCACCCGCCGGGGGGTCGGGGCCAGCAGACTGGTCGGGGGACCGGGAGGACCGCGCGGATGCCACGCTGCCCGCCGCGCGGAGCCCACCTTCCCGAGCTTCCCTCACCCGGGACTGCGCCTGTCTCCGGCCGAGCCGCTGGGCGCGCCGGCGCTGCGGCCGCGGGGCCTGGGACTTTGCTCGCCCCCGCCCCCGCCCCCGCCCCACCCCGAGAGTGTCCGGCCCCAGAGACGCCTCCCGAAGCCGCCGGGGCCACGGCCCCGGGCAGAGCAGGCGCTCCAGCCGCCAGGCTCGCTCCGCACACCGCGCGGGGACGGGCGCCCGGCGCGCCGCCCTCCGCTGCCGCCCACCCCCGGCCAGCCGCCAGCCCCGGGCCCGCCGCGCCAGCTGCGGCCGATAAGCCCCGCGACCAGCCTGGTGCCGCGGGGTGTTCCGAAAGCCTGGCCTGCGGGCCCCTCGAGCCCTCCAGAGTGACTGTCACACTCCTTCAGAGCAGTTTTCTTTTTGAAGCCTTGCGGGGACAGTTTGTACATGCTCACCAATGATGGGGCAGCGGAGGGACCCCTACGCTCGCCTCCCGCAGCTTCTGCATCCCCGGGTCTGCTCCCCGGGGGGCACCGAACCCACCCGTCTCTCGGGATGCTGAGAACAGGGCAGGGCCGCCCAAAAACATCGCATTAAGCTCTTCGCAGGATAATGCAGTCGGTGCCTTCTTAACACCAGGGAAGCCTTTCTTAACACGGAGAGGCCCAGAACTTTAGGGCTGGAGGGCGCTTTAGAAATCGCCAAATTCAACCGCTTCTCACTCCCTTTCCGACAGGAAACTGAAGCCCAGGGAGGTCGGGTCTCGCCTGTGGCTACATCCTCAGGACCAGGGTCCAGTCTCCAGTGTCCTCTCCTGGAATCCTGTTCTGATCCTGGACTTCTCCCCGTGCTCAGGTGTCTCTAAACCTCGCGCTCACGGGGATCCTCTGTGGTTTTCTCATCCCTTTTCATGAACCTCGCGCCACACTCCTTCTTAAAGGGAAAATCGAAAACAGGGAGCAACATGTTACCATAGCTTTGAAGCCAGTGGGATTCAAACTCAGAGCTTCCTATCTCACTAGTTATGTCACCTTGGACACTTTCTCGCTTCTCTAAGCCTCAGTTTCCTCATATGGTAACATGAGGATAAGACACCCCCCTTACTAGGTCACTGTGAGGAATAAAGGAACTAAGAAGGTAGAAGGAGCTAGTACTGAGCCTGAACCAGAATACACTCCATACACATGGCTTCCCCTCTTCCCAACCAGATAGCAGGGTTACCTGCTGGTCCTTGCTCCTGCTGTCTTGTTAACACAGAAGCCATGCCGTGGCTTTCTCGGGTTCCCAGAGAAAGTTAACACAGAGCATCCTACAAGAGGAGGTGCTGTCGGGAGACCTTGGACTCTCACCTCTTACAGCCAGTTACTGTTTGGCCTTAGGCAATTTACTTAATTCTTGATTTTACTGAAACCGTAAAATTGGGGTATTAGCATTAGACATAATGTGTGTAAAGTGCCTGGCATATAAGAGGTATTAATAGTTATAAGATCAGAAGAGGCTGATGAGGAGAGACTGGGATAAGAGCCAGGAGCTCCAGCACTCACTCTAAAGTATGCCACTTATCTCTGCCCCGCTCTGCATATCACCTTTAGCTGGGCAGAACCTGACTTGAAGAGATGACTTAGAGTTGACTGAAACTGTGGCATGTTCTAGAATTATTAGAAATGAATTTATTTACAGGTTTTCCTAAAAATGTGTGTTCTTCTTAGCCCATCTACCACAATCAGGAGGATTCTCTTCTTTGATCAACCAGAATTCCTCTTCTTCACAAGTCTAACAGGTGGTCAGATCACTATTTAAAAAATACTCTACAATTAAAGCAACTGAAATTGTTGAGCTGAAAGAAAGCTTGGTGGTGACAGGAGAACATTATAAAACTCTGGCCTGGAAGGAGATGGTAGCCTCTTAAGTTTCTATAAAAGACATCTTGGGGGAGTGAAAAGGTAGACACGTGAGAAAGTAGGAAGCTTCTGAACTAAAACAAAAACAAAAACAGAAACCAACACACAGGAATATGACATTTTCCTCTGTCAGAGTCAGTTCATAAAGTTGTCCCTATAAAATGTGTTCATCACATGTGGCTTGCATCTGAGGCCTGTGTGTGGGGAGAGAGAAGCCATGCCCAAATGACTGTATGTATTTGCCTGTGTTACAGCCCATTCCAAGGGCTACTTTTACATTTATCTAATAACAATAAAACAACCTTACCTGGTGCATCCATCCGGTTAGTCATTAAAAAACAGTATTTAAGCCAGTGTGATAAGCCGGAGAATTCTCCATGACACTCAGGCTGTAAGAAATCTCAACTTTCTTTTGTTGATAGGATATTGACAGAATCCTGCTTTGTTCTCATTGATGTAGAGTTAATGTCCTTCCCTCTGTCTTACTTCTTCTACATGTTCCATTAGTTATTTTTCTTTTTTAATCTTAATTATTGCTTTTTGGGGATGATTTTTATTCTTTGGTTCTTTTCTCTTGATTTAATAAGTACATATTTCATTTTCCATTTAACAGTTAATTCTTTCTTAGAGATTATGACCTATCTTTGACTAAACAGTGGTACTTTTTTGTCTTCCAGGCCAATGCAAGTACTTTAAAATTCTCAACCTCATTTATCCACCTCTTACTTACACACTACTACCTGGGTTTGATCCCTGGGTTGGGAAGATCCCCTGGAGAAGGAAAAGGCTACCCACTCCAGTATTCTGGCCTGGAGAATTCCATGGACAGTCCATGGGGTCTCAAAGAGTTGGACACGACTGAGAGACTTTCACTCACTCACTGTCATGTACTTTAATTTTTTTCTATCTTTTAGGACCCTTATGCGAAATTATTTTATAGTCATTCTCATTTAGATTTATCTATACATGTATTATCCTTTTCTTCCTCTTTACTTCTTCCTACATCTCAGAGCCACTATCTTGGATCATTTTCCTTTTACCTAAAGAATGCTCTGTGCTTCCTTTAGCCAGTGATAACTTTTCTCAACTTTTTTTTCCTGAAAAGTTATTTCACATTTATTTAGGAAAATTATTCAGAGATTTGCCTTTGTTGTTGTTGTTCAGTTGCTAAGTCGTGTTGGACTCTTCGTGACCCCATGGACTCCAGCTCGCCAGGCTTCCCTGTCCTTTACTACCTCCTGGAGTTTGCTCAAACTTTTGTCCATTGAGTCAGTGATGCCATCCAACCCTCTCATCCTCTGTCACCCCCTTCTCTTCCTGCCTTCAATCTTTCCCAGCATTGGGGTCTTTTCCAGTGAGTCAGCTCTTTGCATCAGAGATTTGCCTTATTGGATATTAAGACTTTTATTGTGAAACTATAGTGATTAAAGCAATACATTTTGGACAGAGATAAACAAAATTAAAGTGAAACAGAATACAGATCTTATAACTGACGGAGCCAGAATTCTGATCCTGCTAGTGTTCTTAGCCACCACATTAACTAGTGCAGGGCAGTGGGGATGGAGAAGATGGGTCAAATGTATCGGATGGTTAAAACACCTTCTTCCTCCAATTCATTGATCTTACCATATTTTAACTGTTTCTCACTATTTTGGTGTGCTGTCTTCCATTCATCTTGCAGACATCCACAACCCTTTGCCTTCTCTCTTTATCAGGTTTCTTGGTTAAAAGCACAACTCTGGCTAATTTAAATCATCCAACTACTGCAAGCTTCCAGCATGTAACAGAGCATGGCTAAAGAAAGACACAAAACCATTTGACTTGTCCCACCATGAAGCTAAGTGACCCTGTGCTATATATTTAATGTATTTACTATGCTTATTATTTATTGTCCATTCTGAGGGATGCAAGATTCATAAGAACAAAGTTTTTGCTGTTTTATCCACTGCTGCCCAGTAGTAACTGTTTCCTTATTCACTCTTCCACTCTGTCAGACCATTACTTCATGCTTCCTTTTCCCTCAAATATCTTTCAGTCATTTTACATCTTCACATTCTGCTAAAGTACTATGCGTCTTATTTCACTGATAAAAGTCACAGTGTTTGGAAGGGAACTGCCATAATCTCCTGCCGTGACACCTACCCACTGACCAGCATCTGCACCCAGCACCCTGCCTTCCCTAAATGAACCAGCTTCTCCAAATGAACTGTCCATGCCCTTATATGCAACCAGTCCTTTCATCTGTACTTTTGTGCTATGGATCCCAGCCCCTCAGGAATGAGTTCTTTAGCAGACGTTATTCCTTCTCTCTCCTGCCTTGTCAACTTTTCTGTCCCTGCTGGACCACCCCTGTTTCTTCATCTTAAAAAACACTCTCTTGACCCCTCTTCTCTTCCTGACTGCCCCTGCATTTCCCTCCTTCTCTTTGCAGCTAAGCTACTAAAAGAGTTCTATCTCTTTCTCCGTTTCCTGTCTTCCTGTCCTCCCTGAAACACACTCGCATCAGGAGTTTGACCTGTCACACTCCCAAAACTGCCCTGGTTAGGTCACTGATAACCTCTACCGTGCTACATCCAAAGGTCAATTTTTTGTCCTTATCTGACTTAACAAATTCAAGCAGCTGACGAATCTGTCTTTCTCTCTTCCCTGACACATTTTCCTCACTTGAATTCCAGGACACCACGTTTCTTGGATTTTCTTCTGCTTTATGGCCACTCTTTCTCAGTGTCCTTCAGTTTGTGCCTCTTCTTTCTGCCTCTCAGCCAACACTGCAGTGCGCCGAGGCTGACGCGTGAATCTTCTCTGTCTAGTCTCACTCCCTCTGTAATCTCAGCCGGTCTCATGGCTTTAAATACTATCTGTCTCCAACAATGTCCCATTTCTTTTCTAATCTAGACTTCCTTCCTGAATTCCTGGCTTATATATACAACTGCATTTTGATCCCTCCACTTGGATGTTTAACGTGCCCTTGACTCTTGACCTTTCCCCTAAGCTGACCTCTCCAACAGGTGTCTCTCCTTCTCAGTTGACACCTCCAGCCATCCAACTGACCAGCAAAAATATAGAGTCATCCTGCATTCTCCTCTTTCTTCCCCACCTCATACTCCATGAGGATTTTAGAGGTTCTGGCTTCAAAACATGCGCTCAGTTGCTCAGTCATGTGGACTCTTTGGGGCCCCTTGGACTATTGGTCCTAAAAGGCTCCTCTGTCCATGGGAGTCTCCAGGCAAGAATACTGGAGGGGGTTGCATTTCCCCCTCCAGGGGATCGATCATCCTGACCCAGAGATCGAACCCGGGTCTCCTGCGTCTCTTGCATTGGTAGGCGGGTACTGTATCACTGCGCCACCTGGGTCTGACCATCCGTCTCTCCCCAGTCCTACCAGCATGGTGCAAGCCGCTCTCACCTCTCGCCTGACTGACCGCAGTAGCTCCTTCAGTCTCCTCTGCTCCCGTCTTTGCCTCCTCTCCTGCCTTTGTTCATTCTCAAAGCAGAAGCCAGTGATTCTTCTGAAAAGTGGCTCCGATCACGTAACACCTCAAATCCTAATTCCCCAGAGGCCCCAGTCCACTGGGAGCCTTGGCCTGCAGTGGCTGGCCCTCTCTGCAATGTTTCTGACCTCATTTTCTACCTCTCTCCCTCCCTCACTCCTTGCCAGGCACACTGGCTTCTTGGATGTTCCTCAAACAGGACAGAATTACACCTCAGGGTGTCTGTGCTAGCTGCTCCCTCTGCCCCGAAGTCTCTTCCCCCAAATACTCACATGGCTACCACCTTCACCTCCTACATGCCTCCTCTCCATTCCCATCTTGTCGATGAGACCACTCCTGACCTGCTTAAAAACCGCATCTCTTACTCCCAGGACCCCCAGTTCCCCTTTACTCTACGTCAGTTTTTCTTCCCACACCATTTCCCACCACCTAGTATACTATATAATGTATGAAATGACTATGCTTGCTGTTTATTGTCACCTCAGTAATACATCAGACCCAAGGAAAAAAAGGTATTTTTCTCTGCTTTATTCAATGAGGTAGCCAACATTTGCTACCCATACTTACTAAGTACCAGACCTTGTGCAAGGATTTGAGGACATAAAGAAAAACAGGTCTCAGCTCCTGCCTCAAAATGAACTGAGAATATATCAAGACAAAAATCAGATCTCTATAGTGTTTTATAAAATTATGAAGCCATCACACACAGGTATTACCTCATTCAAATCTCAAAAGAAGAAGCACGTTCAAGATAAACAAGAGAGGTGGTATTATTCTCAGTTTAAAAGTGAGAAAATTGCAGTTCCTAAAAAGTGAATGGCATTAGGACTCCCTGGGGAAGACTTGTGCCAGCAGAGTCATGCCTATCTCTGTATCTGTCCCCACAGCACTTGAAGGTCATTAAATGTGTACTGAATAGATCCATACCTTTAAGCTGTAGCATAAAAGATTTACATGTAAAACAGAATGCCTTACAACTAAGAGCCAAAGGGAAGAACAAACTCCATCTACCAAAGTATTTTAAACTACTTAATATTTTGTATATTTTATATAATATTACATTGTAATAATAGAATATACTATTTTATCTATCTTATATTATATTTACATGTGTATTAATTTGTGACAGTTTTCTCTGCAGAGAGCATGATGGAATTGGCTCTCTGTGCAGTGGACCTTCAGCTTGATGGTAATATTCTCTGCAGTGTTTCTCCCACTATGTTGTATCTGTGGAGAACAATTCTCTGACTTTTCATCTCTGAAGATAGACTGTTAGATGTGATCTTTGACTGTTATATTTGCATGTCACCACACTTCACTGGTGCTTCACTAGTAGCTCAGCTGTTGAAGAACCTGCCTGCAATGCAGGAGACCCCGGTTTGATTCCTGGGTCAGGAAGATCCCCTTGAGAAGGGATAGGCTACCCACTCCAGTATTCTTGCCTGGAGAATTCCATGGACAGAGGAGCCTGGAAGGCTACAGTCCATGGGGTCACAAAGAGTTGGACACAACTGAGCGACTAACAGTTTCGCACTTCACTACATTCTGTTTCCAAATTTCCTGCCACCGATACCTCTGCTTAAATCTTCCATCTTCCTCTCCAGGTTGATAGAGTAAAATTTCTCTTGTCTTCACTGCTTTCAAACCATGTTCAATCTTACAATTTTCTCCTAAAATTATTTTCAAAAACCTTCTTATCTGCTTGAAAAACAAAAATTCCTCTCCACCTCTTATCTCCTAAAAATCCTTCCCTTTTGGTCTCACTTTTCTTTGCTCATTATAAAATTCATCTAACTTTGCTCCAGCACTTTGGAAGGCATTTGTAAGATGTTAAGGATGAGGGTAATGCTGATTTCCAATGTAACTGGCTTTAATGGATATTTCCAATGATCTCTTCCTTGCCTATTGTGTGTATGTTCAATTGTGCCCAACTCTTTGGGACCCCATGAACTGTAGCCAGACAGGCTCCTTTTGCTGTGGAATTATCCAGGCAAGAATACTGGAGTGTGTTGTCATTTAGAGATCTAACCCACATCTCTTGTGTATGCTGCACTGGGAGGCGGATTCTTTACCACTGTGCCACCTTGGAAGACTGAACTCTTCCTTACACCCTCTTAAACCAGGGTAGACTTGCAAAGGTATGACAGAAGTTAAAATTAAAGCAGTTGGGAAGAAGCATCATTATTAATCACCAATGTCATATCATTTCCTCCAGGATAGAGTGATGGCACATTGAGAATGCCCAGGTCTCACTGCCTCATGGAATTCTGTGCCCTGTGAGGATTATGGTAACACTTGGGTAGACAGGAAGGAGTGCAGGGTGCCAAGGTTGGAGAGTGAATGAATAAGCCCAAGGTAGGGTCACTATGCTTTGGGTCATTAATGTTGACTCTTAAGTTTATTCTAAAACTGCACATTTTTAAAATATTATACTTCATAACAGATTAAAAATATTTGCTCATATCATACTAAAATACCTATGGATAACATAACAAAGAAGAACAATAACATTAAGTTTGCATTTGATCTTAGTTCTCAGTGACTCACTATTTCCTAGCCCTAAAATTGTGGCATCTTAAGGGTTCTTCAATCATGTTAGAGAGTATTGTGAGACATTCAGAAATATACCAAAGCAAAGTAATATGGGTTTGCAGTCACCTGTGCAATATTTTTGGAACTCTACTAACATTCGGTAGAATCTACAACTCTCTTTATCTCACTCTTTTGCTACTTAAAAACTTTTAATTTTGAGATGCTTATAGATTCATGTATGGTTGTAAGACAAATACAGAGAACTCGCTGTATACTTTTCTTAGCTTTCCCAATGGTGATATGTTCTATTTATGTATCTAAATTGATAAGGGATATTGGTCTGTTGAGTGATATTCCATTGAAACTTGGACATCTGAGGTATTCTGTTGTGAGATTCCAGACCTTACTGAAACCTTTTGTTCTCCTTGATTTGAGGACAGTGCCCCACCAGGGAGAGGGTGTCATTCTTCACTTGGTTTCCACTGACACTGAGGTGGGAGGGGCTCCTTGTTGCTGCAGAGCAGAGGCAGTGGGGCTGACCCCCACTAGGCCTGCACTGATACCCTCCTGGCTTGGCAGAGAGGGAGTGCATTGTTACAGCTCTCCACGTGGTCTCTACTGACACCACAGTGGGGAGGTAGCCTTGTTACTGTCAACATGAAAGTCCTGAGCCTCCACTAGGCCACCTCTTCTCTAATCCCAGAGGGGACAGGAGAAGGTGCCTCATCACTGCTAGGTAGGGATGAAAAGTCGGCTCCCTGCTGGCAGCCAGTGAAGCTGGGGTGCACTTGTTACAGCCTCGTGAGGGTGGAAGTCAAGGCGTGCCACTCAGTCTTTCCGGGCATGGGTCTGGAGAATACCCTAGTTTTTCCTATGACGTCTGGCTAGAGTAGAGGCTGCCATCTACACACTTTCTATTTTGCTGGGCTGCCCCTTTCCTGGTCCTTTGGCTAGAGAGCTGACTTTTACTGGGGCTTTTTGTCTGTACACACTGGCATTTCTGGGTTTTCATCTTCTTCAGCTCCAAGCTGACATATATAAGGCAAGAAAAAGCAAAACAAGACAGAAATATCAGACAAAAAAAAAAGAAATAAAAGATCAAAATTGGAAGGAAGAGGTAAAATTATCACAGCATACAGATGATATGATGCTCTATATAGAAAACTCTAAAGACTCTACATGAAAACTATTAGAACTGATAAATGAATTCATCAAGATAGCAGATTCAAGATTAATATGCAGAAATCGGTTGTATTTCTTTACAGTGATATGAACTACAAGAGAGAGAGAGAAAAAAAAAACACTCCCATTACAATCCCATTAAAAAAATATCTAGGTACAAATCTAACCAAGGATGTAAAAGACTCATACACTGAGAACTGTAAAACATTGATAAAGGAAATCAAATATGAATCAAGAAAATGGAAAAATAATCATGCTCTTGGACTGGAAGAATTAATATATGTAGCTAAAATGGCCATACTATCCAAAGAACTCTACAGATTTAATGTGATCCCTATCAAATTACCCAAGACATTTTTTTATAGAACTGAAACAAATAATTCTAAAATTTAATTGGAACCACACAAGGCCCGGAATTGCCAAAGCAATCCTGAGGAAAAAGAACAAAGCTAATCTATGGATCAGAGTAGACAGTCCAGAAATAAATCCACACACCTAAATTCAATTAATCTTCAACAAAAGAAGCAAGAATATAAAGTGGGAAAAAGATAGTCCCTTAGTAAGTGGTATTACAAAAGCTAAGAGCTGCAATTAATGAAGTTAGAATACACCCTCACACCATATACAAAAATAAACTCAAAATGCCTTAAAGACTTAAATATAAGACATTACATCATAAAACTTCTGGAAGAGAACATAGGCAAAACATTTTCAGACATAAATCATACCAATGTTTTCTTATTTCAGTCTTCCAAGGCAGTAGAAATAAAAGCAAAACTAAACAAATGGAACCTAATCAAACTTACAAGCCTTTGCTCAACAAAGAAAACCATAAAAAAAATGAAAAGATAACTTATGGAGTGGGATAAAATATTTGCAACCATGCAATATGGTTGCAAATTTTATTATTGGTTGGTTAAACCATGCAACCAACAAGAGCTTAATTTTCAAAACATACAAACAGCTAATAAAACTTAATTTCCAAAACATATAAACAGCTAATAAAACCAACAATATTACTGGTTCATTAAATCATGCAACCAACAAGAGCTTAATTTCCAAAACATATAAACAGCTAATAAAACTTAATTTCGAAAACATATAAACAGCTAATAAAACCAACAATATTACTGGTTGATTAAACCATGCAACCAACAAGAGCTTAATTAATTTCTGAAACATACAAACACTGAATAAAACTCAATAACAAAAAAACCAAACAACCCAATCAAAAAATGGGCAAAAGACCTAAAGAGACATTTCTCCAAAGAAGACAAACAGATGGCCAAGGAGCACATGAAAAGATGCTCAACATCATTAGTTATTAAAGAAATACATATCAAAACTACAATGAGTTATTACCTCACACCAGAATGGGCATCATCAAAAAGTCCACAAGTAATAACTGCTGGAGAGGGCGTGGAGAAAAGGGAATCCTCTTGCACTATTGGTGGGAATGTAAATTGCTGCAGTCACTATGAAAAACAGTATGGAGTTTCCTTAATAAAATTAAAAAATAGTTACCATATGATCCAGCAATCCCATGCTATGCTGTGCTTAGTTGCTCAGTCATGTCCAACTCTTTGCAACCCATGGACTATACAGCGTACCAGGCTCCTCTGTCCATGGGGATTCTCCAGGCAAGAATACTGGAGTGGGTTCCTCCTCCAGGGGATCCTCCTGACTCAGGAATTGAACCAGAGTCTTCTGCATTGCAGGCAGATTCTTTACCAACTGAGCTACCAGGGAAACCCCCCAGCAATCCTACTGCTGGCCATACATCCAGGAAAGACAAAAGCTCTAAATCAAAAGATGCATGCACCCCGATGTTCACAGCGATTTTTAGCCAAGACATGGAAGCAAAACAAATGTTCACTGACAGCTGAATGGATAAGGAATATGTGGTAAATCTATATACAGAGGAATATTACTCAACCAGAAACAGAGTGAGAATGCCATCTGCAGCAACACAGATGGATCTAGAAATCATACTAATTGAAGGAACTCAGATGGAGAAAGACAAATATTATATCACTTATAGGTGAAATCGTAAAAACAGTACAAATGAACTTATTTACAAAACAATAACAGACTCAGACATAGAACACAAACTTATGGTTACCAAAGGGGAAAGAGGGGAAGGATAGATTTGGAATATGAGATGAACAGATGCACATTACTATATACAAAATAAACAACAAGGATCTGCTGTTAGCACAGGGAACTATATTAAATATACTGTAATAAACTGTAATGGAAAAAGAATATATATATATATATATACGCATGACCAAATCACTTTGCTCTACATCTGATATGCAACATTATGAACTATACTTCAATTACAGAAAAACAAAAATCCCCACAAGCCAAAACAGAAATGAGGAACTCACCACCATGTCTTTCTTTGGATTCCAAGTTCCTTGACATGGTTGTCTTCTCTTCACTTCTCCGAGTATTCTTATGGTTGTTTTATAAATAATGTTCTGTGTTTCTAGTTGTACTTAGCAGGAAGAATAGGGAAAAATATGTCTCCTCCATCTTCTTCGAAGTTGCTGCTTGATTTTTAAAATCCATTTTCTCTAATTGGATGCCAAGGCAAAGGAAGATTGTGAACCAAATGAGCCAGTCTTTCTATTTGTTCATCAGTAGAAAAAGGGATATGAAGTATTGGATTAAAAGATTTCTCTAACTTATCTGCTCACTCTCCTCCTCCACACTCTCTCACCTTCTTAGTAACACCTAGTAGATGATGGCTACTTACAAAAATCTGTGTTTTCATATGTAAAATATGCAGGTAGGTGGATATTTCCTGGCCTTAAACTTACTCTATAGTAAAATATGAAGTCAAATGCTGACAATCATAGGGCTTATCAAAGTAGAACAATGAGGCGCCGCTAAAAAACCAGGGTGGGGACTTTGCTGGTGTTCCAGTGGCTAAAACTCCATGCTCCCAGCTCAGGGGGCTCAGGTTCGATCCCTGGTCAGGGAACTAGATCCCTCACACCACAGCTAAGAGTCTGCATGGCACAACTAAATATACTGTATACTGCAACTAAGACCCAGCACAGCCAAATAAATAAATATACATATTCTTAGAGAAACCAGGGTACAAGATCTTCATAGTTTTATGTTATGCTCTATTATACTGCCTTAATTATTCTAACGTCTTTTTTTTCCCACTAGACTGTGATCTCCTTAAAGAAAGCGGATGAACTAAATTTAGCCAGCACATTGCAAGCACCTGGTAATCACTAGTCTCTACCTTCTCTCCTACTTCTCTTCTACCCCCAGCTGGTTCAGGAGTCAACACAGAAAGCCCAGAGGAGAAACTACATCCACAAATCATCTGGGCTTAAGGGCTCGGAGAAGACCTCTGATTTGAAATCCAAGCACCATCAATCAGTCCCTCAAACTAAATCTCGCAGGAAGTGCGGGTGACCTCCCACCCACCACACACATCCTGCAAGATTCTGACACAACAAGCACTGATGGATGAAAAGCAAAGGCTGACGGATCCTGTCTTCCATGTCCCTTCTCTGAGAGTTCTGACCAGTTTTGTCAATATTTGTTCAATAAATATTTATGGAGGTGGAAAAGGATGGATTTTAAAGAGCAAGGTTTTCCAAACTGTGACCTGAGGAGCCCACCATGTGCTTAGATAACAAGGGTTCCCTGGCCACATAAGTTTAAGAAGTGCTGGCTACCAGGCTACTGTCTCGGAGGTCAGAAGGATACCAACGTTTTGAGAGTTCTATAGTAACAGAAGATTTAGCTTTTTTAAGATACGTTTCTTTCCTCCACTCCAAGACCACAATATCCATTGAAAATACAAAATTCATATTCTCTAACCTCATGCATGAAGCTCTATCTAAAAGAAATAATTCTAAAAGTCCAAAAGCAGGGAATAATACAGAAACAGATAAAAGTGAAGAGTGGAGCCTGGGAAGGAAGAAGCTATGATCCGACTGAGGCAACAGGCAGATAAGGGTGCACGGGATATGTGCTGGAACAGATTAGGGAGGATTCCAGACTCACAACCATTATGGAGAAGGTTTTCAGAAAGCAATCATTACCTTGTCACGAATGGTGGCTTCTTTTTGAATAGCTGTAACTGTCTTTTATCAGTTGAAGTCCCATGGAGTGGAATGGCACACTCTAATTAGGATATTCAAGGAGGATTTAACACAGTGACTGTTTACAAAGGTATGAGAAGAACATAGGGTATCATGGATACACCGTAACGGATAGGACGTATGTTGGGGCCATGCAAATGGGTGGGGGGCTGTTGCCCAGGCCAGCATGGGTGAGGGGAGGGAGGAGGTACCAGATCACTTATGAATGTCATGTAGAGAAAACTGCTTTGAGAAGGGCAGTGATCCCCTCCAACCGTACCCCAGGTTTTCCTTTAGCTGAACCCACAGAAGTCAGTCTCCCAGGGCGGAAAGCCATATGGAGAGAAGGGAGGACAGCAAACACACAAGGGTGAAGGGAAGAATCTGGCGCTTGTCTCGAGGAAGAACCTGGAGACTGGCGACTCTGCCATCTCCTGCCCAGCTGTGTCTACTCATGGTGCACACAGTGCTCTGCAGAAGGCATGGACTAGGCCAAGACCCTGACTGAGCACAGACAAGATGTGCAGACGGCAAGATCAAGTGCTTGCTGTCAGGTATGTTAAAACCTGATAACCAGAGAAGGAAAGAAAGCAACCAACTGAAATATATTGTGAAACATAGAAAGGTGTAGAAAGCATATGGTAGGTTGATGCCGAGAATTTGCAAAGCTAACCTGTGACCTTGCCCTTGATATGCAATGCTAGTATGTGAAACCATCAGCCAAAGTGGACTTTCTGGCATAAATGCAAATTTTGAGAATCTAAAAGGTACTTGAAATTTAACTCCATCCATTAATAGCCAATAAAAATTTTAGCTGCTCCAAAAAATTGCCTTCAGAATTCAAATACATGCAAAAGATTTATTCATGAATTCGAACTTTCATGAAACGTCCAGTATTTTGTATTGAGCCTTTGACACTCTTAAGTATTTGTTCTCACAGAGGAAACCCATAAAATTGTTTTTTTCACTTTAACCCAACCATTTCCCTTTAGCATATTGCTCTCTAGGTTCTATTTATATGTACAAGTTCCAGACCTGGGCTCCCTGATTCCAAACAATTTCACACCATTTTAAAAAATTAATTAATTCATTTTTTATTGAAAGATAACTGCTTTACAGAATTTTGCTGTTTTCTGTCAAACCTCAACATGAATCAGCCATAGGTATACATATATCCCCTCCCTTTTGAAGCTCCCTCCCATTTCCCTGTCCATCCCATTCCTCTAGGTTGATACAGAGCCCCTGTTTCAGTTTCCTGAGCCATACAGCAAATTCCCATTAGCTATCTATCTTACATATGGTAATATAAGTTTAAATGTTATAGTCTAAGGAAGCAGATTATTGTGGCCTTATAGTGAATAGTGAAGTCGCTCAGTCGTGTCGAGTCTTTGAGACCCCATGGACTGTAGGCTACCAGGCTTCTCTGTCCATGGGATTTTCCAGGCAATAGTCCTGGAGTGGATTGCCATTTCTTTCTCCAGGAGATCTTCCCAACCCAGGGATAGAACCCGGGCCTCCCACATTGTAGACAAACGCTTTACCATCTGAGCCACCAGGGAGTGTTTCCCAAATAATTCAGGTAGGTTCAGCCGTAGCCTGGCAAGAACTGCCAGTCTTCCAGGCAACACAGACCATGCATGGAAAAATGACTTACTGCCCGAGTCATTTATTTAAAGACCATCCATGGGAAAATGACTTATTGCCCGAGTCATTTATTTAAAGTCTAAAAAGAGTGGGAGCAGCAGGGTCATTGCCCACACTGACAGACATGTTTTGCATAAGTGGAGATTGGATAGGGACAATGGACTCTTTGAAGTGTTAGTCACTCAGTCGTGTCCGATAATTTGCGACCCCATGGACTGTAGCCAGCCAGGCTACTCTGTCCATGGAATTCTCTAGGCAAGAATACTGGAGTGGGTTGCCATTTCCTTCTCCAGGGGATCTTCCCAACCCAGGGAGTGAACACAGGTCTCCTGCATTTCGGGCAGATTCTTTACCGTCTGTGCCACCAGGGAAGCCCAATGCACTCTTTGGGAAATGCAAAAACTGTCATACTCAAATTCTGATAGAACAGAAAAGCTTCAAATGCCATTGTTTAATGATAAAATAAATATTAGAAGTATGATCTTGATAACATTGTTTAGTTTTCTCTCTCTCTTCACTAGAATGCAAAAAACAAAAACAAGAACAAACAAAACCCTCTTTCTCTCACCTTGCCTTTCCCCTCCTTCCCAAAAAGAACAGTGTGATTTCTGGCCCAAGATGCTAGGATGCTGTGGCCCCTGATGCTTGTGGTTGAAATATTCTGATAGCAGAAGCAGTCCTGCAGGTTACCCACATGTGCAAAGGTAGCAAGCTAGCTCTCTATAGTGTGTTTGTGTTCTTTTCTTCCTTAAGGTAAGGAGTTTGTAAAAGGGTGATATGTCCATCTGCATAACAGAAATATCAAAGAAGTTAAATCTGATTTATTTCATAAAATCTCACTGCACAGGTACCCTTGTAGGAATGTGGACACCTGAAAGTAAGGCATATCTCAACACTCTCACTATTTTAAATAAACTACTGCAAGAATAAAAATATATCTATTCTGGGACTTCCCTGGTGGAGCAGTGGGTGGGAATCTACCTGTCAATGCAGGGGACATGGGTTCAATCCCTGGTCCGGGAAGATCCCACATGCTGTGGAGCAATTAAGCCCCTGCCCACAAGTACTGAAGTCTGTGTGCCAAGAGCCTGCGAACCACAACAAGAGGAGGCCCTGCAGTCGTAAGTCTACACACCACAAATAGAGAGTAGCCCCTGCGAGCTGCAACTAGAGAAAGCCGGCACACAGCAACAAAAACATTAAAAAAAAAATTAAAAAAACCCAAACACACAAATAAATAATAGCAATTGTGCCATTAAAAAAATAAAGCATTAAAAAAAATTACACCTATGCTGGCACACCTGGCCCTTCAGGTTCAGTTCCTGGCTTCCTAGCCTCATCCCTGTGGTGGCCACCACCCACTCCGCCCAAGCCAGCACCTGAAACTGCCCGTGAGTCACTTCCGATGCAGCCTTCGGGGATGTGCACACCGCTCTCTCTGTGCACAGATTTCCTGTAGCATCCATCTGACAAGCCGATACTCAGTTCTCCAAGAAACTTCTTTAACCCTCAGAGCACTCCCAAGAGAAGTGCTGGCGTTCTGTTTAACTTCCCCAAAGTCTTGTGTAACGGCACCTACACATCACTAACCTTGTTTCCTGCCTCCTTGAACTGTGAGCTCCTTATCACTGTGCTCCTAATATCTAGCCCATAGGCACTTAAGTAATTGTTAGGTGAAGAAACACAAAACAGAACTTTCTTTTCATGCAAGAGAACAGCTGGCCCTGAAGAGCATGACCTGAAGGCAACCAACATTATTATTATTGTTGTTTTGTGATATTCTGTCTGATAAGCATTGTCCTAAATATTATAACATCCAGTGTTCAAGTAATCCAGTGAGGTAGCTATTGAAATTCCATAAGGCCCAATGAGGAAATAAAGACTGAGAGACAATCAGTAACTTGCCCTAAGAATGACATGTGTAACAAACAGCCAGCCAGGAGAGAAACCCAGGTTTTCTGGCTGGAGAACCTTGATGCTTCTCCACAGAACAACCGACAATCAATAAGAGGGAAAACATTTAAATTGAGCTGCCTAGCACAGAAAGCAAAAATGTTCCATTTCCAATTCAAAGGTCACTTTTCCTTATGACCAAAACTGGCTCTTTTGAAAGAATCCTGGTGAAAACATTTCATCATGTATCTTTGCCTCTTGCACACATCAGTGAGCATTCCCGCTTTTCTCTTTGCTCTCCTGAATCCTCCCGACGCCAAGAGCAGAGGTCTTTCACCTTGGTGTTATAAGTGCCAAGTGGGACAAAGGACTACAGTTACAGATGGCACTCCTGAAAATCTCGTCTGATCTCTTTTCTAAGATCAACAGATCTTTTGTTGTTTTCACTTAACAGATATTCTTAGTGAGGACTTCTAACGTGCAAAATGCTGACTAGGGTGTTGTTACAGCCTACAGGATACTTTTGCAGTTTTCAAGAGTTAGTGAAGTTTCAAGGTAAGTGAAAGGCTTTCCAACTCAGAAGGGCTATTACTCGCTCTAGTTATCAATTGGCTTAAAATACTGGGTTTTTATGACTCATGGTTCTGTGGATTGACTGGGCATACGGGGTGGGTCTTGTCTCATGAGGATGCAGTTAGGTGCTAGCTGGAGCTGGTCATCTAAAGGCTTGAATGGGTTGCAGTCTGTGGTACCCCCTCACGTGGCTGCCATTTGATAATGGCTGTAGGCTCTGCTGAGTCAAATCATGTGGCCTGCCCACGTATCTCGGGCTGCTTCCTATGGCACACTGGCTAGGTTCTGACAGGGAAAGGCAATCATAGTTCAAGATCTGATCCTCAGCTTACAACACTCCCGAACTGCATTTTGTCAGTAGGGCTCCCAGAGGAAGCAGGCCAGTGCTTCCTGCCACTCTCTGCCTGGCTCAGCCAGCTCCAACCACAACATCCTTCTACGTGTACTTCAAATGCTTTTAAGTAGAGGCTGAAAGGCTCTACTGAAATCAGAGTAGAGGCTGAAATTCCTCCACCTGAAATGCTGTCCCTTCATCCCCAGGGCCTGTCTTCTCCACTCACACCACTTCTTGAGTAACTCATTTTTCATTTTAGCCCACATAATCAGCACTTGAAGAGCAGCAGAGCTTTAAGTTTCACCGTGTGATTCTATCTTTAACCTTTTGTTGTTAAATAATCATAGACCCACAGCAAGTTGCAAAAATTGTAGAGTCCTGTGTACCCCTCATCCAGCCTCCCTAAATAACAGCAGGTCAGGAAGCAACAGTTAGAACTGGACATGGAACAACAGACTGGTTCCAAACAGGAAAAAGAGTACATCAAAGCTGTATATTGTCACCCTGCTTATTTAACTTATATGCAGAGTACATCATGAAAAACACTGGTCTGGAAGAAGCACGAGCTGGAATCAAGATTGCGGGGAGAAATATCAATAAGCTCAGATATGCAGATGACACCACCCTTATGGCAGAAAGTGAAGAGGAACTCAAAAGCCTCTTGATGAAAGTGAAAGTGGAGAGTGAAAAAGCTGGTTTAAAGCTCAACATTCAGAAAACAAAGATCATGGCATCTGGTCCCATCACTTCATGGGAAATAGATGGGGAAACAGTGGAAACAGTGTCAGACTTTATTTTGGGGGGCTCCAAAATCACTGCAGATGGTGACTACAGCCATGAAATTAAAAGATGCTTACTCTTTGGAAGAAAGGTTATGACCAACCTAGATAGCATATTGAAAAGCAGAGACATTACTTTGCCAACAAAGGTCCGTCTAATCAAGGCTATGGGTTTTCCAGTGGTCATGTATGGATGTGAGAGTTGGACTGTGAAGAAAGCTGAGTGAGTGAGTGAAGTCGCTCAGTCATGTCTGACTCTTTGCCACCCCATGGACTGTAGCCTACCAGGCTTCTCTGCCCATGGGATTTTCCAGGCAATAATACTGGAGTGGATTGCCATAAGCTGAGCACCAAAGAACTGATGCTTTTAAACTGTGGTGTTGGAGAAGACTCTTGAGAGTCCCTTGGACTGCAAGGAGATCCAACCAGTCCATTCTGAAGATCAGCCCTGGGATTTCTTTGGAGGGAATGATGCTGAAGCTGAAACTCCAGTACTTTGGCCACCTCATGTGAAGAGTTGACTCTTTGGAAAAGACTCTGATGCTGGTAGGATTGGGGGCAGGAGGAGAAGGGGACGACAGAGGATGAGATGGCTGGATGGCATCACTGACTCGATGGACTTGAGTCTGAGTGAACTCCGGGAGCTGGTGATGGACAGGAAGGCCTGGCGTGCTGCGATTCATGGGGTCGCATGACTGAGCGACTGAACTGAACTAAACTGAACTGAACAACTATAACAGGGCTTCCCTGGTGGCTCAGACAATAACGAATCTGCTCGCAATGCAGAAGACCCAGGTTCAATCCCTGGGTCAGGAAGATCCCCTGGAGAATACAAAATCAAACCCAGGACATTGATATTGGTATCATACTGTCATCAAACTACTCTCACTTCATAAAGATATTTTTTCTTTTACAAAATTATGGACACAACTCCTAAAAGGCTTCCCCTTTATTTGGTAGAGTAGATAGAGCTGGGCCACAGGTCTTATGGTAATCAGGGGCTTCCCTCCTCATTTTTTATGTGAAACTATATGGCCTTACTTACATAAGACTACTCTTAATGTACCTTATATTAACAAATCATTTTTAGATCTTAATTTTTGATAAAACAAAAGTAACAGAGAGGAAGGTACATACTAGATTTTAAAAAACTTAGCAGAAGAGCAGACACTTACTGAGCCTGACTGAGTATATCCTAAGGACACCGCCAGACAAAAGAACAAAGTGATGCAAAGACACAGTCCTTTCCTCAAAAGGTTCATAAACTAGAAGCAGGCATCTGAAATGAAGATGTGAGTAATAAAAAGGACTCAAAAACACTTCTTCTCACTGAGACCTGAGAACAAATGGCTGCTGTGTGCATCAGGAAACAGAAACACATTTTGCCCTAAATTCAGAAGTTCATTCTGGTGAACAAAAAAATCATCGTCATTGTTTAAAGTTGGACAGAGCTGGGTAATCCTAGGATGGAACGAAGAAAATAAAACAGCTGATTTCAAGCAAACAGCACACAGTGGGACCCATCTGGGTTTAGTTGGTAACCAGGGGCCACACTCTAAAAAACCTTCTACCACGATGTCACCTTCAAGCCACATGAACAATCTTCCTCCTAAAAGAGCTGTTCACCTCCATCCATGTCACAGCATTCTCCTAGCCAGTTTCTTCCCCTCCCTCCACTGTTCATATATAGACTCTGGATATTTCTCATAGCCACCTGTGCTTCCCTCTTCTCACTAGCCCAACTCAGAGCCTCATCCCCTTCTTTTTAAAAAGTAAAATAAAATAAACGCATCATGTTTAGCTTCCCTGATCTGAGGTTTCTGTTAGTTTCCGAAGGCTACTGTAACCAGTTATCACAACTTTGGTGGCTTCAAATTAGGAAAACAGTGTGAAGGTTTCTCAGAGATAAACACCAGGGCCTTCCCTGGTGGCCCAGTGGCTGAGAAGCCACTTCCAATGCAAGCGACATGCTCTCGATCCTGGTCGGGAACAAGGATCCTACCGGCTTCGGGGCCACTAAGCCCGTGCACCACCAGAGAGCCTGAGCGCCACAGTGAAGACCCAGCGCAGCCAGAAAACACATTTAAAAAAAATTAAAACTAGAACTACCACATGATACAGCAGTTCCGCTCCTGGGTGTGTACCTGAAAGAAACAAAGTCAGCACTGTATATTCACTGTTACATTACTCACAACAGCCAAGATACAGAAACGCAAGTATCCATCAAGGGACGACCGGATAAGGAAAACACAGTGACTACTTACAATGGAATATTGTTCAGCCATAAGAAGGAAACCCTGCCATCTGTGGCAACACAGATGTATCTGGAGGGCATTGTGCTGCGTGAAAGCAGCCATGGGGAGAAAGACATTTTTTGGTAGAATCCTTAGGGTTTTCTGTATGTGTATATGATCATATCATCTGCAAAGACAAGCTAACTTCTTCCTTTCTGATGTGGATGCCTTTAATTTATTTTCTTGCCAGATAACTCTGGTTAGAATGCCCAGTACCATGTTGACTAGGAGTCAAGAGTGGGGACTCTTATCTCATTCCTGATCTTAGAGAAAAAGCTTTTAATCTTTCACCAATGAGTGTGATGTTAGCTGTGGGCTCACGACATATGGCCTTTATTCTGTTAAGGTATATTCCCTCTACGGCTTCCCTGGTGGCGCAGAGGTAAAGAATCTGCCTGGAATGCAGGAGACATGGGAGATGCTGGTTCAATCCATGGCTCAGGAAGATGCCCTGGAGGAGGACATGGCAACCCATTCCAGTATTCTTGCCTGGAAAATCCCACGGACAGAGGAGCCTGGCAGGCTACAGTCCATGGGGTCGCAGACTCAGACACAACTTAGTGACTGAACAACATATTCCCTCGATATACGATTTGTTGAAAATTTTTTGTTATGAAAGGATGTTGTATTTCCTCAAATTCTTTTCTACATCTCTTAAGATTATCTGATTTTTATTTTCCATTTTATTCATTTTAATAGAATTAATTAATAAACTATTGATTTGCCTATGTTGAACTATCCTTGTATTCTAGGGATAAACTGTTGGAGATTACGAGTGAAATGACATGAAACAAGACACACACAAAAGACAGACGCACACTCCAGCCAGAGGAACAGAACTGGGCAAAAAACTAATTGCCGTTTATTATAAAAGCCCCCTAGGCAGAATTCCAGACTGCATGAATAAGCCTTTTCAGCACAGCGCATGTGCATACATGTTATCGTATAGCAAAGGGGAGTGAAATCCCTGTCTACTGCAGTCTGCCCAAAGCCCTCATCTCCTTCTTATCTCAAGAAGGGAATGCTCCCTCGTTTGCAAGGGACCATTAAACTCAAGGCTGTGTCCAGACTCTTTGGCAGAATGCCTCGTTTGCAAGGATGCTCAGCCCGAGCAGAGACCCGTTTGCAGGCACATCTCTGGTACCCTATTAACCTTTCAATAAACCCCCTTGATCATGCTGTATGATCCCTATAATGCGCGGTTAAATTCAGTTTGCAAGTACTTTGTCAAGAATTTTTGCACCTATATTGATCACCCATGTTCATCTGTAGTTTTCTTGTAGTGTTTTTATTTGACATTTTAATCAGGACAATGCGGGCCTTGTAAAATGACTTTGGAAGTGTTCCCTCCTCCTCCATTTCTTCAAAGAGTTTGAGAAAGATTGGTGTTATTCTTTAAATGTTTGGTAGAACTCACCAATGAAGCCACCTGGTTCTGGGCCCTTCTTTGTTGGGAGGTTCTGGTTTACTGACTTAATCTCCTCACTCATTATTGGTCTATTCAGATTTGTGATTTCTGATTCAGTCTTGATATGGTGTATGTTTCTAAGAATTTATCAGTTTATCCTAACATTATTCAACTTGTTGGCATATAGCTGTTGACAGTAATCTCTTATGAACCTATTTCTGTGGTATCAGCTGTCATTTCTTTCACTTCCAATTTACTTGATTCCTCTGCTTTTATTTCTAGCTAAAGTTCTGTCAACATTGTCACCCTTTGGTGGTATCATGGTTCCTTGATTTTTCATGTCCCTTGAAGTCTGCATTGCAGTCCTTCCATCTGAAGTAATATTCACCTTCTCCTGTCTTTATTAACTGGGTCAGGAGAGGAGTATCTTCCATCAGCCCTGCCAGTGATTCTGAGGCTTTCTGACTTCCTCTGATTGCACCTCATCCACACTTCTTGCTCCCTCTTGTGGCAGAACCCTTAGGCTTATATGTCTTCTCTTGATCAGCAGTGCATCTGGCCATGTACTGGCTGTCTTCCTCCTGTTTTGCCAAAGGTGGCACTAAAGCTCAAGTTTGGGGTTTCTCCCTAGCCGGCAGATTTGGCTCAGCGTCTGTGTGTGCTCACCAGTCATCAGCCAGGTCCTGCTCTTGCCACTGCTGTGGGGAGCACACAGGGAGCTGGCCACAGGGTCAGGGGCTATTCATGGGGGAGGTATCCTGAGCACTATGGCTCAGATGGTAAAGAATCCACCTGCAATGCAGGAGACCTGGGTTTGAGCCCTGGGTCAGGAAGATCCCCTGGAAGAGGAAATGGCAACCCACTCCAATATTCTTCCCGGGAGAATCCCATGAACTTAAGAGCCAGGCAGTCTACAGCCCATGGGGTCGCAAAGAGTCAGACACGACTGAGCAACTAAGCACAGCACAGCATATGCTGAGCACTGCAGGTGAGGCATCCCCTGCAGCTTCAGGACAAGCTTCTTGAGTGCGGTCAGCTGGACCCGTGTGCCTTCAATGCCCTGAGGGGGCTACCTGCCATCTCCATCTCTTCCTGCCTCCCAGTCATGCAGTCCATGTTTCAGGACTCCGGATGTGGGGAGAGAGAAACGAGCTTCTTTGGCAGCCTCCCGCATGGACTGGGAAGCCACGTGTCACCCACAAGCTCTCACTTTCTCTGAGAGAAACTGCAGGATGAGATCTCTCCTGCCCTGAGCTGGGTCCCCTTGCGGGTGGGGTGGTGCACGCCAAGTGAAGCTGCACCTCTTGCTCTCTCAGAGCATCCAAACTCAGTTTTGGGCTCCAAAGGCGGGCTGAAACTTCTCTTCTGGAAGCCTGGACTTCTCAAAGGCTCTCTGGTCTGTGGGTGACTGCTTTAGACAGTGTTTTCCAGGGGCTACTGGACCAAGGCTGGTGGGGGGCGGGATGGGCTGCTCCAGCCAGTTCACAGGCTATTTCAGGGTCCAGTCAGGGCCCAAGTCTGTATCGCTATTAGTCGACTTGTGGGGAAGCAAGACTCCTCTCAGGTCCCCCTGGCACAGGGTGTTGGATGCCACAGCTCCCAGACGGTACTTCTGTTCATGGTTCAATGCCAAATTACTGTCGCTGAGGGCAAAACAAAGAGGGCAGATGCCTTATTCTGCCACAAGGCTGATGTCACTACTCAAGGGTTTGTCATTTTAATCTGCATTTCTTTGGGACCGTGCACTTTGGGAGTTTCTGGACCATGTTCTGTTCCCATTTTTCCTTGGAGGTGATGGCATTTTTGTTCCTTTTAAAATTCTTTGTATTTTCAGGATACCAATTGTTCATAATAAATATGGCAAATATTGCTCCCAGCTTGCGCCTTTCAGTCATGTTTATAGTCCTTTTTGGCTTTTTTGTAGTCGGAGCACCATTTTCTGATTGCATTTAAACTTAGGGCACATTTTAATCTGCCACCAGAAGGATCAATTTGGAAGAGACCAGTTATTGGAAAAAGTGATTCAATAACAAAGCAGAAGAATTTTATTGTTAAAAGTGCAAAAAGGAAATTCTTGGTAGTCCAGTGGTTAAGACTCTGTGCTCCCAAGACAAAGCGGCCTGGGTTTGATCCCTGGTCTGGGAACTGGATCCCACACGCTGCAACTAAGAGTGTGAATGCCGCAAACAGAGATCCCACATGCCGCAATGAAGATCGAAGGTCCCATATGCTGCAACTAAGACCAGCGCAGCCAAATAAATACATGCAAATATTTTTCAAAAGTACAAAAAGATGAAAATTCTGTAAAAGCCAATGACAGTGCAACATAGTCAACATACACAACAGTATATGCTTCACAGCTGTCCATCCTCTGCCCATTTCAGCCCCTAAAATCCTGTATTGATCTACGTGACTGGTCTGAGAGTCAGCATAATGTGGAAATACAAGAATCAGCAGGATCAAGTTCAAGAAGAAGCCATATGGCTTTTAGAACCCAATGTGAAAAGGCATGTACAACAGGAACTAATACACAGTTTAACCATTCTTACAAAATTAATGGGAGTTTTTAAGGAATTCCTTTTTTTAAGTGCAGAAATGATCTTCAATAGTCCAAGTGAGAGATGACAGATTTACAGGCACTTCAGACAAGATGACTCATATAAAAGTTTAGTTTTATTATAGGCACTATATGCAAACATTCAGTACTTTTTGCTACTTCTATAATCTTTTAGCAGGGTCGTTGGTTACAATTCAAATAAGAAAATATAAATAAAAATTATACACTTTATTAACAAAATCTACTTTGAATGATTCTATAACTTTTCTAATGCAAACCCACTGATTTACTCGCGTCGATGATGCTTCTTTCTGTTCTTTCAATTATAAAGTCTCTGAAGAGCCAGAACAGAGTGGGATGGATCTTCCATTGCGGCAGGAAATGTTAAATAAGTAACTCTACATAGTTTCTCTGGTAGGTGTTTGCTTTTTAATTTTGATTAACTGCCATATTTTAACACAAGTACTATAAGACAATATTTGACAGCTTATATGGTCACCGTTCACTAGCGCTTTGCTCCAGCCTGGACACTGACCATGGTGAAATAGATGCCTTTCTGCGCCAGCAGCTGCTGGTGTGTGCCGTGCTCCCGGACTCTGCCATTCTCAATCACCACTATCAAGTCTGCGTTCTGGATGGTGGACAGCCGGTGAGCGATCACGATGCAGGTGCGGCCCTCTCGGGCTTTGTCCAGGGCTTCTTGGACCACCTGTTCAATAATCACACACATTACCTCTGGTCAGAATAATCCTTCCCCTTGAATTCCTCCTTCACAACAAGCCTCACTATTAATGTATCCAACGATAAGTGCTTCTTTAACAGTATCAGTGAAATACAATACCTATTTTACAAAGCAAGGAATCTGTTATACTGGAAGATACCGAATCCTAGTTTGGGTTAGTTCTTGGGTAGGGGCTGTCTCCAAGTTGTAACTATAAATACAGCCCCTGAGATCATTTAAAAGCATTCAGTAGTGGGCTTAGCCACGCAGCATCCTTCTGGTCTACCACTACAGTTAAGTCAGGAGGCCTAGGCACGGGCCAATCATAGCTTCTTTGAATTTTGGTATTTTAAAGATTAAAAAATAATTCTCAGTACAACATTATAAAACAACTGTATTTCAATAAAAGATTAAAAAAAAAAAACAACTCAGAATGAGATTATCATTCAGATGCCCGAATACTCAACTTTTTCTCAAACTAAAAACAATAGCTAGTATTTACCTTAAGGAACAGCCAGGTTTAAACATTTTTCTGTGCTTCCACTTTTTTATACAGTTGCTGAGATGCTGTCAGTAGAGATGGGACCACGCCTCCTGAATGCAGCTTCCTGGATCAACACACAGTGATCCAGGGCTGTCTTTTGGAGCACACGTGCTATAAGACTAACTGCCTCCTTTCATCTTAGTTCTCTTGAATGAGAGCTACAGAAAGTGTTTACATTCCACTGAAAGTAACAAAATTCGTTACCAGCCTGAATTTTGTTCTCTACTGTGGAAGAGAGTAGCGCAAATTTAAACCATCTAAGGACAGCTGCTTCAAGTGTGAATGAGACCAATTTAAATTCTCACCTTTTCACTTTCCGTGTCCAGAGCCGAGGTAGCTTCATCCAGAAGCAAGATGTGAGGCTGTCTAACAAGGGCGCGAGCTATGGCAATGCGCTGTTTCTGGCCACCAGAGAGCTGAGTTCCTTTGTCCCCTACTCTGGTGTTGTATTTCTGTAAACAGGGTTTTGTTATTATGAAAAGCAGAACTGATCAAGCTGTGAGAAAGAGTCTGCTTGCAGAAAATAGGATAACCACGTCCATATACACAAAAAGGTTGAGGCTCAGAAGCTAAGAATGGGTTGATGGGTTTAACAGCAAAAACATAGCTCTAAATGGCAGGATTAATTTCTCTTCTTGAAAACAGACATTTGTGTCTTAAAAATTATGTTTTAGTGTGGACAGATTAACCTGAGAAAGACTACTGCTGCAATGTTAGTCTCTTCAAGCCTTCTGGTTTCACTATATTTGGGACAAAGACTGGTCAGAGGAAGGAAATTTGATTTTAACAGGCTATGCGTAATAATATAATTGAAGCTCATTTTATTTATGACCAGTAGGTGATGCTCTCTGCATTATTTCAAAAAGTGAGGAAGGGAAGATTTTTAGAATGCTAACCTTTTGCTGTCTGTTTTTATAAGACTATTTCCAAAGCATCAACAATTTTTAACAGATGCCAAGAAATTCTATTTTGGTATCAACTTGAAAAGCTGAAATCTCCTGATTTACTTCTGTTTTTAGAATTCTCCTGAAATTTTTCACATATTGTTTCCCACAGTAGATAATTAAGTACTAAATGTGATGATCATGACTAGAATTAATAGGGCAAATAAGCGAGAGGAGAAATGCAATGCATAACCTAGAAAACCACATTATCTTTTTTTATTCTCAGGTCCTTGCCAGGCTGAAATCCTGTCAAGTGTGGGCTCTGATTCTGACACCCAGGGTTCGATTTTAAATCACGTCCTACCTCCTACTCTGTTGGTGAGAATGTAAGCGGGTGCAGCCACTATGGAAAACAGTATGGAAATTCCTCGGAAAACTAAAAATAGAATTGGCATATGATCTAGCAATCCCACTCCTGGGCACACATCCAGACAAAACTCTAACTCAAAAAGATACGTGCACCCCTATGTTCATAGCAACACTATTCACAGTAGCAAGACATGGACGCAATCTAAATATTCACCGGCAGATGAACAGTTAACAAAGGTGTGGTACAATGGAATATCACTCAGCCATAAAAAAGAATGAAATAATACCATCTGCAGCCACGTGGATACAACTAGAGATTATCACACTAAGTGAAGTCAGAAAGAGAAGGACAAATATCACATGGTTATCACTTACATGTGTCACCTAAACTATGACACAGATGAACTTAGCTGCGGAACAGAAGCAGGCTCGGGGACACAGAGAACAGCCTTGTGTTGCCAAGGGGAGCGAGGATGGGGAGGGACGGAGAGGGAGGCTGGTGTAAAGCAGAAGTGATTATTATATTCAGGAGGGATACACAGCAAAGTCTAGTGTGAACCACAAAGGTGAAGAAGTAGGTCCTTGGACAGAAAGTAGGACTTAAGGGCTTTTGCCTTTTCTTTCCACATGTAGACACTGAGGAAAAGAATTCTGATGTGTACAGGCGTGTTCTGTGGACAGAGCCCAGAGCCCAGGAAGATGGGTCCCTGTGGCAGACAAAGTGAGAAGAGGAAAGATACATTTCATAAGCTAGATAATAATCACTCTCAGTATTTGTCTTTGTTAACCTCTAGCCCAGCAGTTGTCTAACTGTACCTGCATCAGTTATCACCTGGGGTATTAGAACACAATTTCCTAGACCCCAGTTCCAAGTTTCTGGTGCAGCAGGTCTGGGGTAGGGCCTGAAAACCTGCATTTCTCACAGGATCCCAGGTGACACTGAGGTACTGGCCCATGCCCAGACTAACTGACCTCATCACTAGTGAAGGGGACTAAAGTTATGCACTGAACGTTCCAGCCTTGGGAAGGGCCCATTATCCACAGACGGGCTAGAAGGTTAAAGCAGGGGAGAGAGGGGACACTGCTTCTTCCTGGGGGACTGTGATGTGTGGTGACGGCAGTGATCCAGAGAAGAGCCTCAAGAAAAGGCAGTCTCGGGAGCAGCTTAGGGCCATAGGGCATTGTCATCTTTCCCCACGAGGAGAGGACCTTCTCTGCCGGTCTGAAGCTGAGCTGTGTTTTCAGGGGGCAATTCCTTATGATAAAGAGCATAACTTGTGACAACGGGGGGCACGAGACAAGACAGGTCTAGTGTATACGTGTCGTCGTGGCTGAGTCTTGCAACCCTGCAGACCGTAGCCCGCCAGGCTCCTTTATCCATGGGATTTTCCCGGGCAAGAATACTGGAGTGGGTTGCCCTTTCCTACTCCAGACAGTCTAGATGCACTTAAAATACAGGACCTAAGCGGCTTAAGACAGGGTAAGAGGCTCCATTTATCTAACTTCCTAGGAGGAATTCAGAGGGCACCCATGGGACAACAGACCAGGGCGGGCTTCAATATCAGTCCTGCAAGTGGAGCGTGGGGCCCATGGAATGTGCAATGGCGAGAGATGACACCATACCACGGACACTCCAGTAACTCACCCTCGCTCAGAGCCTTTTTTCTGAATGGGTCCAGTCCCCTGGCCTGGCCTGACTCCACAGAGAGAGGCTCGAGGCTTGGGGGAGAGCTGCAAGGAGGCAGAGGGAAGGTTCGGAGAGAAATGATGGGGAGGGTCACACCTGCTTCTGTGGGCCCCGTGCCCTGATGTGGAGGAAAGGCCTCCCAGACGTGTACTTTTTAGTCAGACTGCTCACAGGGAGTCAGGCAGGGACGGAGAGGGAGGCTGGTGTAAAGCAGAAGTAATTATTATATACAGGAGGAATACACAGCAAAGTCTAGTATGAACCACAAAGTTGAAGAAGTAGGTCCTTGGACAGAAAGTAGGACTTAAGGGCTTTTGCCTTTTCTTTCCACATGTAGACACTGAGGAAAAGAATTCTGATGTGTACAGGCGTGTTCTGTGGACAGAGCCCAGAGCCCAGGAAAATGGGTCCCTGTGGCAGACAAAGTGAGAAGAGGAAAGATACATTTCATAAGCTAGATAATAATCACTCTCAGTATTTGTCTTTGTTAACCTCTAGCCCAGTAGTTGTCTAACTGTACCTGCATCAGTTATCACCTGGGGTATTAGAACACAATTTCCTAGACCCCAGTTCCAAGTTTCTGGTGCAGCAGGTCTGGGGTAGGGCCTGAAAACCTGCATTTCTCACAGGATCCCAGGTGATACTGAGACATGACACAGGATGGGGACGGGAAGTGTCATAGAAACATGACATAGACGGGGATGGGAAGTATCATATAAACACGACATAGACGGGGACGGAAAGTGTCCTGTAATCATGACATAGACAGGGATGGGAAGTGTCCTGTAAACATGACATAGACGGGGATGTGAAGTGTCATATAAACATGACATAGATGGGGACGGGAAGTGTTCTGTAAACATGACATAGACGGGGACGGGAAGTGTCATATAAACATGACATAGACGGGGATGGGAAGTGTCCTGTAATCATGACATAGGATGGGAAGATGCTTGTCCACATCGGGGGTGTGTTTTGGTTGCTCATTTCTCTTCACCTTTGGGATCCAGCCCTTTATAAATCACAACCACAGGCTCCCAGGCACCGCATCTGGTGAGAGACTTACGTCCGGCAGCATCTCGATGAAGGAGTGGATGTTGGCCTCCTTGGCCGCGTGCTCAATCTCCTCCTGGGACACGACCCGGCTGTTGTCTCCGTAGGCGATGTTCTCGCCGATGCTGCAGTCAAACAGAATGGGCTCCTGGGACACGATGCCCATGTGTGCACGCAGCCACTGGAGATTCAGCTGCTTTACTTCCTTGCCGTCGATAAACTGAAAACAAGAGATCATGGATTGGCCTCAGAACCAGAACATTTTTGAATTTAGCAAAATGAATGTTGTCATTTCCTGCGTTAAGACTGCCAAGTTGTTACGAGACTGCCATTGTGGCTTTTAGTTTGGCTTGTCAAGGTTAACTGAGTCAGGTCATAACTGCATGCTGTGGGGAACTGTCATGTTTCTTCCATTTTAACTCTGGCTCCTGATATATGCATCTGGAAGGCAGAATAATTGCTGTCCCTTGGACTGTAAGATCAAATTAGTCAATCTTAAGGGAAATCAACCCTGAATCAACCCCCCACCGCCACTGGAAGGACAGATGCTGAAGATGAAGCTCTGGTATTTTGGTCATCTGATGTGAAGAACTGACTCACTGGAAAAGTCCATGATGCTGGGAAAGATTGAGGGCAAGAAGAGAGGGGGTGACAGAGGATAAGATGTTGGATGACATCACCAATGCAATGGACATGAACTTGGGCAAACTTCGGGAGTTGGTGAGGGACAGGGAGGCCTGGCATGCTGCAGTCCGTGGGGTCGCAAAGTCGGACACAACTGGGCGACTGAACAACAGCAACAAGGCATAATCATGCCCATCTCCTCCATCCAAGATATCCACGTTCTAATTCATGAAACCTGCTCATGTTATTAACACGCAGAGAGAATTACGATGGGAGGTTGCTTATCACCTGACCTCAAGATGAGGAGCTTATCTTGGATTACCCAGGTGGACCCAACATAATCATAAGGGTCCTGAACTGTGCAGGGGAGGAGGGCAGGAGACTGGGGATCATAGTGAAGCAACATGGGGAGGACTCGATCAGTTGTTGCTGGCTTTGAAGACGGAGGAAGGGCCATGAGCCAGAAAAGATAAGGAAGCAGATTCTCCCTAAGGGCCTCCAGAAGGCACACAGCCCTGCTGACACCATGAGCTCCACTTTGGACATCTGACTTCCAGAATCTATAAGATAGACCTGTGGGGTTTTACTCCCCTAATTGGCTATAATTTGTTGTAGCCGTCACCAGACACTAATAAAGCATATTCTATTTCTGGAATGTATTCTGGCATTCTTTTATTTTTTAAATAAGATGACTTTTTAGTTTTAGTTTTCTGGCCATACCACGTGGCACACAGGATCCCAGTTCCCCAACCAGGGGCTGAACCCTAGTTCAACTGGAGTCTTAACCACTGGACCAGCCAGGGAAGTCCCCCATCCTTACTGCTATGTACTGATTTTTCACAGGAAAAGCATCCACAATTCAATTGGAAATAACTAACTGCTATCACCACATAACAGGCCTGGAGGTCACATTTCTGACCTGACCTGTTAGTTAGGATCAGGTTTCTGAGGACTCAAATGAAACAGAAGTGAGTGTGGGAGGATGCCGCCATCTCTCTAAATAGTTGTTGATCTTAGGAAAGTGAGTTAGTATCTCAGTTTCTCTGCACGTAAAATGGGAATGATTATAATCCCTAAACTCCGGAACTGAGGATTAAGGGACGTCAGCAGGGACCTCACTGGGCACAGGGCTAGGCACAGAGTGTGTGAAGGACTGTCTGTGGTTTGGCACGGCGCCTGTGTGATGCACTCGGAACCTCAGCAGAGGGACAGATGTCTGAGAGGATAAAAGGATGGACAGACATGTACAGCTTACCCAGAGCAGCAGGAGGGAGAGCCCGGCCTTTCTCTAGGGACCTGGCTCCCCTTGGATCACCCTGCAGAAGCCTGGGGCGTGCCCATTACAGCCTCGCAGATAAAAGTCCTCCCTCTCTGATGGAGACGTATCTGCCCCAAAGATCTACTTTGCAAGAGAACGCTGGCATTCAAGTGAGAGCTGCCATAACCGCGGAAGAAGACATCAGTGACTCAGCTTTGAGCTTTTCTAATACTGAGGAGTATATCCTGAGCTATAAATGTACTCTGAATCCCAAGCGCCTGGCTGCACGCCTCTGGGAGACAGCTGGCCAAGGACAGGGTACATACGGGCTTTGCTGTAGGAAGGTAGCTTCTATTTGTGAAACTAGCAGGTGCAAAGCTGGATTGAAAACACAGCCATGACCTCAACAGTACCCAGCCCAGTTGTCATGGAGACTATTCCAAGCATCTACGCTCCAGGTTTCCTCATGGTGTTAAGTGAAAGTGGAAAGTAGAGGCTGAAGAGAGGAAGGAAAAACCACACAAGGATGGTTACAAACCATATAGCAGGTCAGGCTAGATGGAACACTGCGTACCTGAGGAGTGGAGAACTGAGGAAAGAAAAAGATTGTTTTTTCCAGACTTATACCCTTAGGGGGCTTCCCTGGTGGCTCAGACACTAAAGGATCTGCCTGCAATGCAAGAGACCCAGGTTCAATCTCTGGGTTGGGAAGATCCCCTGGAGAAGAGAATGGCCTGGAGAAGTCTATGGACAGAGAAGCCTTGGGGCTACAGTCCACGTTGCAAAGAGTCGGACACAACTGAGCAACTAACACACACACACACACACACACACACACACGCACACGAGAAAAAAAGACACTGTTTAACTAATATAACCAGATGACACACACACCCCCACACCTAGGAGGAAAAAAGACACTGTTTAACTAATATAACCAGATGAATATGACTGATCCCTGCAAGCTTCAATGCGTTTTTCCACCAGACATATAATAAGATGCTTAGAGCTCCTCATCCCCACACTATACACAGCTACTGCTAACTATTTAAGACTTGTGTTTCCTAAAGGATCCTTTCCTGAGGGAAAATATGTTTAAAAGTCCAAATGTGAAAAGATCAATGCACATCTTCTTTGGCTGAGGCACGGGTGGTGGTCTGAGGAAGACCAAGGAAATCCAGTGAGTCTGTGAACACTGCTCAAAAGATCCTGGCCTAAATGAAAATCTCAGGTAACACACTGACAGTAACAATGAAAGGGCTTAGAGGGTAAAGCATCTCCTTGCAATGCAGGAGACCTGGGTTCGATCCCTGGGTTGGGAAGATCCCCTGGAGAAGGAAATGACACCCCACTCCAGTACTCTTGCCTGGAAAATCCCATGGACGGAGGAGCCTGGTAGGTTACAGTCCATGGGGTCGCAAAGAGTCAGACACGACTGAGTGACGACACCTTATCCCTATTCTAGACTTAAATCTACTGCCTGATTTCAGTAGCACAATCAAATGTTAAATATGTATCATTTTCCAGTATGTATTTACTCTGAAATAATCATTTTAGATAAGTTATTGAGCACTGATTATATTATAGGTCCCGTGATTAAGTATGCCTCATGCACTCTCTCATTTCGTCTTGACAAAACTGGCAAGATAGGTGTGATTTTAATCCCCATTTTACTGATGAGGACACGAGCAGAGTTCAGTCGCTTGTGCAGGGTCACGTTCTTAGTGGCTGAGGAAGCTCAGGTCTGCACACTACAGGTTAGATTTTGGCTACACAGTGGTTCAGAACTGAAAAATACTTTCCGTCTTCTTTCAAAGGAACAATGTGTCCATCTTAGCCCAGGTACCCATTGGGTAACAGCCAGATGACATGCTTCTAGCTGTGTCCTAAGAGGGAGAGAGGACTCTGATGGTGGTGTGTAGGATGGGCAAGGGGACAAAGGAAAGGTCAGCGGAAGACCCAAGACTCGAGTGAGTCTCAGTGAAGCTAATGAATGTAAGATTCAAGGACCCTCATCTGCAGGCAAAGGCTGGGAGTTAAAGAATGTCCTGGGTGAGGGGAGGCCAGGCTGCAGTCAGGGGGCTTTTCTGGCTAAGCCTTTAGGATAACCTGCCTAAAAAGGAAGAGGGGTCAGAATCCTTAAGGCTTTAATATTTTGTTGTGAATTTTTTTCATTAGAAGTAAATATTTACTCTTGTGACTAATTCTGTGTTCCTAACTTCGGACTCTTTCAAGTATAGTCCCTGAAACTGTACAACTTTCAGGCCCCACAAAACTCAGAACCTCTACTCTCTGAACAATCCCATAGCTTCCTTTGGTAAGACTCACTGAAATGTGACCTGAAACTTACAAAGTTACCAGTTCAGCGGTTCTCAAAGTCTGATTGGCATCAGAATCATCTGGGAAAGTAAAAAATGAAAAGGCCAGGTCCTAATCTGTGTAAATGAGCCAGGGTGGCTGCATTCTTTGTGAGCTCTCCAGGCCATTCAGACCCACACCAGTCTGAGAACCACCACTCAGGTCAATGTTGCTAAGTGTGACTTGAGTCTTGCTGATGGTCACGAGGATTTCCTGACCTCAGGGTCAAGTCCTTGCTTCAGTTCTTACAATCAAATGACGCTCCAGTCCCCAGACTCTTTTTTTTTCATGGCAGTAAGAACTAATCGCTAATAACCTACTGACTTAGTCTTTCAAGATCACTAATTGATGTTCATAAACAGAACCTGGCACATTTACTAGCCTTTATTGTGGGCACTTGACTAAGAAGGCTGGCTGCTGTGTAGCACTTGGTGGCATTTCAAAGCTCTAATGCAAACACACAGGAGCAGATCATCGTGTTCCTCCAACAGATGAGGGCACTTTGTTTGCCGGGC
The DNA here is from genome assembly GCF_023091745.1 of Budorcas taxicolor. Lineage (NCBI taxonomy): Eukaryota > Metazoa > Chordata > Mammalia > Artiodactyla > Bovidae > Budorcas > Budorcas taxicolor. The sequence goes on along the minus strand of NC_068913.1, from coordinate 34,919,438 downwards.
ATCATCACTGTAGTCCTGAGAGGGTTATTCTCCTATGCACTCAGCACTCATGTCCATATTCTTCTGTGTCTGTCCTTTCCCCTGTCAAGGGACTGCAGGACTAAAATCTATTTCCTAGGCTCCCTTCTGGCACCAGAAGTAACTAGGGTCTACCAGTGAGATGCCCTGTGCAAAACCTGGAACCAGAAGCTGTGGTGAGCTGTCAGCCACGTTCCGGCAGAGCAGCTCTTGCAGCAGTGAGACTCTGTCCTCGTGCCTTCAGGCTCGGAGCAGCTGAGACAGGGGCACAAGCCCGGCAGCTCCCTGGCCGCAGGATCGCAGCTGCGGCGCTGATCTGCATGCTGGGAGCGCTGACTCCAACTCCCCCTCTGCCAGTGAAGACGTGAGCACTGAACCCCTTATTAAACATGCAGCTGCTTGGATGCCCACAGCACTTTGTTTCCTACGCCAAACCATAACTGACAAGGTTCATGTCTTTAATTTTGCTCCCCTGCCTTAATGTATGTGGAGAATACTCATTTATTTCTTCACTTTCTTGTAGTCTGATTATTTTACTGTTTACCATTATTGCTGTTTTCAACTCCAACACTCTGTTATTACTAAGAGTTTTCCCACTACAGTGACTATGAGTGCAGCTGGGGGGGCTGGGTGGGGAATGAAATTTTTTGCCTTTCCTAACTGGGTTATAATCAAACAAGTTTGAGAGTCATTATTCTAATTAAATCTGCTGTTTCAGCCAACTTACGCTGCATGTGGACACGATTAGTTGCTTTTGTTGTGTCCGACTTTGTGACCCCGTGGACAGTAGCCTGTCAGGTGTCCATCCTGGTTGGGCAGTGCCCAGGCCATTCCAGTTGTTGAATATTTTGAATGTCACCCCTGAGTATAACCAATAACTCAAGGCCTACATAATGGAAATGTTTTGCTATAAATTTCACTCCTTCCTAATTTGATTCTTTTCTAGTCCCCATTACAGTCATTTAAAAATTCACTATTTTGGGGAGATCCCTGGTGGTCTAGTGGTTACAATTTTGTTATTTCATTGCAATGGCCCAGGTTCCATCCCTGGTCAGGGAACTAAGATCCCACAAGCTGCACAGTGCGACCAAAAAATAACAATAAAAAATGTCCCTACTCCCTTCACAACACCTTCCCTGTGCCTAAGATAGTCCCGGCCAAGCACTCATTGACAGTTTACTGAATGTCCCATGAATAAATCTGACCCTTCACTTACCCTTTTAGTTTAGAAAGAAAAGAGAATCCCTCTATGTTCTTTATCTGTTTCCCAAATTTGTTGATATCGCTTTTTTTTTTTTCCTTAGAAGGTGTGTGAATTTCCTTTCTCCATCAATGGTTTCATCCCATCTTCAGCCATAACAATGTTCACGATTCCCCATGATGAACGTCTCCCCTGGGTTCTGCCCAGGCGTGTTTTCCTTCCCTCTCCTTTGGTCTGCCACTGGCCTACACACACTTCGTGTCCATTCCCTCCTAACCACTCCTCAGCCATGCCACCTGTTTTCCCCCAGCACCACTTCTCTGAGAAGCCTGTGAAATGCCGGAAGCAGCCCATCAGCGGCCAGACCCTCCCACGTCTCTGCAGTCTTCATCGTGCCCGTCTCTCCAGGGCATCTGCTACTGGGGCCGCCTTCTCCTTGCCATCCCTGGCTTCCACCTGGTTTCTCTCAGCACCCTCCTCTGCCTTTCTGGATTTCTACCCCCCGGACCCTCTCATGTAACTGAGACCAAGGGGAGGGGGATGGCAGGCAAAAAGGCTGCCTGTAGAGGAGGGGAGGGTAGTAGAGTTGAGGGAAAGGACCGATTGGCTGGAACAGTGGACACAGCTTTGAGACTGTATCAAGCAGGTGAGGCTTTAAGTGGAATCATTGTTTAAAGGTTTGTAAAGCCATGGCTTATTGTTGAGAATTAAATACATCTAGGCATTAAGAAGATGAAAAATTTGGAATGAGCTGAACAAGAAAGGATGCTCAGAAGGACCTAGAGATCATTATACTAAATGAAGTAATTCAGACAGAGAAAGGCAAATATCATATGCTATCACTCATGTGGAATCTAGTTTTATAAAATTATACAGATGAACTTTACAAAACAGAAAGACGACTCTCAAATTTCGAAAACACACTTATGGTTACCAAAGGGGAAACACGTTGGAGAAAGATAAATTAGGAGCTTGGGATTAGCACACACAATCCTCTATATATAAAACAGGTAACTGACAAGGACCTACTGTTGAGGGAACTCTACTCAATGTTTTGTAACAACCTATATGCGTAAGGAATCTGAAAAAAAAGAGTGGATATATGTATAAATGAATTGCTTTGTCATATACTTGAAAGTAACACAACATTGTAAATCAACCACACTCCACAAAAAAATAAAGAAAATAGTGTGCTCACCACTGTGCCAGCCAAGGGGTCATAGAACCGCTCCAGGAGCTGGACCACCGTGCTCTTCCCGCAGCCGCTGCTGCCCACCAGGGCCAGTGTCTGGCCCTTCTTCACCTCCAGGCTCAGCCCCCGAAGCACCGGGACGTCTGGTCGAGTGGGGTAGTTGAACACGACGTCATTAAATGCCACATTTCCTTCCACTGTACTCTAAAATCAGGACAGTGAAAGTAAATTTCATTGCTGCAATCCTGAAAACTGACTTTAGAGCCAATCCTCTGTACTGCCAGGTATCAGAAGGCAGCGATCTTGGATTCCAATCAAGCTTCAGTTGTAACTGCTAGAAAGTAATACAGATCTAAAAGGGTCAGTGTCCCCACAGCATGTCTCATTAACACAATACAAACGTGATAACCCAAAGCTATAACAGAATTACCTACACATAATAAAACCTGATTCGCAGGATTTGTGTATAAAATGGGCAGTATTCCTATATCCCTGTGGCTTTGTTATATAAAAGTACTAGATGTTAACATGTATCAATATTATCAGCATTTATTAAAATGAACCCATGATCAAGAAAGTTTCATTTTACTACCAGCAAGTGAAAGCACAGATTTTATTAAACTTCCACTTAGATTCCATTCATTCATCAGTTAGGAGCAGGTCACATACTCAAAACATGAAACTGACCGGCTTTAGGCCTTCCGTGCTGTAGCTGTCGATCAGAGGAATTTTTTCAATAATATTGATGACGTGGGCTGCTGACACTTTGGCCTTGGCATAGTCAGGAGCAAATGAACTGACCTGTCCCACAGCCATGGCACCAAAGACAACAGCTGAGAACACTCTGCCAACAACAAAGACAAAACGTGTCAAGAGTTACCGACTGCGATGCCAAGAGTGACACTTCTACAACCTGAGAGCGCTACCTCGAAGAATCCCAACACATTAGCCAAAAAATAAAACAACAGTTTCCTATAAGTTCATATCAGTGTGGTTAACTGATTGTAAAATGACCCCATGTTTCATCTCTCTCTGGGTTTTTGCCTTCTTATAACGTGACCTTGCAGCCTCTCCATGGAAGAAGTAGAATCTGTCTTCCTACCCTTGGAATCTGGGTTGGCCTTGGGACTTGCTCTGGCCAACAGGATGTGGTGGAAGTGACGGTTTCCAGCTCCAAGCCTATGATTCAGGGGGCCTTGAGTGCTCCTGTCTCTCTCATTCTGCCACAACCACAAGCCCGGCTGGCTTGCTGGAAGACAAGGCGCAGACAGAAGAGTGTTGTGTGGGCCCCAGCCAACCAGCCCATTGCTCACAGCACACACGCGTGAGCCCAGCTGAGATCTCCTCTGCCTAGCCCAGACAGCAGAACTGTCTGGCTGACCCACTTAAGACTTCAGAGCCAAGAACAAATGTTCACTATTGTGCATTCCTGGGGGCTAGTGGGTGGTTGTCTTGCAGCAGTATCTGTGGCCATCAATAATGGACATAGGCAGTTTTGCTGGAATTGGATCAGAGTCTTAGAAAAGCCGTGAGCCATGCAGCAAAGAAGAGAGTTCCTTACACAGCCAGATCGTGTGCTGCTCTCAAGATGCACTGAGTTCTTTTGGGGTTTTTTGGCCATGCTGCAGCTTCTGAGATCTTAGTTCTCCTTAGGGATAGAACTCAGGCCACAGTACTGAAAGGAACTGAGTCCTAACCACTGGAGCACCGAAGAAGTCCCTGCATCGCCATTCTTAATCTACATCATGAGAATCATAGCAGCTTCAAGTCGGGAAGGACTTCACAGGATGTCGAGTCCAGCTCTCCAAGTTTGTGCCAGGGCACACACCCCAGGCCAGCTCCCATCCTTTGTTTTAGGAAGGAGGAAGTTTGCTAGAGGAAGTCTTTTGTTAAAAAGTTCTTTTTCAAATCAAGGAGAAATGTACATCCTTTTGCCTAATACTGCCCTTCAAAGAACTGGAATATAAGCTAAAAAGCCCTGTGCATCTTTGGTAACTCCTTTCACTCCCAACATTCCAGCTGCCCTTCTCTGGACACATTGATCAAAATGTCTTTTTAAACAGTGGGCCTAGAACTGATACAACATTGGGGATCTTCCCAGGATCATACCATGAGTCCAACAGATCCATTTCTTTGGGCTCTATGCCTGAGCTAACGGAGCCCACAGCGCTGTTTCTAAACACCTCGGAACAAATCACTCAGATGGTTCGTCTGGTCTTCTTATCTAGACCCGTGGGATCTTTTTCAAACAGATAGCTCTTCAGACCGGTCTCTCCTATCCCTCACTCAGAAGACTGATCTTCCGAATCTAACAATCCAAGAGTCAGTAACTTCCATCAGTTGAATACCTTAACCTCAGAGTAAAGCACTAATTTGGATTCTCTGGTGACTTAGACGGTTAACAGTCTGCCTGCAATGCTTTTGAACTGTGGCATTGGAGAAGACTCTTCAGAGTTCCTTGGGCTGCAAGGAGATCCAACCAGTCCATCCTAAAGGAGATCAGTCCTGGGTGTTAATTGGAGGGACTGAAGGTGAAGCTGAAACTCCAATACTTTGGCCATCTGATGCAAAGAGCTGACTCATTTGAAAAGACCTTGATGCTGGGAAAGATTGAGGACAGGAGGAGAAGGGGATGACAGAGGATGAGATGGTTGGATGGCATCAGTGACTCGATGGACATGGGTTTGGGTGAACTCCAGGAGTTGGTCATGGACAGGGAGGCTTGGCGTGCTGCGGTTCATGGGGTCACAAAGAGGTGGAGACGACTGAGCTGAAATGAACTGAGTTCAATCCCTGGGTCCGGAAGATCCCTTGGAGATGGAAATGGCAACCCACTCTAGTATTCTCGCCTGGAAAATCCCATGGACAGAGAAGCCTGGTAGGCTACAGTCCATAGAATCACAAAGAGTCAGACATGACTGAGTGACTACACTTTTACTTTCAAAGCAATAATTATCAAATAATTATCTAATCAAGCACCAATACCAGTGATGCCTGATTACAATCTTTTGGTCATAGTTATAAAGAGCACCTGCATATCATCTGTCAGAGAGGTTGGGTGGAAATTTTACAATCTTCTGTTGGGGTCATCCTGAGAAACCTGGAATGCATGCACAGATCGATGTCTAAATAGGATGGAAATGTTATACTGACACATACTTCTAAGTTTCAATGATGCTGGTTTAAATATAAAACTGTCACCACTGATTATGGTATGCTATCAAAGGGCAGCTCACACATCACCAAATCAAGACACTCAGAAAAATTACACTCACTTTTCACTACCAAACCACATATTTTAGTTTAACTGTATATTCAGTATTTTAGAAGGAAGTCCAGGCCTGTCTTCTGACCCAGGTACAATCTTCTGCATTTCACAGTGATGAGCCAGATATTCCCATAGAGCTTTCCTTTTTCATTCCTCAATTTCTCCAGCTCTTACCTTCTAATTCCTTTTCTCTTATCAAGCAAAGCAAATGTATCCTAGAATATTCCAGGGCTCTCAGAACTCAGTGCTCCACTTCTATTCTTTAGCTGCCCTGTTCAGAATCTTCTCAAAGGAACTAAGCACTTGACTCTGGGTGAGGCTCCTTCCCAAACACCCAGGCCTGCTGGAAACCCCTCATTGAATCACAACCCCACCTAGACATGGATTTGAGAAGGTCAAATGTGTGAGTCAGTACTGGGGAGAAGGGCAGATACCAATTCTCCAAATGAAATGGGATGCTTTCAGAGTAACACAAGGAGACTCAGAGGCAAAACACCAACTTCTGAATCACCAAAATCTCTTCATGAAGCTTCACAGTAAGGCTTCCTATCCAGGCATGAAGCACATACTCCTTGGTTTCATTTCTAGAGCCCGACTGTCAATAGGAGCCCCATACTTACAAGAGAACATCCTGAAACTCCATGATGCCTTGGGCCACCAAATAGGCACCAAACCGGAAACAGCCAGCATAGGAGAAATACATCATTGCCTGAGTGATGGAAAATGTAATTCCAAAGACATGTGCTTTCCTCAAAGAGTTTCTGAAAAGAAGACATTCTCACATTTACTTGACTTTCATTTCTCAGTCCTTAAAACATAATCTTTGATGCATTAGCAGTAGGGGATGGTGGCATAGCAGACAAAGTGGGTTTCATTCCCAAAACATTAAGTTTGGTCCTCACATCTCCACTTTAACGGAGAACTAACCACACCCTGAAGTGTTGAGGTCAAGGTAAAATAAGCCAAGGACAAGAAGAGTTTCTTCGGGGTTAAGACACTCCTATTTGGAACCAGTCTGTTTTTCCATGTCCAGTTCTAACTGTTGCTTCCTGACCTGCATATAGGTTTCTCAAGAGGCAGATCACCTGGGCTGGTATTCCCATCTCTTTCAGAATTTTCCACAGTTTATTGTGATCCACACAGCCAAAGGTTTCGGCCTAGTCAATAAAGCAGAAATAGATGTTTTTGTGGAACTCTCTTGCTTTTTTGATGATCCAGCAGATGTTGGCAATTTAATCTCTGGTTCTTCTGCCTTTTCTAAAACCAGCTTGAACATCTGGAAGTTCACAGTTCATGTACTGCAACAGACTGGTTCCAAATAGGAAAAGGAGTACATCAAGGCTGCATATTGTCACCCTGCTTATTTAACTTACATGCAGAGTACATCATGAGAAATGCTGGGCTGGAAGAAGCACAAGCTTGAATCAAGATTGCTGGGAGAAATATCAATAACCTCAGATATGCAGATGACACCACCCTTATGGCAGAGAGTGAAGAGGAACTCAAAAGCCTCTTGATGAAAGTGAAAGAGGAGAGTGAAAAAGTTGGCTTAAAGGTCAACATTCAGAAAACGAAGATCATGGCATCCGGTCCCATCACTTCACGGCAAATAGATGGGGAAACAGTAGAAACAGTGTCAGACTTTATTTTTTGGGGCTCCAAAATCACTGCAGATGGGGACTGCAGCCATGAAATTAAAAGACGCTTACTCCTTGGAAGAAAAGTTATGACCAACCTAGATAGCATATTCAAAAGCAGAGACATGACTTTGCCAACAAAGGTCCGTCTAGTCAAGGCTATGGTTTTTCAAGTGATCATGTATGGATGCGAGAGTTGGACTGTGAAGAAAGCTGAGCGCTGAAGAATTAATGCTTTTGAACTGTGGTGTTGGAGAAGACTCCCAAGAGTCCCTTGGACTACAAGGAGATCCAACCAGTCCATTCTAAAGGAGATCAGCCCCGGGTGTTCTTTGGAAGGAATGATGCTGAAGCTGAAACTCCAATATTTTGGCCACCTCATACAAGAGTTGACTCATTGGAAAAGACACTGATGCTGGGAGGGATTGAGGGCAGGAGGAAAAGGGGACGACAGAGGATGAGATGGCAGATGGCATCACCGACTCAATGGACATGAGTTTGAGTGAACTCCAGGAGATGGTGATGGACAGGGATGGACAGCACTCCAAGGATGGCGTGCTGTGGTTCATGAGGTAGCAAAGAGTCGGACATGACTGAGCTACTGAACTGAACTGAAGTGAAGGCACTCCTTCCCTTTTCCCCCACCCGTGGACATGTAACATATACGTACTCTACACTGAACAATCGCTCAACACGTGTTGACCCAACACCCATGAGCTGCAGGGACGTGAAGGGCCACACAGAGGTGCCAGCTGTGTTCTTGTCCTTGGGGCCCAGGAGCTGAGCTGGATGATTCATGCAGTGGAAGTTTCCCTTGTAACACGTTACAGCATGAGAGGAGGAGGCACTAACCCTCTGGGGGTTTAGGGAAGGCGCCCCCAGGGAGTTAACACGTGTGGTTTTGAGCCACATGGAGCTGGGTGGTGTGGGCGCAGACTGGTGAGTGGGCCTGTTTCAAGCAGAGCAGCTCTGCTTCTGTTTCGAGGACTGGGATTTAAACAATTTTTTTCCTGTAAAAAGGCTCTATTACAAAACCCAGGTCTGCTCCTTTCATCGTATAAGAAACAAAAGAGTCAAAGAAGTCGAGCCTGCTCATATCCACGTCACTTTTTAGAGCACTCACTGTGAGTTCATTAAAGGACAAAGGGTCTGCACTGGAGACAGGTAAAGAGAACAAGGAAGGGAGGGTGTCCTCAGGAAGCACCCCCTCAAGCCTCACAGACACCCCGAATTTCATGTTCCACGAAGAACTCATTCCCAGCAGGATCATGTAGTAGGGTCATCACGCAAGCACAGGGTCAGAGGCATCCTCAGTATCCTCGCTCCCTCCCCTGCCCTCGGTTACTTGTTCTCACTGGATCCACCTCAGAGACGTCCTTGCCTTAGGTCAGGTCCCGTGATTCCTCTCTTGGAGAATTAACAACTGCTTCCCAATTGGTTCCCTTCTAGAAGTCTCTCCACTTACTCCCTACCTTCTGGTCAAACTAATTTTCCTGAAAACAAACCTGATGATTGAAAAACTCCCCATACTCCCTCCTACTCATCAGTGGCTATTACCTGTATGGTACCTGCAAACTCTGGGCATACATATATTCAAACCTCTCCTCCCGAGTCAAAGAAACAACAGTCCGGAAGTTTTCTATCGCTTCAGTGGCAATCTGTAAGAAAGAACACTCTGTCACTAAAGGTACAAAAGCCAACAGTGGCAATGAGTTGGAATTCCACTAGAGAGATTAATATTATATATTAAATAATATTTATTATGATCTCTGAGTTTCTTTGCTATTGAAAGAGATACCAAGTACATTATCAAATTGAGTTTTAGATCTGGAAAGAACATGAGCTAATTTAAACTCCTCTCTGCAGAAAGAGATTCTCAAGTGTCAACAGATGAAGGCCCCTACCTAAAGCCACATAGCTTTACAGGAGGGAAAGTAACCTGAGAATTCAGTATTTTACCTCTATTGAAGTGCTCTTTCTTCTATGATGGTCACATAATTTTCAGTTCATAATTATTATATATAAATTATTATAATATCATTATAATTGCTATTATTAAAAATATATAATGTTTGTATTTTTCTCTGCATAATTGTCATTTGAGACAACTACAGAATATTTGCTAAATACTGAAAAGGTAAAGAAGGTAATAAAAAGTTACATATTGGTGTATTTTACATAATACCTTACATGCTGTTATTTTCTAAAAACATACCTGTTTAACAAAATTGAACTGAAGTTCTATGTTTGGCTTTACAGCCTTATTTTTTACTTTAACAAATATCAAGAGCCTTCTCTAAGGTTATTAAATATATATATTAACAATGAGTTGTTTAAAGGGCCACTGAACAAAGCTTTTACTGAACAAAGTTTTCAATTCTTTTTAAAAAGACTGCTGTGAAAACATCCTTGTACATTTATGTCCCAATTAAATTATTCTCTTAGACATTCTTAAAAGTGAGTTAACAAAATCAAAGAAAATAATTTTTAAGGAGTATAGCACATATTAACAATTTGTTTTCCAGAAAGTTTCTATCATTTGATTATGTTTTAGTTGAAAGTTAACTTCCAACAAGGCTATTTCATTAGGACAAATACATCATTTACCACCTTTTAGAGTCTGGGTAAAAAGGCTATAGAAAATACAGAAAACACCAGTGTACAATACAAAATGATATTTCAGCCTGCTTCAGTGTGGGACCTTAAAACATCTGTCTTGTTCTCATCTATAAAATGAGGGTAGACAAGAGGGTCTCTGGAGTCCCTTTTAACTCTAATTTTAAGACAAATAATTTTTAGATTGTAAGTCTAAATTATAAATCACTAAGAGAAATTACCCATATTAAGATGTACTTCCTTTCTCTGGCCTCTTCCCTGGTCAGAACTGACTCTAATACAGACAAATTCAATTATATGAGAGTGATTTATGGCAAAAAAAAATCACAAATCCAAAATCTCACTGATTCTTTACTGAACCCTATACCAATACCTACCTTCAAAGATAACAGTGAATATTTGACAGGATGTTGTTGGTTTTAAAGACTAATGCAAAAGGCTACTAGAAGAAAGAAATTAAATACCATATTCTTAAAAACAAAAAAAAGTATTTTAAAAATAAAGTTAAAAATATTATATTCTGACCCAGCAGGCCAACAAGACTGAACTAAGTTTACCATAAGCTACTAACAAATACAGGGAAATGTCCAGATTCAATTTATGTTAAAATATTTTATGCAATTCTTTACATATTATAAAAATTATACTTATTTTAGAAAACAGTAACAGTGCAGAAAGCAAAAAGTTAGAGGAAAAAAATCCACCTCCAATCAAACCCACAGAGATAATCATTGGTAGAAATATTTTCATTTATGAGGCTTCAGACAAAGAAAAGAGGCTTATTTTGCAATAGTTAAGAAAATTCAGCAAACTTTAAAACGGTCTGCTGAAGAAAAACAGACTTCACTGAGAATTTCAATGTAATGATTTTAAGAAATACTTATTTTCTGGGCACATTTTTTTCTAAAGCCAGTGTGTATTGTTTGGTTTGTAACGTCATCACTTTATAGAGTGTGTGGACAGCCCAATAAAAGTGAGTTCATGAGTTGCACACCTTGAATAGTGAGTAAAAAATATAATCACTGCACAGTCATCTTCATCTTGTCACACAAGAAGAAATTAGGAAAAGGCTTAATTAGTATTCTGCATCCTCGCAGCTTCATTTACTCCAAATTTTACAGAGACTCATAACCACTGTGAGGAGAGAGAAGTAGTAATTCAAGAGGAGGAAATATTAATAGCACTGGGTTTCCCTCAGAAACTATCATGTACTAAATAATTTTTAGGAATGCAAAAAATACACACAGGTTTCCTGAAAAACCTCACACTTCTCTTCCTACCCTTGTAGCAACTCAAGTGTGATTACAGCTTTTATTTCTAAAAAAGAAAAAGCATCAATTCTATAAAAATGTTCATTCATGAATAATGTGACAGACATCAATGGGGCAGAGATCACGAGCAGTGTAGAGGTTTTAAGAGCCGGCTCTGAGATCACACAATCCTGGACCTGCTCCGTCCTTCTAAGGGAAACAACAGATATGCTACTGGTCACCACCTAGGTAGGGAAGATGGTCATTTATCAATAAACAAGTGGGAAAGAAACAGCAAGTGCAGAAAAGTGTCAGGAATGAACTCGAATGTCAGGAGAGACCTCTCAGAAGAGCTATGAAGACCAGAGGGAACCAGCTTGGAGTTTTGTAGGAACTGAAAGGAGGCCCATGAGGCCAGGGCAGGGTGGATGAGGGAGACAGCAGTGCAAGACAGGGTCAGAGCAGTCATCATGGGCTGGCTCACGCAGAGTTTCAAATCCAGGGTTGATTTTATTGCCAGTGTGATCAGAAGTCACTGGAGGGGTGGAGGTTCAGTTCAGTTCAGTTGCTCAGTCGTGTCCAACTCTTTGAGACCCCATGAACCGCATGCAGCACGCCAGGCCTCCCTGTCCATCACCAACTGCCGAAGTTCACCCAAACCCACGTCCACTGGGTGACGCCATCCAACCATCTCATCCTCTGTCGTCCCCTTCTCCTCCTGCCTTCAATCTTTCCCAGCATCAGGGTCTTTTCAAATGAGTCAGCTCTCAGCATCAGGTGGCCAAATTATTGGAGTTTGAAATTCAGCATTAGTCCTTACAATGAATGTTCAGGACTGATTTCCTTCAGGATGGACTGGCTGGATCTCCTTGCAGCCCAGGGGACTCTCAAGAGTCTTCTCCAACACCATTGTTCAAAAGCATCACTTCTGTGGTGCTCAGCTTTCGTTATAGTCCAACTCACATCCATACATGACCACTGGAAAAACCATAGCCTTGACTAGATGGACATTTGTTGACAAAGTAATGTCTCTGCCTTTCAATATGCTGTCTAGATTGGTCATAACTTTCCTTCCAAGGAGTAAGCGTCTTTTAATTTCACAGCTGCAGTCACCATCTGCAGTGATTTTGGAGCACAGAAAAATAAAGTCAGTCACTGTTTCCACTGTTTCCCCATCTATTTCCATGAAATGATGGGACCAGACGCTATGATCTTAGTTTTCTGAATGTTGAGCTTTAAGCCAACTTTTTCACTTTCCTCTTTCACTTTCATCAAGGGACTCTTTAGTTCCTCTTCACCTTCTGCCATAAGGGTGGTGGCATCTGCATATCTGAGGTTATTGATCTTTCTCCAGGCAATCTTGTTTCCCCCTTGTGCTTCTTCCAGTCCAGCATTTCTCATGATGTACTCTGCATATAAGTTAAGTAACCAGGGTGACAATATACAGCCTTGACGTACTCCTTTTCCTATTTGGAACCAGTCTGTTTTTCCATGTCCAGTTCTAACTGTTGCTTCCTGACCTGAATAAAGGTTTTTCAAGAGGCAGGTCAGGTGGTCTGGTATTCCCATCTTTCTCAGAATTTTCCACCGTTTATTGTGATCCACACAGTCAAAGGCTTTGGCATAGTCAATAAAGCAGAAATTGATGTTTTTCTGGAACTCTCTTGTTTTTTCCATGATCCAGCGGATGTTGGCAATTTGATCTCTGGTTCCTCTGCCTTTTCTAAAACCAGCTTGAACATCTGGAAGTTCACGGTTCACATATTGCTGAAGCCTGGCTTGGAGAATTTTGAGCATTATTTTACTAGCGTGTGAGATGAGTGCAATTGTGTGGTAGTTTGAGCATTCTATGGCACTGCCTTTCTTTGGGTTTGGAATGAAAACTGACCTTTTCTAGTTCTGTGGCCACTGCTGAGTTTTCCACATTTGCTGGCATCTTGAGTGCAGCACTTTCATAGCATCATCTTTCAGGATTTGAAATAGCTCCACTGGAATTCCATCACCTCCACTAGCTTTGTTCGTAGTGATGCTTGCTAAGGCCCACTTGACGTCGCATTCCAGGATGTCTGGCTCTAGGTGAGTGATCACACCATTGTGATTATCTTGGTAGTGAAGATCTTTTTTGTACAGTTCTTCTGTGTATTCTTGCCACCTCTTCTTAATCTTATGCTTCTGTTAGGTCCTTTATTGAGCCCATCTTTGCAGGAAATGTTTCCTTAGTATCTAATTTTCTTGAAGAGATCTCCAGTTTTTCCCATTCTATTGTTTTCCTCTGTTTCTTTGCATTGATCGTGGTGGAAGGCTTTCTTATCTCTCCTTGCTATTCTTTGGAACTCTGCATTCAAATGGGTATATCTTTCCTTTTCTCCTTTGCTTTTCGCTTCCCTACTTTTCACAGCTATTTGTAAGGCCTCCTCAGACAGCCATTTTGCCTTTTTGCATTTCTTTTTTTGGGGGATTGTCTTTATTCCTGGCTCCTTACAATGTCACGAACCTCCATCCATAGTTCCTCAGGCACTCTGTCTATCAGATCTAGTCCCTTAAATTTATTTCTCACTTCCACTGTATAGTCAGTCATAATGGATTTGATTTAGGTCATAACTGAACGGTCTATTGTTTTTCTCCACTTTCTTCAATTTAACTCTGAATTGGTAATAAGGAGTTCATGAACTGAGCCACAGTCAGCTCCTGGTCTTCTTTTTGCTGACGGTATATAGCTTCTCCATCTTTGGCTGCAAAGAACATAATCAATCTGATTTTGGTGTTGACCATCTGGCGATGTCCATGTGTAGAGTCTTCTCTTGTGTTGCTGGTAGAGGGTGTTTGGTATGACCAGTGCATTTTCTTGGCAAAACTCTATTAGTCTTTGCCCTGCTTCATTCTGCATTCCAACACCAAATTTGCCTGTTACTCCAGGTGTTTCTTGACTTCCTACTTTGGCATTCCAGTCCCCTATAATGAAAAGGACATCTTTTGGGGGTGTTAGTTCTAGAACGTCTTTTAGGTCTTCATAGAACCGTTCAGATTCAGCTTCTTCAGAGTTACTGGTCAGGGCATAGACTTGGATTACGGTGATATTAAATGGTTTGCCTTGGAAACAAACAGAGATCATTCTGTCATTTTTGAGATTGCACCCAAGTACTGCATTTCAGACTCTTTTGTTGACCATGATGGCTACTCCATTTCTTCTGAGGGATTCCTGCCCACAGTAGTAGACATAATGGTCATCTGAGTGAAATTCTCCCATTCCAGTCCATTTTAGTTCGCTGATTGCTAGAATGTCGATGTTCACTCTTGTCATCTCCTGTTTGACCACTTCCAATTTGCCTTGATTCATGGACCTAACATTCTAGGTTCTTATGCGATATTGCTCTTTACAGCATCGAACTTTGCTTCTATCACCAGTCCCATTCACAACTGGGTGTTGTTTTTGCTTTTGGCTCCATTCCTTCATTCTTTCTGGAGTTATTTCTCTACTGATCTCCACTAGCATATTTGGCACCTACCAACTTGGGGAGTTCCTCTTTCAGTGTCCTATCTTTTTGCCTTTTAATACTGTTTATGGGGTTCTCAAGGCAAGAATACTGAAGTGGTTTGCCATTCCCTTCTCCAGTGGACCACATTCTGTCAGATTTTATTGCCAGTGTGATCAGAAGTCACTGGAGGGGTGGTGGTTAGCAAGATCTTATTTGTGTTATAAGAGATGACTGTGGCCTCTGTTAGACAAATATAAAACGTGGACAAAGGGACCAATTAGGCTGCTGCTATGTGACTTTTGTCAAGTTACCTAACTCCTCTGAACCCTGAGTTTTATGATCTAACAGGGTAATTCAAAAGGGTTATTGAGAGTATCAATTGAGAACATGTAGCATTCTTAGCATGATGCCTGGTATATAATAAACAATCAATAAATGGTAGCCTGAGACTGATGATCAGATGGGAGCTGACTTTTACTATTTCATAGACTGGTTGCTGCAGCAATCACTTCCTCTACCTGCTTTTATCTCTCTCATGAACCACCACTAATTTAGAGCATTTACCTCACTCCCGACCTTTATCCAGAAAACCTGCTAAACTCAAACATATCTGTTTCCATCTGCACCCCTTCACCTGCCCGAATTCCAACAAATTACCAGAGTCTTGAAGCTAATGCAATACTTCAACGGAAAACCTGTGGCTTACAATGAATCAGCTTTCGACTGGTCTTCTTCCTACAAACAACCTGAACCTCCTCTCTGGGGCACTTTGAACACCTCTGTAAACGATGACACTAGAAACAGTAATGCACTTTCTTTGTGTGCACGCTTTTCCATCTTCTCATTAGATGAATCAACACCTCAGGGGAAAATCCCACAAAGGACAGGATTAACTGGAGTGACTGGTCACAGGACGGACTCCCTGCCAGAGGCCAACGTCACCTGGGCCTGACCACAGCCAATGTCCGAGGACCAGCACCATGCTGCTGGACTTCAGGACCAAAGGGAAACCTCACATGAGGACTTTCTCCCCCAGACAATCACCGAGAAGCACTAAAGCTGATCCAAAGAAGTTTCCTGAAGGAATCCCAAGGACACAGGGTACAGAAAGTCAGAGGAGATAGCAGGGAGGCAACAGAAAAAGTGTGAGTGCTGATAACCAACCAAAGGACCCCTTTCATCATCCTTATTGGTGAGATGCCTCATCCAGAGACAAAGGACCCAAGGCCACTGGATCTGCCTGGGTCACTGCCTTGACTCTTAGGGACCTTGGAGGGTCCACAGGTAGATGTCACCCTATCCTGGACGGTAGGCCTAGTTCTGAGGGAGCTCGGCTCTGACTGCTCATTTCTGCAGTGATACAGATCATGTGATATCAGACTATGCTCCACCATCAGCAGACTCTGTTTTTTTTTTTTTTTTTAATGGAGGATAACTCCTTTACAATGTTTTGGTTTCTTCTGTACAATAACGTGAATCAGCTCTAAGTGTACATATACCACCTTCCCTCTGAGCCTCCTGCTTCCCCTCCATCCTACTCCTCTAGGTCAGCACAGGGCACTGAGTTGAGTTACCTGTGTTAAACAGCAGCTTCCCACCAGCTATGTATTTTACACATGGTAGTCTGTATATGTCAAAGACCTCTTTGTTTCTTAACTGAGGTACAACTTGGGAGCATGACTGTCTGCGTTTGAATCGTGGCTCTGAAACTTATGAGCTCTAAGGCACTGTGGCATTACCTGCCTGTGCCTCAGCCTCCCCTGCGAAAGGAGCTAATAGAAGAACCTGTCTCACAGGCCACCCTGAGGAGTAGGGCAACTGCCGTATACACATCTGTTCAAAACAACAACTCCACTCAAAACTCGGTAATAACCTAAGCGAAGAAAGAATTTGACTAAGAACAGATACATGTGTAACTGAATCACTTTGTTGCACACCTCAAACTAACACAACAGTGTTAATCAACTATACTCCAATATAAAGTAAAACCTTTTGGGAAAAAAAAGGGAGATTCAAAATCCAAATCAAGCAACAATAACAAACAGGCAAGCATGCAACATGCTTCCCCCATCCCCAGCAAAATGTGTTAGGATAAAGGGTAAACAGGGCTTCCCAGGTGGTTAAGGCATTGGTAAAGAATTCGCTTGCCAATACAAGAAACAGGAGACGCAGGTTTGATCGCTGGGTTGGGAAGACCTCCTGGAGAAGGAAATGACAACCCACTCCAGTTATTCTTGCCTGGGAAATCCCATGGACAGAGGAGCTTCGCAGGCTATAGTCCATGGGGTTGCAAACAGTCGGACATGACTGAGCGACTAACAACAATAACAGACGGCAAACACAGGTAGCATGAAGGGAGGAGGTGTAATGAGAGGGAAAGAGTGATAATATTTTAGCCAGTTAGAGTGAATACCTTTAAGAATTTTCAAGTTTTTTAAAACTCCCCTCCCCACATCTAATTAAATAGGCCTCCTTTCCTCAATAAAGCAATGGATTTCTGGAGAAAAGTGAAGGAAGGAGAAAAAGTGATATGAAAGCAATTTTAACTAGAAAAGTCCAACAAAATGAGTCTTCAGTCTGTGAATCTAAGAATTGGTTTTGCTACTTTTCTTCAGTTTGCAATCTGCTGAGTAAGTGTCAAATAAGACAGCTTTGAGGAATGGTTATAAAAACATTCTCAGGGACTTCCCTGGTGGTCCAGTGGTTAAGACCCCTGTGCTCCTAATGCCGGGGGCCACGGTTCAATCCCTGGTCCAGGGACTAAGATCCCACATGCTGCAACTAAGTTCACAGGCCACAGTGAAGACTCAGCACAGCCAAATAAACAAAAACCAAAGCCATCCTCAGAGCACAGAAAGTAGCCATGACTAACAGAACAACACTGCTTTGAATATTTTACTCTACCCAGGTCAGAAATTTTATCTCATTTGACTCACCTTCCCAGCACCTTCCAGCTCTTTCTTATCTTTCAGGGCTTGTCCAGACAGCATTTTCATTTCAATAACTCCTGCTACTGCAATGATGGGTACAATTGCTAACAGGAGAAGTGTTAACTGCCAGCCATAGATGAGGGATATAATAATGCCTGTGCCAAGATTTGCAATATTCTGGGTAATTACAGCAAGCCTGGAACCTATAGCCTGCAAAATGAACAGAAAACACTGTTAGAGAGACACCTTCTGATCATCTCTAAAGTCCATGCTTATGTATTTCTTAGTGATTATGAAAATTCAGCTTTGTGAAAATCTCATCTCCTCAGTTATGACCGAATAAGTTAAGAGTAAAAGTTTACATGTACATTTATTTGGTCTCCCAGATGAGGATTTCCATGACCTCAGAATAAATACTGAAAGTAGGTCAATAATTCAGAGTTCAATTACATATTTCTATCTCATTTGATTTTTTAATACCATGAAACTTTTCATTAAACAATGACACCATGATCCCTAACACAAACTCTGCAAATTAGCAAGATAAAATAGCCTGACAATTACGTTCAACTGCGACTGTTGGAAATTTCCAATGTGAGATGCATAACTACCCATAATTTACGCCTAATATTGAACATTGAGGGTATCCAAATATTTTGTGGCTTATTTGAGATGCTTATTGTGTTTAGAGGGCTTCCCAGGTGGTACAGTGGTCAAGAATCCACCTGCAAATGCAGGAGACGCAGGTTTCATCCCTGGGTCAGGAAGATACCCTGGAGTAGGAAATGGCAACCCATTCCAATATCCTTGCCTGGAGAATCCCATGGACAGAGGAGCCTGGTGAACTACAGTCCATGGGGTCTCAAAAGAGTCGGACACGACTGAGGGAGAGCTAGAGAGACTGTATTAAAAAAAAAATACACAGAGCTGAATGTTATGGAATTTAAATTTACGATACTAAGCAGGAATCAGAACCTTCAGTTTACATGCCAGAAGGAGCCTGAAGCATAACTGTCAGAAGCTTTCAGTTATTTCCAACTGAAAAGTCAGAAGTCAAAATACAAAGTCAATTTGCTTCACTACTCTACACTTCCTTCCCTTACCCTGGAAATGCCCCACAACCTCAAGCCTTTCCAAATTCCTGCTCTGGCCCATGTCTTATCAACTCTCCAAATTTCCTCTGCCTGAGTGGGGCCATTCTCAGGGAAAGATTAATGATGGAGAACAGTCTAGAATGGTCGTTTCCACCTCTGGGGCCCTGGTCAAATTTTTTCCAATCCCAAAATGACTAGGTACACTGATTAATAACCAAAGCTTCTGTCAGCTCTGAGTTTTAAGACAGAATTCTTTCCAGGCCCCCTGCCTCAATGTCAGCCTTCTGACATCATTTGAAACTTATGTTGGTATAAACACTAAACCAGTAACTAGTGGGAAACAGTATTAAAAAACTACCAATAGCTCTATAATTAAATTCCATACCAAGGAACTGCACCAGGGCTGCAAGAAACAGCATATGTAACAGAGCATTTATTTTTATCTGATGCCATCACTGAGCTTATATAAAGGGAGGGTTAGCCGTATCTGGCATAAGTCAGAGTGGAGTGGGCTTTCAAATCAGCTCTGTATTTGCACATTTTCAATTTCAAAGTCAAGGGTTATAATCTGAAAAGAGTCTGTGGCACAGGCAAGATGGAGACTGTTCCTTTTTCAGTATCCACAACCCCTACTCAGAACTCATTTCCCACAGCACCTGACTGCAGAAGCACTCAGAACATCCTCCAAGTTCACAGCAGACAAATTACTCCAGTATCTAAGCTTCCATACACATAAATGTTTCACTGAGGATGGCAGCCAAGGCCACAGAAATAAGTAAAATGGATCAAAGATGCTTCATGAAAGATGATCCAAAAAGCCTAGAACCTTAAGCTGGCGGGGAAGTAAGCCCCTTGGCATAGTATGATTAAATGCTTCCGGTGACATTGCACTGGTTACTGTTCTTTATTCTAATGACACATTCACCATCCCAATATCTATTCTTCATACAGAAAAAGAGTCTCTAGAACAATCCAAGGGAGAGCATAGATTACTAGAAGCCAGAAATTTTTCATTTCAGCAGTGAGGAGGAGGGCAGGTAACATTCTAACGCCAGAGCCCAAGAGTGAAACAAGGTTAGGGCAAAAATGCTCTAATATCTGAAACTCATGAAGTCTATCCTCGAAATCTCTCCACCCCACTATGCCAGCACATTTTTCTACCCACCTTTTCCGGTCTCTCCCTCTCTTGTTATTTATTTCCTCCTCAGAACACCATGAGATCGCTTGAGACCCATTTTTAAATATGTGTGTTTACTAGGAAAAAAAAAAAAGCCTATTTCCCAAACCTCCTTTTGAAATCATCCCCCTTCTCTAGAAATTTTTTTTCTAAAATATATAGTTTCTTTTGACTTCTGCTGCTGTTGTTGCTAAGTTGCTTCAGTCGTGTCTGACTCTCTGCGACCCCATAGACGGCAGCCCACCAGGCTCCCCCGTCCCTGGGATTCTCCAGGCAAGAGCACTGGAGTGGGTTGCCATTTCCTTCTCCAATGCATGAAAGTGAAAAGTGAAGGTGAAGTCTTTTGACTTCTATATGGCTCTTATTTGCTTTTTTTCTCAAAATTCTAACGCTTCTATGAAAATTAAACAGCCCACCATTTTATAGGCAAAATATTGAGATTTTTGAAAGAAAATAAAAGTTTTCTTCTGATTTATGATTAGCAGGATTAAGCAAGCTACTTACTCAAAAATATCAAATCAGAGAAAATCATTGATGGTGAAGTTAAATATGAAAGAATTAGATGAACATCATTACTAACTATATACACACAGACTTGAGTTTGCCCTGTTTTATGTGGCAATGAGTTTTGACAGCACTGCTTGCCTAACATATGTATATATGTATATAAATTATACTACTTCCTACTGGAAAATAGATACACACATGTATATGTATATATATGTGTATGTATTCTCTATTCGAGCATGCTCAGTCATGTCCAACTCTCTGCAACCCCATGGACTATAGCCCAATAGGCTCCTCTGTCCATGGAATTTTCCAGGCAAGAAAATTGGAGTGGGCTGCCATTTCCTCCTCCAATGGATCTTCCCGATCCAGGGATCGAACCCGTATCTCCTGCATCTCCTCCACAGAAGGCAGATTCTTGGCCACTTGGGCCACCTGGGGAGCCCCGTGTGTGTATGTATGTGTATACATTTATACAAATACAGCACACATATCCACCATCATAGGCAGGTCAGTTGGTGGCATGGAGGGGATTCAACTGTCCTCTCTCAGCCAGTTTGTGACAACAGCTATTCTGAGCTTTCTGGTTCTGGTGAAGCTCCCCTATCTGCAGCATCCAGGCAGCATCTACTCAACGTTAGGCTGCAAGGGACCGAATTAGTGGGCTTCCTCCAGGATGAGCCCTCCACACCAGATGGGATGTGGGGCGTGTGTGTCGGTGGGAAGCACATGAACACACATGGCAACGTCTCTGAAAGAGACACTGAAGTTATGGAATCAAAGTTTAGCTAGGGAATACTGGCTTTAGGAAACTTCAGGACACAATTTATTCTCAGAGATCATTATCCCCAGGAATCGCCCTTCCAAGGAGCCAGCACAACGGATGAACCCCAAGCTTGTGGACAGATCCTCATGCTAATTTATTTATTTATTTATTGCGATTCTATGTTTTATTTTGAAAGTTACGGGTATTTACATTTATGAAATTTTAGTCTCTTTTTTTCAACTGGAGAATAACTGCTTTACAATGTTGTGTTCATTTCTACTGTACAATGTGAATCAGCTATCATCTTATGCTAGCTTAAATTAAAAATAAAATAGAGTAATACTTTACATCTTCTTCCACCTACCACGCCATTTCCCTGCCCCACTTACCAGGAAGTCTTATAATGATTTGTCCAGCTGTGTCCTATTCCTCTTTCCCTCTGTCTTAAATTCATTCCCACCAGGCTTTCATCCCCGTCACACCATGGAAACAGGTCTTGTTTGAACCATAAGCACTTCCAAGTGGCTACAACACTGTACAATGTATGCTTGTCTTGCATGCTTATCAGCAGGATTTGAGACCATAGACTGCTCTCTCCTTAAAATGCTTTCTCATGTTGTTCTAGTATACTGCCCATCTCCCTCAACAGCCAAGAATTCTTGCTCTTCTTTGCTGGGTCATCCTCGTAGCTGAGCTCAGACTATGCTGTTTTCTCTACCACCCATGCTCCCTTGGCTATCTCCTCCTGACTCGTGGCTTTAAAAGCCACCCATGGGCTGAAAAATCTCCTAATGTTTACTTCCAGACGTCTCTGCTAACCTCCAGACTTGCAAACCTATTTGCCATCAGGACATCTCCCATCTACTGTGGGAATCTCACATGCACCATGTCCCAAACACAACTCTTTTCACAGGTTTTCTGGTTTCATTAAAAAATAATTCCATTTCTTCAGTTGTACAGATCCAAAATTTTGGAGTCATCCTTAAATCTCCTTTTTCTTATATCTCATAACCACATTCAGCCACTCAACAAATTCTGTTGGCTATTTCTTCCAACTATATCCAATTTGATTTTGTCATCACTTTCACTATGACTATCCTAGTCTAAAACACTATCTTCCCTCCCCCTGGATTACTGCAATAATCCCCCTGCTTCTCCCTGGCCCCTTTAGCCTATTCACACAGCAGTCTTCAGAATTTTCAGATCATGTATCTACTATGTTCAAAACTCGACAATGGTTTCTCATATAACTTCAGATATGTTGTTGATCTCAACTTACGACATTTCCTTTCACTCTTTTTATTCCCAGCTATACTATCTTCCTTGCTGTTTTAGGACCAGTTGTGGAAATACAGGCTCCAGGAGCCTCAGGAGCTTTGCACTTGCTGATCCTTCTGTTAGAGAACATGCCTCTCTAGACATCTACAGGGCTGGCATCTCTCCTTCCTTCATGCCTCTTGAGTATGTCACCATACCACTGAGACTGAGGCCCTCCTTCCCCACCATGCCCTAACAGCGTATCCTGCAGCCATTTTTCCCATAGCACTTACGACAATCTGACATCCTGTGAGGACTTCATAAGCGCAACATTATTGTCTGCTGAGGAAGTTCAAAGTTATTTCAAGTGATGTTTACATTCTGTTCTATTAGATTCTGTACAGTTTGACCTAAACCTCAATTTCTGTTGATGTGTTTGCTTTAAGCAAAGAGATCTGTATTAAAATAACAACGCCTAAGATTTTATTGTGATTTTATAACTCTGTATGTGCTTCCACATTCATAACTGAATTTATCCTTACACAATGCCCATGTATTAGTTAGAAGAAATGTAATCATAGTACTCTTACAGAAAGACTAAAAGCTAAAGATTGATACGGTTCAAGGGAGGAGAGATCACATGTTCCCCCCGCCCAAATTCCACATCATCCTGTGGATTTTTGTCATAAACAGACCAGGTGGCACTAGTGGTGCAGAACCTGCCTGCCAATGCAGGAGACATAACAGACGTGGGTTCAGGCCCTGGGTCAGGAAGATCCCCTGGAGGAGGGCACAGGAAACCCGCTCCAGTGTTCTTGCCTGGAGAATCCTCATGGACAGAGGAGCCTGGTGGGCTACAGTCCATAGGGTCGCAAAGACTCAGACACGACTGAAGCAACTCGGCTGCACACATGATACAGTTAAAGAAAAGACTGTCACTTTACCCACCAATCAAAACATGCTGGTTTAACAGTTTCCAGTTGTATTAATTAAAGAAATTCATGTAGCAGCAGAATTTAAGCTTTATAGTCTGATAAAATTGTTCCTTTTACCCTTGCTTTAATTTTTTCATACTCTTTTCATTTCTTTCAACCTTTGTCTAAATTTTCTTCCCTCCCCTCTGAATTCAGTGACCCTAAACTTTCTTACAGCAACTACACACATTTTTTTTCAGTAGCAATTACAATTTTGGGGGGATTAGCAAAGCATTAAAACACATTGAAAAGATAAAAAAAGAAAAGCCTTGCATGATACACTGATAAACACTTCCTTTTTAAATAATTATCTTTCTACATGTATTTAGATAATAGCATGAATAAGATGGAAAATAACAAAACAAAGCTCAAAAGTTATCACTGTTACAGTGATACAGCATGTGATATTTAAATAGATAATATTTTTTCTGTAAGGCACATGATATGTTACATAGGTTAAAGGTTTGACATTTTCTAAATGATGATGAGAATTAACTGTAGGGAGAGAATTAGTTTCATGCTCAAATTCTAAATGGCCCATTAGGATAATCACAGCAGAAAGGAGGCTGTCATACCCCTTTAACTTGAGCGGCGTCATTGGCAAGCCTGGTCGTCAATGCTCCCGTGGTGTTTTTAGGGTCATCGAACCAGCTCACATCCTGTGGCAGAGAAACTCATTTCATTATCTTAAAGCCTGACGCATGAGACCTTCAGCTCAAGAGCACTGACAGGGTGCCCTTATTCTCCTACATTAAGCACTTAGGATTTGACACTGAATAGATAAGAAAGGGACTTAATAAAGTCATAAAGAGATCATCTCTCAAAAAATTTTTGAGTGCCTACTCTGTTCCAAACATAATTGCTACGTGTTGAACCTATTCAACACTGAACAAAAATGACAGAGTTGCTGCTTTCATGAAGCCCAGATTCCAGGGACAAAGCCACAAATTAATATACACCATGCCAAGGGGTAATAAATGCTAGAAGAAAAACAGAATGGGGTAAGAAGGGAAAAAAAGTTGGCGGAGGCACCATTTTATAGACTGGGGAGGTGAGAGAGAAGGCCTTGCTCAGGTGACCTTTGAGCAGAGACCTGAGTACAGAGAGATGAGAGTATCTGGACAAGGAAGGAACAGCATGTGCAAAAGCCCCGAGGTAGAGGCATTTCCGATCTGCTCACATACAAGCAAGAAAGCGTAAAGGTGGTCACCAGCCTTAAAAGCACCTCTATGTAAATGTACAGAAGCTGCCTCTTCCTCGGGACAGACATCCATTCTCACTGGGCTCTCCCTCATCCCTACCCCCAAATCCACTTACGTCAGCCAATGTGTAGAGAGTAGACTGTGTATGGGGAATGAGGTGAAGCTCTAGGAGATGAGGTCTGGGGAGGTAGTGGGGACACAGGGTTTATGACTTTACTAGCAAATGCAAAGATTCTAGATTTGGGGAATTCCCTGGTGGTCCAGTGGCTAGGACTCCATATTTTCACTGCTAACGGCCTGGGTTCAATCCCTGGTCAGGGAACTAAGATCCCACAAGCTGTATCATGTTGACCACCACCCCCCCCCCCAAAAAAAAGATTCCAGATTTTACCCTGAGAGATATGGGCAGCTTTTAGCAGCTTTTAAGCAGAGGGATGTAATTTAACTTTTATCTTGGAAGAATGATCCTGGTTCTTGGGCAATGAACCTACTGGACTAGGATAAGGATTGGGGCAGTGAGACGGGTTAGGAGGCTGTTGTAATATCGGACAGAGAAGAGGAGACAAGACAACTCCTAGGACTGTAACCTGAGCAACCGGCAGAATGGAGGTGCCGTTTACTGATATCGGGGAGGTCTAGGTAAGGAGTAAGCCCTTTGGCAAAGGGTGGGAGGGGTGTCCAAAGCTCAGTTTCGGAGGCATTTGGTATGAAATTCTTAATAGACAGTCAAATAGAGAAGTCAAATAAACAGCTGACTATGGTTTATGGCCGAATAAATGAATTGGGTTAAAAAAAAATCAACCAAAGAAATCTAGATTAAACTTTAACATTCGATATAAAACAGGACTTTATTTATAAAACCACTTACACTTTTAAATGCAAAAATACTAAAAATATTGTGAGTTTGAAGTCTCAGTTTGTATCTGTTACAAAAATAACTAAGGTCGTAAGAAGTTATCTCAACTGTGATTTGCAGTTAAAGCAGCGTTTATCAAATATTCAAGAAAAAACTAATTATAATGCATTATAATTTATTATAGTACATATCCATTTGCTTTCTAAAAATTGTTAAGTGTTTAAGTGTCTCCCCATTGGAACATAACTGCCGTGTATACAGGCACCACTCTGACTTGAAGACCTTACAATACCTAGTATATTATGCCTTGTAAGCAGAAGGCACTTAATGCATGATGGCCAGACTGAATAATTGGTGGAGAGGGTATGACACAAATCCTCAGCTCAAATCCAAAGTAAAAGGGGCCTAGGAGTTGGCCTACGGCCTGGCCGGGGAATGGGGCATTTAGCCCTGGGCCCAGGCCCTGAGTCTAATTCGGATCTTTCTGACTGAAAATCCTGACAAGAGGCCCTACACCAAACAGTGCTCTCTCACTCCCTGGACTTGGTCCTGGCTCTGTCAGTCCCGAGCCAGCAATCCCCATAATCAGTCTTGTTTTTAAGCGGCCGGGGGTCACCATGCTTATGAGCCAGGGTTCAAACCCAGCCCAGTGCCCACAGGTATATCTGAGGCATTCTTGTTAAGTATCACTGTATTAGTGATTTTTAAATGGAAAGTTACAAAGTCACAGGCAAAATGTGTGTGATTGTTAAAGACACCTTCCCCTTTGCACTGATCTGCTTTGAGTGACATGTCTAGGACCTCCCTCCCCCTTCCCCTAAGCAAACATTCACATCCATGTGCTGTCAGGGCCTGGAGGGTGCCCACTGTGGGGGACCTAAGTCACTATCGGCTAGGAACAGTGCAGCTTGAACGAGCCTATCAATCAAGCCCCAGCACAGAAACCAAGCAGCAGAAAGTGGGCCACGGGGCTGACTTTTGACCTGTGGAAAGAAAGGGTTCAGAGGGCACTTCTTGGCAGGAATAAACATGAGCATCACGGGTCTCCCAGGGAGAGAAGGAAAGAAAAAGAGGAGAGGGATGTGGGGGCGCGGAAGATCGCTTCCATCTCCTCTGCCTATAGCTGCTGAGGCGGAGGGCGGAGGGGAGCCTGCCTGGGAGACGCCATCTGGCTCACAGGGACCCTGGTCCCGAGCCCATCCCCAGCAGAGCACCCTGGGCTCACTCTGCAGCACCGACAGCAATCCCGCCGCCTCCCCACAGGGCACAGTGCACCCCCGGGCGCCATCCCTGGCAGGCCTACCTGTCTCAGCATCGACCTGAAAACCAGGTACCGCAGCCGCCTGGTGAGGATCTCGCCCGCTTTGCCGAATGTGAAGCCCTGTGGAGAGGGACACACCAAAGGGAGAAGGCTGGTCAGAGACCCGGCCGCCGCCGACACCACGGGAAAGCGACGTGGGGTCAGCGCCGGGGCAGGACACAAAGCCGGAAAGCCCGGTTTCAAGGCTTGGCGGCTCTGCTTCTCAAACAGCGACCACGAGCGTGGCTCGCCACCAGCAGAGGAGGGAGGATCTGGTTTTGAAATCGACACTGCTGCTCCCCAACCAGCCCGCGGGCCCATCGCGGATCTACAAGGAAGTGGTTCCTCTGTCTCCCTTCCCACTCCAGCTTCTCTCTCTCAGCAACCAGGGCCTGCCACTGAGGAAGCTGGGGAGTTGTTCCCAAGGCAAGGGAATTTGACTCTAACCCAGGGGTTTATATTATGAATCATCCCAAGCAGGAAATTTGTGAGAGTGAATGAGGGAGGGGGGATGGCGGGCACTGGTCACAATTACACCAGACCTGAGGTGCAGCCTGGAAAAACAGGAATCTGCAGCCCCTCCAGCCATAAAAGATGCAGAGAACAAAGATATCAAATGCTTTGTTTCCAAGTTAAAAGAAAAGCCAAAGTCTAGGAGAGAAATAGGCTGGAAAGGAAGGCTTACTGGAGACAGAGTTTTCTGCACTGATCTCCCGCTTTCCCGAATGATATGACTTATGCCTGGGAGGAGAGAAGAGAGTAAGATGTGATTGCGTGGCCATGCTGGGCCACATCTGGGGAGGAAGGAGGACAGACCCTCGTCCCGGAGCTTGGGGATATACAGGGCCAGACTGAGGCACTGCGCCACTTTCTCTCTGGAGCTCCGGGAAGGGGAGGTTCACAGATGGAGCCTGCCACACAGTGGCCCAGGGAGAGCAGAGTGGAACTGGCTGGATGGTGCATTGGAGGAAGGGAAGCCCTAGTAAGAGCCCAGAATCTCCTGCAGCATCTGAGACATGACGGAAGGCAACCATAGCTCCTCCACACTCCCAGGGGGCAGGCTGGACATCATCGAGAGAGAGAGAGAAGAAACACGGGCAAAGAGCCCAAGTGGAGAGAAAGTGAACCCTTCCTCATGGTCCTGATCAAGGGGGACAGCCAGGCTGGACCGTGTAACTGCAGGCTACCAGCCCCTCTGGTCGCCAGTGTGAAGCAGGGGGCAGGGGAGGTGCACAGACCAGCGCCCCCCACCCAGTGCTACAATGCTGCGTACCTTCTGCTAAGACACACCAAGCCAGGGACAAGGGGAGAGAAAGAGACCCTGGATTAACTGAGTTGAAGCCCTCCATTACCAAAATGATTAACCTTACTAGGAAGTGACCAGATGAAGGTTTCTGCTTTAAATTGAATGAAACCTGAACTATCCTGCCCACTATGACAATACTACTCCTGTCATTTGGTTGAGAACTAGCCAGTGATAAGTATGTCAGGAACATTATCTCTACAAGTCCTCAGGACAAACCTATAATTATCACTTTACAGAAGAAATGGAGGTTGAGGGAGGCTGGGAAGTGGCCAGAGGCTACAGTTCTAAGGTGGAATCTTAGAGCTGGAATCTGATGTGCATCTAAGAGAATCTTAACCAGAATGAACACCCAGAGCCTGGGCTGTAATCCCCCAGTGAGCTCCTTCCTTGCTTTTCTAAATGAGGGGCATCTAACACCATGTTCTAATCCCATTGTTGGCACAGTGCCACCTCTGCACTTCGGAGGTCCTGGGATTCAGAGCCTTAGTTCTCACCTCGGTTTGCCAGGCAAGCCAGGCTCCACTCTCCCTGGGTATCACTGTGTGACAAAGGTACCACTTTGTCTGCTTTTGCGTCACCAGTTCAGATTTCCAGCTCAAGGCCTATCCCGCTCCAAACTCCTTAACCAACTGCACCCTCAGCAACCTCTACATTTTCCCAACTTCTCTGGCATTAATACTTGGTATGACAATCTTGCATACAAGTTAGAGTGTCACATTTATTCTAGTATGATCAGATTCTCCAAAGAGACTTGAAGGACTCAGTAACAAAAGAGTCCATGGTTTGGGATCTCCTATCATGTCCAGAAAAGTGTCCTGTCTATTCAAAATATATAAACATGCTCACACCATGCAAAATAAAGAGATCTATTGAGAGTTCTATCTTTAAAAATTGCATGTGACTAATCACTCATTCTGGAGAAGGAAATGGCAACCCACTCCAGTATTCTTGCCTGGAGAATCCCAAGGACAAAGGAGCCTGGTGGGCTGCCATCTATGGGGTTGCACAGAGTCAGACACGACTGAAGCAACTTAGCAGCAGCAGCAACCACTCATTCATTTAATAAGTGATTATGTTTATAATCATCTCACACACAACTAGGATCTCACCTCTTTTCATCATCAAGAGTCAGCTACCATTATCCCCATTTTAACACATGAGGGAACTGAGGCTTATACAGTTTAAGTTATGTACTTGTTCAAGGACACAAAATTAGGAACTGGTGCAACTCATACCTGACCCTACACCTAACACCAAAGCCCATACTGCCTTACCATGTGGAGCTTCTAGAGTGCTTAAACTGGCAATTTCATTTCAGCCAAATGATCTGCAATCTGTAAAATCTGATACTTTACATATGCTTACTACACTTTTTATTTGAAGACTGACATTCTTCCATCATCAGAAAGGTTCCTTCTTGTTCAGGAAAAGAATGACAAACTCTTCAAATATTTTTGAAATCAGCATGACTGGCTTGTGGGGCTCTAAGGTTTGTTCTTGCTTTTAGAACACTGGAAGATACTTGAGTATCAGAACTGGATGGCAGTACTTATATATGCAAACATGTGTCCACAGTTCCCCTAGATTCCATTTCTAAGACCCCTGCTTTTACTTCCAATCATTGTGTTAGATCAAACACTCTCCGTTCCCTCTGACTTCATGAACATTTCAAGTCAGGGGAGAAGGTGGGGAGAAGGAAGGAAGCAAGGGTTCCTTCACTTGGGGTGTAAGAGGAAGCCAGAGGAAGAAAACATCTTTGGTTTAAGTCAAGGAAACTGACTGCTAAGAGCCCAGTGACTAGAAGAGCGACTCTGCTAAACAGCAAATCACACAGATGTTTAATAAATTCCCCCAGTTGGGTAATGCTACATTTCTCCAAATGGAAAAAAAAGGTGAAAATGTAGACACTTACCTGAAGGAAAAATGTAATAAAAGAAATAATTCCAAGGATTAGAAACAACAGTGAAAACAAGTTACTGTTCTGTCGTTTGGTTTCATCATCGTCTTCTCTGGTGAAGATCTGGCAAAAAAAAATATTTAAGGGTTTCAGTACCACTGAAGAAATCATTCAAAGTCTGACCCATTTTACATCGAGTTATAGTATTTGGGGTCAAGAGGGCCTTAGCATGTGGAGCTCAGGCAGGCTTCCCTAAGGCCAGACTTAAATGGTGCAGTATCGTGCCTTCCCTAGGGGCCAGGGCCTGTCATCCATTCATTAATCTATCCAACTCTTTCTCCGCTCATACTCCTTCTTGAAGTAATGGGTGCTTCAAGTCAGCACCAAACCCACTACCGCAGAATTGGGGACAGATACCCTCTTATTCCTGTGATGGAAACTACACTGTATGGCAGTCTATTGTTTCACACGGGACATTTCCAACTGTCCCAAGGTGTCTGGAGACACATCTGCTGATGTGGTTTTGGTGAGCCCAGGAGGTGAGCTCATATATTCAGCCCAGGTCTCTCTGAAGAAAGGATGCTTCTTCAGCCAGCCTTCTTTGTAGATGGGGGGGGGAACTACAGCCAGCTCATCCAGAACCATACTCGGAGACCTTGGTTAAAAGAGCTAAACAGGATGCCTTGGGCTCAAAAAGCATGCAGAGAACAACCACTTCACAGGGAACGAAAACCATCTTCCTTCACACTGGGCCAAAATCTGACTTTAAGATTGTAACTTTATGGTTGAAAATGACATCATGAAAAGCAGGTGCAACCAGTATGTGTCAACCTGAATCTTTTCAAGCCATCCCATTTGTTTTCCTCTTAATACGCGGGACAGACATCCCACAGAGGCCAAGTGCCCATCACGTCCTGACAAGCACATGAATCAGAGAGTGGCTCTCCCTTGAGCTGGTGTGATGAACACGCAAGGAACCCTCTCTGTACACCAGTCACAGAACTGTTCCTATGCCTGACTCAGAGTCCAGCGATGGCAGCTAGGGGACAGTCGCCTAGTCAGTTTCATGGACTGATTTACAGGATCTCATTCCCAAGGCCCTAGGGTAGAAACCAACTGCCACGACAAAGGAAGTTTTGAAAAATCAGTTTTCCCATCACAAATAAGACTTCTACATCTTCAAGCTGTTATATGAAGGTACAATGCATGTTCTTGTGGCTTTTATATAAATTTACAAATACAAACAGTTCATTCTTTAGTCAGGACTCACAGGTATGTCCCCAAAATGAACATAAACACTTACTCCTATAATCCTTGAAAATATGACTGAGAATGCTGGTTGCAGAGCTCCATTTATAATGGCGCAAAATACACCAACCACAAAATAAGGCCATTCAGTTATATTCAGCTTCAGAATCCTCCAAAAGGAAACGGGAGGTACACTTTCATCCTGGAGAAAACAAAATATTACAACAAACTCGTTAGCAAACTCGTTAGATCTTAATGGATTGAACTGACGTACAGTTCTTCTGTATGCACAACAGTTTTTAAGCAAATATATCTCATTCCTACTTCCTTATCAATTGATGGCTATGGAACTTTTCTTAAAGAGTGCTGACAGATTCTGTTACATTGTGCCTTCATTTTTAAAGGAATACATGATGAGTCCATAAATATTTAAGTCTGACCAGACATCTGGAATGTGACAAGCATATTTGTAAGGATGAAAGAACAAAAATGTTTGTATTTGAAGACCCAATATTATCTCTTTACATTATAAACTCTAATTCTAAAGTTCTTATCCTATAAATTATCATTCACAAATTCCACCTTAGAGTTAACATGCTGAGATTTGGGTCTGTGGACCAAGCGAAGGGACAGGACAGGGAACTCTGGATAACCCTTTCTTGCTCCCACTCCTATCTCAGCCTTAGCCCACTGCTAAAGACATCAGTCTGCAGCCTCTTTTGTACCAAAGTTTCTTCTGTACTGAGCTTTCTGTCCTGGCTTTGGGATCCACGGATACTCCTGCGAGTTGATTTTCTTCTGATTAGACTGGATCTTGAATCTTGGGAGGACGTGTACAAGTCATCAATTTTACTTAGGGATTCACCAGGGGTATTTTCCAATTCAAGTTCATTTCCTTTTGTCTAAAATAAACAAGAAATATGCATAAGTTGGTTAGGCGGAGTTAACCAACAAAATCTAATCGCTCAACAGCAGGTATCAAGGAAAATGGTAATTTAAGTCCTTATGGGAAAGGATGAAATGGAACTGCTATTTTTTTGGTGTGATTATATTTGAAAATTGAAACCATTAAATAAGGATCCCTATAAACTATGCTGAAACAATATGGCATCCATTCCAAGTATCTTATCTAGTCACCCCCTCTGTGTGAGTGATTTTGGCTCAATCAGATTTGCTTTGGACCAGTGACATCACACAAATAATGGTGCAAGTCACACTGTGAGACACAGTGTTTTCAGTAGACATGTCAAAAAAAGTGACAGGTAAAGTTAACTTTAATAATATATTTTATCTAACCTTTAATGTATCTAAGATATTAGATTAACGTAATCAGCATAAAAACTTTTTGAGATACCTTGCATTTTCCTTTGGACTAAGTCTTTGGACTCTGGTAGGCGTTTTCAACTTACGACCACTTCGATTCAGATTAGCCACCACTAACATGCTCAACAGCCATGCGTGGCTAGCAGCTGCGAGAGTGGATACTGCTGCGGCTGCTGGTTAGCCACTCAGTCGGGTCCTGCTCTTTTTGCCACCCCATGGGCCGTAACCTGCCAGGCTCCTCTGGCTATGAAATTTTCCCAGAAGAATACTGGAGTAGGTTGCCATTTCCTTCTCCAGGGGATCTCCTGACCTAGGGATTGAACCCATATCTCTTGCTTGGCAGGCAGACTCTTTACCACTGAGCCACCTGCAAAGCCCCTACTACAGTAGATAGCTCACTTTTAAGCCTTTTTAATTTTACCTTTCTCTATCCTTCTTCATTTCTCTCCTTTCAAGAAGGAAAAAAAATATCTAAAACCTAGTGTGATCTTCCTTGCTTCCCACGCCAAAATTTTTTCCCTCTTCTCAAAATAATCAATAGTAACATTTATTTATAGCACCAGATACAGCAAAATTGGCTCATGCCTGGGATACTTGAGGAAACTGCTAGAGTCAGACTGCACCTGCATTGTGACAAGTTTGAAGTAAATGCCTCTTTTCCCCATGAGCTCATCATGACTGCCTTCCTCCACGATGACTCCATCATCAAGACCAGCGATGACGTCAGCATTGCGAACCGTGGACAGGCGATGCGCTATCACAATGGTGGTCCGGCCTTCTCTGGCCTAAAGGGAGAAAATCTCGTTTTTGAATACATGAACGATTATATGAAAAACATTCAGTAATTCAATGTATATTTCCTGACCACCAATGCCCTGGACATTGCAAAGCTGTGTAAGCCATATGAGGCAGTCTCTGGGTTCAGTAAATGTATTGTTAATGGTTTAAATGATGTTTTAATAAGTATAAACACAAATATGATAGTCTCATATTAATACTATGTAAGCCTCTAAGATTTTACTCAATCTCTACTAGCCTAAGTTTACGTAATAATCAAGGGCTTATTCAGAGGTAAAACACTCGACAGCCCAGGAATCAGTCAATCAGAGCAGACACAGGCTCGCTGCTATCCCGTGAAGCCAGCCAGCAGCAAGTCCCCCTGGAAGTCACCCTGTGCTCTCTCACAGACATCTGGATGACCAAGACCAACACTAAATGTGAGGCAACACAGGCCAGACTTCAGTGTTGCACTGATCTGAACTCAAACCTTAGTTCTGCTCTGTATGAGTTCTAGGATGTTATACAAGTCTTTAAACCTGTGTGAGGTTCAACTTACTCAATATCAAATTGGGATAACAGTGCAAGGCTACTTTCTGGAGTGGTTGTGATATACAATAATGCACAGGTAGCACTGTGATGTACACAGTAAGTGCTTAATAAATGATGCTTATTTCTAGGGAGAAGCATTATGGAAAAAACTAAGGAGCTAAGTAAATGTCTTAAACATCCAATCTCATTTTTATTTTCATATGGAACAAAGCCAGATAACCAGCACTTGTCTGAGATTTCTTTAACCTTTGTAACTTTCCCACTGCTTGTAATTTTTCTTATTCATATTTTTCTCTGGAAACTAGCAATAAAATTCTCAGAATAAGCTAGCAAAAAGAGGTATAAGGATCAGTTTGAAAAAGAGAAGTGAGAAAAAGTCTAGGAAGGAAAATAAATGCACATCAGAAAAATTAGGTGGAAACAACTAGAAAGCAGAGAAGACAATGGATCGATTCTTTGGATGTTTTCAAAGGATGAAATGTGGAATGCCCCCTTTAAAATGTGCATTAAAAGGAAAGGTATTTATTAATGCAACCTTTCTAAATTCATTTTATTAATAATTTAATACATAGTAACATGGTAGAATAGAAAGAAAACACAGATAAGCAAAGTGAAGAGGGAAAAGCAGACTCAATTGTATCTCCATCTACTTTGGTCCACAAAATCGTTAGGGACCTTTTTTCTTTTTCCTTTCTCAACAATCTGTTATGCACTCTGACAGGATGTTTAGCGAAAGAGAGTTGTTTTGTTATTAGAAGAGGGGGATAGTTGGAGCAGAAATGAGTTCATCTTTCAGTTCTACCGGGAGCACTTCAACTCACAGCACTTATGGGTGAAAAGGTATCCACGTTCCGTGTCCTCACAGAGCGAGCCTACTTGTCACCAGACACCAGAGACCAAGCACACGGTGACTGGCGTGGCACACACTCAGTCTAGCCGGTGAGTGAGTCACATGAACTCAGGCACTGCAGGAAGGTCGAACTCTCTCGATGCTCAAGGACATTTCATTTCATTCCCAGCGTCATCAACTCTCTGGCACTCTCCTCAGGATAAGATGTCTCTCATTTCCCAATTGTCTTTGATAGGCATCTGATCTCCTGAGAACTAGATGTAAACCTTCCTCGTGTTGACAACAGTAAAAACTCACAAAACCTAGTCATCAGGGTGATCTCTAAGGCTAAGTTTTTAAGAGCACAATGAAGACCAACTTTCACCTGAGTCTATATTTCTCACTGTTTAACTTAAAAAAATGTGCAAGTATCTTTCAATGAAAGTTTATTCATCTCTACCTGAAAATATACCAGAGAAATAGAAGTTATACAGATCCAGAGAGGCCTGATGGTTTTAATAGCTTAAAGAATTACTTTAGGAGCGATTTCTTTAAAAATAATATTAAGAAGAATTAACAACGGAATGTTCTTATGCTTATAAACCAGCTAGGATTGAACTGAGGTTCACCCACCTTATCCAGGGCTGCCTGAACCACCGCTTCACTCTCCGTGTCCAGCGCTGAGGTGGCCTCATCCAGCAGGAGGATCTTGGGGTTGCGAACCAGGGCCCGGGCAATGGCGATTCTCTGCTTCTGTCCACCACTTAGCTGGGCTCCTCTCTCTCCAACCAGGGTGTCAAATTTCTACAACATCGAAAACACAGGAGGATTAAACAACAGAATAAGCAATCTCAGCTCAGATTTTTAAGATGGGAAGTAATCCTATAAACAACTCAAATCTCACAGGCAGTATGGTCCAGGTGTGTGTGTTGGGGGGGGGGGGGGCGTGCGTGCGTGCATGCCTGCGTGCGGTCACTTCAGTCGTGTCGAACTCTGCGACTCTACGGACTGAAGCTCACCAGGCTCCTCTGTCCATGGAACTCACCAGGCAAGAATACTGGAGTGGGCTGCCATGCCCTCCTCCAGGGATCTTCCCAACCCAGGGATCGTCTCTTATGTCTCCTGCGTTAGGACGTGAGTTCTTTACCACTGGCACCACCTGGGAGGCCTCAAACTTAGCAATGCTGCTGCTGCTGCTGCTAAGTCGCTTCAGTTGTGTCCGACTCTATGCGACCCCATAGACGGCAGCCCACCAGGCTCCCCCGTCCCTGAGATTCTCCAGGCAAGAATACTGGAGTGGGTTGCCATTTCCTTCTCCAATGCATGAAAGTGAAAAGTGAAAGTGAAGTTGCTCAGTCATGTCCGACCCTCAGCGACCCCCTGGACTGCAGCCAACCAGGGTCCTCCGTCCATGGGATTTTCCAGGCAAGAGTACTGGAGTGGGGTGCCACTGCCCACTCCACAAACTTAGCGATAACCAACCCTAATTAAAAAAAAAAAAAAAGTCAGGTCTTCCCTCATGGTGCAGTGGTTAAGAATCTCCCTTGCAATGCAGGGCACACCTGTTTGAACCCTGGTCCGGAAAGATCCCACATGCCACAGAACAACTAATACCGTGTGCCACAACTACTGAGCCTGTGCTCCAGAGCTCCGGAGCTACAACTACTGGCACCTGGGTGCCTAGAGCCCATGCTCTGCATCAAGAGAAGCCACCACAATGAGAAGCCCTCGCCTGCAACTGGAGAGTAGCCCCTGCTGCCCACAACTGGAGAAACCCGGCTGGCAGCAATGAAGACACAGAGTAGTCAAAAAATACTTATTTTTAAAAAGCATGTCTACTACTAGTTGATGCTACTAGAGCTTTAAAATCTGGAGTCATCTTGATCTGCCACCTTGGGAAGTTCCTCCAGTTTATATTCCTGCCCTGACTTCCTATGCGTCAGGCCGGCATGCCATGACCCTCCAGTGCAACAAAGATGGAGAAGGACTTACATCAGGCAGTTTCATGATAAAGTCATAGGCGTTGGCTTCCTTCACAGCTTTCTGAATCTCATCCATGGTGACATCTTCACGGCCGTAGCGAATGTTCTCAGCTATCGTGGTGGCAAACAGCACAGGCTCCTGACTCACCACCCCGATAATCTCCCGCAGATACCTTACGTTGATGGTCCTGATATCCTGTCCGTCGATACTGACCTAAAATAAAAAGGAGCTGTGATATGCACATAGCGCAGATTTGTGATGTGCGACCTGCTGAGGTAAGTCAGAGCTGCAGCGTCTGGCTGAACAAGAGTCACCTCACCATGCCCTCCGTGGGGTCATACAGCCTCTGCATCAGTTGGACGGTGGTGCTCTTCCCACAGCCGCTGTTCCCAACCAGGGCCACCGTCTGCCCACTCCCTACCTTCAAGTTGAGGCCCTTCAAGATCTATGAGAATGAACGAGAAATAAACTTAAACCACAGATTTCAGGACTACGTACATTGTTGAACTGTTGAGTCATCATTTCATTGTACCTTAACTTCGTTTCGAGATGGGTAATGGAAGTGAACATTTCTGAATTCCAGATTTCCTTTAATATTGTCAGGTTTGTGCCCAGCGTTTGAATAGCTGTCGATGCTTGGTTTCTAAACAGAATAAAATTTCAGAAGGTTACAGCAACTACTAGGTTACAATAAATACATTACAATTACATTTGTGGAGAGCTGAATAAAAGTGATAAAGAAATACACTGTTTTAGACAGACAGATAAATGGCCAGCCCTGACTTACGTTATCAATGATCTTGAAGACTTCATAAGCTGCTCCTCTTGCGTTTGCAAATGCCTCAATGTTTGGAGATGCCTGTCCAATACTAAAAGCTCCAATTAATACAGAAAAGAAGACCTGAGGAATGTGAAGTAAAAGCATCAAGTTACTTAGTATTTAGTACGCTTTTTTCATATTTTTAATATCGTTAGTTAAAGTTTTACATGGCAAGATAACATATGAATACTGACTAATAAAACTATTATTTTTAAAATTGAGGTACTTTTCAGTTGAGAATGCTGAATTAGTCTTACTGGATCTGTGAAATAATAAATTCTATATGACTAGAATATTTTCATATGTCTTCAAAAGCCAAGAATTTTGTTTTAGAGCATCAGCAGGGTATACTGGAGATAAACCCTACTATGAGAGTCAGAAACCTGAGGTCTGAACCCTGGATTGAGCTCTAAATGGCTGTATGTCTTCAGGTGATCCTCTGACAGTCTGGACTTCAATTTCTTTATTTGCAAAAAGAGACAAGATTCTGTTTTCCCTACCAAGCAATTTAAGTGTTGTTGTATCAAGTGGAACGGTACATAGGAAAATATTTTGTAAATATTTTGCCCAAATCAGTTTTGTACCGTACATTTGACACTGTTTCTCTAGAGATGTTAAAGAGGACTACAGTCACTGTTCATTTTTTTGTAAATCACACAGTAGTTATATTATCCAACAACTTACAGAGAAGAAATTTTGCTAAGTGTTTCTATATTTACTTTCTCGACTAGTCCTTACAACAACACTAAAAGTTATGGCATCTTACTCCTGTCATTTCCATTTTGTGGAAGACGTAACAGAGTCTTCAAAAGTCTAGGTCGCTGAACCAAATCATACAGGCAGTAAGTGGCATAGCCAGAATTTGAATCAGATCAGCCTGATATCAAACCTCAGGCTCTCACTCACTCTTCTTGGTCATTATTTAATAATTCTTCAAAAATAATTCTCTAACAGTCAAACCAACACTACTAAATTTCACTGCCATTTTAAAGGTGATTCATCTCTTACTATGATATCACTTACTGTGAGCACTTGTCCAATGGAATATTCTCTTGAGAGGACCAAGGAGGTCCCATACCAGAACGCCAGGGCATAGGATGCATAGATCAACAGAAAAGCAGCTCCCATAGAGATGTTGGCTGTGATAGCCTTCTTTATTCCAATTCTCTTGGCTTCTTCCAAGTTTTTGTTGTACCTGGGAGAAGTAACAAATTATCACACATGCTTGTAAAATCTTACAAAATGGGTCAATACAGCATGATGGTTGTTGAGTACTCAAGACGTGCCCAGGCCTCTGATGGGTGCTTTGCATGCATTTTCTCCCTTTTGTCCACAGGTTGACCCTATGATGTTACTACTATTTTAATCTCTTTGTGTAGAAAAGGAAACTGAGGTCTTATGGAAATTAAGTAATTTGTGGAGGCATGTTCTAAAGCACCTTCTCTGGCCTTAGCAATAGTGAAATAAAAGAAGTAATACTTAGCAAACTTACAGCACTTGCACTGTTCATATATAAGACAAAACACAAGCTATGAACACACTTGTGTTTCCCCTTTAAAATCTGCATGCATTTTAAATGTATTAATAAAATGAAGATTAATGCTAGAAAGTACTCAATATAGACGTTTGTGGAGATGTGGACCTAGAGACTGTCATACAGAGCAAAATAAGTCAGAAGAAAACAAATACCAAAAATTAACACATATGGAATCTAGAAAAATAGTATAGACAATCTTATTTGCAAAACAGAAATAAAGACACAGACGTAGAAAACAAACATATAGACATCAAGAGGGGGAAGAGATGGGGTGGGATGAATTCGGAGGTCTGGACTGACAACTACTGATACTATGCATAGAACAGGTAACTAATGAGCACAGGGAACTCTACTCAGTGCTCTGTGGTGACCTAAATGGGAAAGAAATGAAAAAAAGAGGGGATATGGGTGGGTGGGTGGGTGTGGGTGGGGATATGGGTGGGTGGGTGGGTGTGGGTGTGTGTGTATATCTGATTCTCTTTGCTGTATGACAGAAACTAGCACAACATGATAAAGCAACTATACTCCAATAAAAATTAATTTCAAAAAAGAAAGTACTCAATACAAGTAAGTCCTTGAAACCTCTGCACATCAAGGATGAAGGCAGTTTGCTCCCTGCCCTGCCTCCCTCTGGGGCTGCTGCAAGGACCAAATGAGAAAAACACATGCGTAGGAGCAATCTGAGTGCTCTGAATTGCCATCTAAGACTGTTTACATGTAAATAAACCATGTCCTGTGCTAAGTCCTGTCGACTCTTTGCAACCCTAAGGACTGCAGCCCACCAACCTCCTCTGTCCGTGAGATTTCCCAGGCAAGAATACTGGAGTGGGTTGCCGTGCCCTCCCCTCCGGGGGATCTTCCTGACCCAGGTACTGAACTCAGGTCCCCTGTATTGCAGGCAGATTCTTTACCGTATGAGCCACCAGAGAAGCACCCATGAATAATTCTTACAGCAAATACAGGGGATTACACAAAAGAGGGCAAAACCGAGGAAGCAAACAAAAACCAAAGCAATGCTGGAGACTGTTGATAGACATTTCCCTCTCATTCTAATCACTTAACATAATTTGAGCACTTTTTAAACCCTGAGGAAGTGGTTAATTTCTGATATTCAAATTAAAGGAGATAGGTGCATAGCAGACTGCTCTGCTTAAGAAGAGAGATATGGAGATAAGTGAATGGGGATCAGATTTAAAGGAAAAGAAGGATCTTTGCAGATACAGAACCATGGTAAAACTATCAGAGAACAGACTGTAATTGAGCCTTAAATCTGTCCTTATTCTCTTAATACAACTCCCTCAGGACATCAGAACATTGCCTTGAAGAAAGAGGAGCTCATAATTGCTGAAATGAAAGAATTTATTTTTAATAGGCTATATATTTTGAGTTCTGTGATCCATAAACACAGGATGGTATAAACATTATACAGGATTATATTAATTTTTTTGGAGGATTTGTTCCATTTGTTAGAACGTACAAGCAGAGGTCAAGCCCTGCTCAGATATGAGCATGTATTCTTTCATGCCCTCATGACATTTAAAACCTACTTCACCAAAAACCAGTTACCAAAGCATGGCATGGCCCAGTGAAATTTACATGATTACTTCCTAAAGAGTAAATTTAAACAGAACTTTACAGTGATAAAATGGTAATACATTATGAAAGTTTCTCCCTCCAAAAAATTTAAATCTCCAACTAGCCAGTTATAACCCTTGACCAGAAAATTATTTTTGAGAAATGTGCTTCAATGGTTGAATATACATGTTTTCCACTTTATGAGCTGATGTGATATGAAAGTACCACTGGGCATAACTTATACATGATTACATTTAAGGAACTTTAATGCTTATGACTCACACTTTGTTTTGCCTTTATTTCAGTTCTTGCTTACCGAGACTAATGTAGAAATCACTGTGATATGCTGTGTCCCAAGCAGCCAGAAGAAACTTTTGCACAGGAAGAAGCAACAAGGAAGAAAATCACTTAGATGCCAGAAGAGATAAATGAAAAAAAGAAGGGGGTAAGGAAGGAGGAGAAGCAAGCACTACTCCTTTTGCATAGGCTTTTTGATTAGCTTGTCAACAAAAATGTCACATGTATAAAATCAGATATTAAAATCATCAATTCATTAAAAACTCTAATATCAAAATGGTAAAGTAGAATTTCCTAAAAGGGGTCAAAGTTACATAACAAAACACTAACAATTAGAAAAAACTATTCTTAAGTAACATGAACACATTTATCAATGATGCAAATAGCCACCTATGAGAGCAAGGAAAAATTTCTGCTGTGTGTGCCTGTGTGTTAGTCACTCAGCTGTGTCGGACTTCTTGCAACCCCTAGCAGGCTCCTCTCCATGGGATTTTCCAGGAAAGAATATTGGTGTGGATAGCTACTCCCTTCTCCAGGGGATCTTCCCAACCCAGGGATCAAACCCAGGTCTCCTGCATTCCAAGCAAATTCTTTACCCTCTGGGCCACCACGGAAGCCCCACTGTATACTACTGAATTAAATTCACTTTAAATTCTGAGAGAATTTGAGAGATCCTACTATACCTGCTAATTTGAAGAGAAAATTAGAGTAAGACCTTAATTACCTGTCTATGTGGAAGCAGCAAAGGGAAGGGTAAGAACTAGAAGGAAAACTGAAGAATTATATTTGGTCTAAGAATAGCTTTAATAATTCTATCATCACTGCTTTAGTCACTAAGTCATGTCTGACTCTTCTGCCATCCCATGGACTGTAGCCCACCAGGCTCCTCTGTCCATCAGATTCTCCAGGCAAGAAGACTGGAATGGGCTGCCATTTCCTTCTCCAGGGGATCTTCCTGACCCATGGATCGAACCTGTGTCTCTCACATTTACTGTACTGGCAGGCAGATTCTTTACCATTGAGTCACCTGGGAAGTCCCTTAATACTTCTACTTTCAAATTAAATCCCAAATCCAGGGACTTACCATCCTTCTCCTAGAACATCTCAATAGTTTTCTGAGCAGTTCAAATTTTTGACGGCTCTCATCCATTCACCTCTCGGCCCTACTTCACCCGCGCAGCCGCCACTCCTTGGACATGGGGTTGCTTACTCGGCCGCTGGCCCTGACCTCAGGTGTGGGGTTGCTCCTCTCGGCCACCGCCCTTGACCTAGGGCATGGGGTTGCTCCTCTCGGCCAACACCCCTGACTTCCGGCTTGGTGAAGCGCCTAAGGTTTCTGCCCTGACCTCAGGTGTGGGGTAGCTCACATGAGTTACTCCATGTTGAAGATCAGGATGGGCTGCCGTGAGGAGATACCCCTCGTCCAAGGTAAGGAGCAGCGGCTGTGCTTTGCTGGCAGCCGTGAAGAGATACCCCACGTGCAAGGTAAGAGAAACCCAAGTAAGACAGTAGGTATTGCAAGAGGGCATCAGAGGGCAGACACACTGAAACCATACTCACAGAAAACTAGTCAATCTGGTCACACGGACCACAGCCTTGTCTAATTCAATGAAACTAAGCCATGCCCGGTGGGGCAACCCAAGATGGGCGGGTCATGGTGGATAGGTCTAACAAAATGTGGTCCACTGGAAAAGGGAATGGCAAGCCACTTCAGTATTCTTGCCTTGAGAACCCCATGAACAGTATGAAAAGGCAAAATGATAGGACACTGAAAGAGGAACTCCCCAGGTCAGTAGGTGCCCAATATGCTACTGGAGATCAGTGGAGAAATAACTCCAAAAACAATGAAGGGATGGAGCCAAAGCAAAAACAACACCCAGCTGTGGATGTGACTGGTGATAGAAGCAAGGTTCGATGCTGTAAAAAGCAATATTGCATAGGAACCTGGAATGTCAGGTCCATGAATCAAAGCAAATGGGAAGGGGTCAAACAGGAGATGACAAGAGTGAATGTCGAATTCTAGGAATCAGTGAACTAAAATGGACTGGAATGGGTGAATTTCACTCAGATGACCATTATATCTGCTACTGCGGGCAGGAATCCCTTGAACGAAATGGAGTAGCCATCATGGTCAACAAAAGAGTCCGAAATGCAGTACTTGGATGCAAGCTCAAAAATGACACAATGATCTCTGTTCATTTCCAAGGCAAACCATTCAATATCACAGTAATCCAAGTCTATGCCCTGACCAGGAACGCTGAAGAAGCTGAAGTTGAACAGTTCTATGAAGACCTACAAGACCTTTTAGAACTAACACCCAAAAAAGATGTCCTTTTCATCACAGGGGACTGGAATGCAAAAGTAGGGGGTCAAGAAACACCTGGGGTAATAGGCAAATTTGGCCTTGGAATACGGAATGAAGCAGGGCAAAGGCTAACAGAGTTTTTCCAAGAGAATGCACTGGTCATAGACAAAACCCTCTTCCAACAACACAAGAGACGACTCTACACATGGACATCACCAGATGGTTGACACTGAAATCAGACCGATTATATTCTCTGCAGCCAAAGTTGGAGAAGCTCTATACAGTTACCAAAAACAAGACCGGGAGCTGACTGTGGCTCAAACCATGAACTCCTTATTGCCAAATTCAGACTTAAATAGAAGAAAGCAGGGAAAACCACTAGACAATTCAGGTATGACCTAAATCAAATCCCTTATGATTATACAGTGAAAGTGAGAAAAAGATTTCAGGGACTAGATCTGATACACAGAGTGCCTGATGAACTATGGATGAAGGTTCGTGACATTGTAAGGAGACAGGAATAAAGACAATTTACAAAAAAAAAAGAAATACAAAAAAGCAAAATGGCTGACTGGGGAGGCCTTACAAATAGCTGTGAAAAGAAGAGAAGCAAAAAGCAGGAGGAAAGGAAAGATATAAGTATCTTAATGCAGAATTCCCAAGAATAGCAAGTAGAGATAAGAAAGCCAGCAATCAATGCAAAGAAGTAGAGGAATACAACAAAATGGGAAACTAGAGATCTCTTCAAGAAAATTAGAG
This sequence comes from Budorcas taxicolor, assembly GCF_023091745.1. NCBI lineage: Eukaryota > Metazoa > Chordata > Mammalia > Artiodactyla > Bovidae > Budorcas > Budorcas taxicolor. Next base: position 34,875,509 of record NC_068913.1, on the reverse strand, counting down.
ATACCAAGGGAACATTTCATGCAAAGATGGGCTCAATAAAGGACAAAAATGATATGGATCTAATAAAAGCAGAAGGTATTAAGAAGAGGTGCCAAGAATACACAGAAGAACTGTACAAAAAAGATCTTCATGACCCGGATAATCACGATGGTGTGATCACTCACCTAGAGCCAGACATCCTGGAATGTGAAGTCAAGTGGGCCTTAGCAAGCATCACTACAAACAAAGCCAGTGGAGATGATGGTATTCCAGTTGAGCTATTTCAAATCCTGGAAGATGATGCTGTGAAAGTGCTGCACTCAATTTGCCAGCAAATTTGGAAAACTCAGCAGTGGCCACAGGACTGGAAAAGGTCAGTTTTCATTCCAATCCCAAAGAAAGGCAATGCCAAAGAATGCTCAAACTACCGCACAGTTGCACTCATCTCACACGTTAGTAAAGTAATGCTCAAAATTCTCCAAGCCAGGCTTCAGCAAAACGTGAACCATGAACTCCCAGATGTTCAAGCTGGTTTTAGAAAAGGCAGAGGAACCAGAGATCAAATTGCCAACATCCGCTGGATCATGGAAAAAGCAAGAGAGTTCCAGAAAAACATCTATTTCTGCTTTATTGACTATGCCAAAGCCTTTGACTGAGTGGATCACAATAAACTGTGGAAAATTCTGAAAGGGATGGGAATACCAGACCACCTGACTTGCTTCTTGAGAAACCTATATGCAGGTCAGGAAGCAACAGTTAGAACTGGACATGGAAAAACAGACTGGTTCCACATAGGAAAAGGAGTATGTCAAGGCTGCATATTGTCACCCTGCTTATTTAACTTCTAGGCAGAGTACATCATGAGAAACGCGGGGCTGGAAGAAGCACAAGCTGGAATCAAGACTGCTGGGAGAAATATCAATAACCTCAGATATGCAGAGGACACCACCCCTATGGCAGAAAGTGAAGAGGAACTCAAAAGCTTCTTGATGAAAGTAAAAGAGGAAAGTGAAAAAGTTGGCTTAAAGCTCAACATTCAGAAAACAAAGATCATGGCATCTGGTCCCATCACTTCATGGGAAATAGATGGGGAAACAGTGGAAACCGTGTCAGACTTTATTTTTCTGGGCTCCAAAATCACTGCAGATGGTGACTGCAGCCATGAAATTGAGACGCTTACTTCTTGGTAGGAAAGTTATAACCAACCTAAATAGCATATTAAAAAGTAGAGACATTACTTTGTCAACAAAGGTCTGTCTAGTCAAGGCTATGGTTTTTCCAGTGGTCTTGTATGGATGTGAGAGTTGGACTGTGAAAAAAGCTGAGCACCGAAGAATTGATGCTTTTGAACTGTGGTGTTGGAGGAGACTCTTAAGAGTCCCTTGGACTGCAAGGAGATCCAACCAGTCCATTCTAAAGGAGATCAGTCCTGAGTGTTCCTTGGAAGGACTGGTGCTAAAGCTGAAACTCCAGTACTTTGGCCACTTCATGTGATGAGTTGACTCATTGGAAAAGACTCGGATGCTGGGAGGGATTGTGGGCAGGAGGAGAAGGGGACGACAGAGGATGAGATGGCTGGATGGCATCACCAATTGATGGACATTAGTGAATAAACTTTGGGAGTTGGTGATGGACAGGAAGGCCTGGCGTGCTGCAATTCATGGGGTCGCAAAGAGTCGGACACGACTGAGCGACTGAAATGAACTGAACTGATTCATTCACCGGACCAATTATAGACAGAGAAATGATTTTAAGACATAAGGTAGACATCAACCCCTTGTTTAAATCCCTCAACTGCATCCCTGTGCCCTTGGAGTTAAATCCTGACTCCTTACCAGGATATGCCAGTCCCCATGTTCTGGCCCCCACCCACCCTCAACAGCCCCTCTTCACCTCAATCCCCTCTCACTCAACTGAGTTCCAGTCACACAAGCCTTAGGATATTTTCTAAAATATACCAAAGTCTCTGCCATCTCGGGAAACCTGGAAGATTCCTGTGTCCCTACCCTACTACAGCAGGCTTTTTCTCTTCCCTCAAGTACCAGCCTCCAGGAAACCTCAAATAGCCAACACGCATGCCTTCCTTGACAACCATGGTTAAAGTACACTTGTTCTGCTCACTCTCATCAGCACATTCTTTGATTCCTTCAGAACACGTTTAAACAATTCAAGATTTAATTCATGTCTCTGATGATTTTTTTTTTCCTTCCTGCTCTCCTCCCTCCCTTCCTTCTCTTTTTTTCCACCTTATTATTTTGACCAGGGATCATATGAGGGCAAAAAAGGCAAAGATAAAGTAGCATATCAAGATGTCCACAGACATACAGACTTCCTATAACTCAGAGCCTGAGGAAACATGCTGATTCTTTTGCAAGGTTCGCATCAACAGGGAAGGTAAGTGTAGTGTTCTAAATACAAACTGATCAAGCATTAGGAATTATCTGAAAACTTAAACAGAGGAATATGATTATGACCTGAAACTTCCTTTCCTTAGGTTTTCAACTGTTTAAAACACTTTACATTTACTTTTTGAATAATCATTATAAGAAATAGTTAATAGAAACAGCTTTTCAAGGAACTTCTGATATGAATACCAAAAAACATCACCTAACGCATAAGTAAAATTAAAATTGAATAAAATTCAGAAAAGTATTTCTGTCATATTCTGGAGGGTTTAACATAATTATATCCATATTTTGAGAAAACATTTCTAAATTTTCATTTTGTTTAACAGACAATTGATTTTGAAGCTTTTTGATGTTAAAAGAAAATATCCAGTGAGGTCTACTTTGGTTTTGAAAGTTTATTATAATTTTTGAAGACCTGGTTACTTATTTGTATCAACTTAAAAAAAAAAAAACACTGTTTAATTGAATCAGTTTAATACCAGAATTAAAACTCTATAAGAATGCCAGGATTCAATATATGAATAATGCTAGAATGTATAAAGAAATCAGCCTGGGCACTGATTAACAAAGATATTTTTCTTTCTATTTTTTATTCAAAGATTGGAGAAGGAAATGGCAACCCACTCCAATACTCTTGCCTGGAAAATTTCATGGACAGAGGAGCCTGGCAGGCTATAGCCCATGGGGTCACAATGAGTCGGATACAACTAGGCGACTTTCACTCACTGCCAATACACAAGTGAAAACCCAGAGCCTAGCACAGTGCTTGGCAGATAGTAGATGCTGGATAAATTTGTCAAATGAATTGAACGTTCCAGAAATGGCCAAGCTGGAGAGAACCTTAGGCCATCAGGCTGTAGTCTTGAGTCTACTCCTGATATTCACGAAAAACTAATTTCCAATAATATCCAATTTTCTAGGGGAACTTTCAAAGACACAGTCCAGTAAATAACATCTTCTGAAGAAATAATTCTATATATAACTGTGTACGCCCATTTGCTTGTTAAAAAGTTGATCACTATCTTCTATAAAAAACAAAACAAAAAAACCTGTATCTCATTACTTCAGTTCAGTTCTGTCGCTCAGTCGTGTCTGACTCTTTGCAACCCCATGAATTGCAGCACGCCAGACCTCCCTGTCCATCACCAACTCCCGGAGTCCACCCAAACCCATGTCCATTGAGTCAGTGATGCCATCCAACCATCTCATCCTCTGTTGTCCCCTTCTCCTCCTGCCCTCAATCTTTCCCAGCATCCTTGTCTTTACAAATGAGTCAGCTCTTCGCATCAGGTGGCCAAAGTATTTGAGTTTCAGCTTCAACATCAGTCCTTCTAATAAACATCCAGGACTGGTCTCCTTTAGGATGGACTGGTTGGATCTCCTTGCAATGCAAGGGACTCTCAAGAGTATTCTCCAACACCACAGTTCAAAAGCATCAATTCTTTGGTGCTCAGCTTTCTTTATAGTCCAACTCTCACATCCATACATGACTTCTGGAAAACCCATAGCCTTGACTAGATGGACCTTTGTTGACAAAGTAATGTCTCTGCTTTTTAATATGCTATCTAGGTTGGTCATAACTTTCCTTCCAAGGAGTAAGCATCTTTTAATTTCATGGCTGCAATCACTATCTAATTACTTAGATCTCTCCATTAAAAAATACTTTCAATTCCTTTAAACTTTCAGTGAACTAAAATAAGATTTATCTAAGTTTTGAATATCGGACTTGACACCTTTCCCTCCTTACATCCAGGTTATACATCATTATAGTTTTTCATTGCTAATAATATCTCCTAAAATTATCATATTCTTCAATTTTGGATGCCATTAATCTAAGAAGTATTATAATCATGTTATTTTATGCAACAGTAATAAAGGAGTTTAATAGAACACTCCATATACAGCAGGGACCCAAAAGGCTGCAGCCTCAATATAATAAGCATGTGCACCATGGAAAGTGGCAGCAGGAGAACCTGCTTGTCTCAGCCTTGACAAGAGATGAAGGGTGGGGGGAAAAAACATGTCCCCTGGGAACTGGAACCATAAAAGGCAATGCTTATACAGGTCTGAAAAATATGAATTCACCAGTGTGGTCAAAAACTCCTAGCCAAAGGATATAATGTACACAGGCTCAGGTTAATAGTGCCCCTAGTGAGTGGCAGAAGCAAACACAAATCCTTCCTGCAAGAACTGAGCTTCTCTATCCAGACCCACAGCAATTGTAAGATGGCTCTGATTGTAGGATTTGTCTCAATTTCAGAGATGATGAAATGCAAGAGAAAAATGTGCATCCTAGAACTGACGGAATACGACATGTTCTCTAACTGCTCACTGCTGTTCACAGGAATGCCATGTTTACCCCTGAACTGTCATCAGGTACCCAGAGGCCTTCCCGTACACTGTTGGTCTGCAGAGCTTATTACACTGTTACTGGAGTTGCTGTGTAGACAATCACATACTCTATACAGAATGACAGTTTTGCTTTTTGTCTAGCAACCTAATAACTTTTCTTCTTTATTTTTATTATTCTTACTGTTATTTTTTCCTTAATTTTACTATCTTGTACCAGTACAACCCTAAATAGAAATAATGCTAGCAGACATATTTGTTTCATTACTTTAAAGGAATGCTATTAACATTTTCCCATTTAATAAAATTTCCTGTAGGTATCTGGTACATATTCTTTATTAAATTAGGAAAGCTTTTGTCATGAATCATCTGTAATTAATACTTTTACTTAATCCATCAAAACAAAATGTCTTTCTTCCAGTCTACTAGTGTGGTTAATTATATTCATGGATTTTAAATCATCTTTGCACTTATGAGATCAAGCCATCAGGTTCAGAAATTTGTTTTAATCTGATGATAGTTTTCACATTGATTCATTTAGCAAATAATTTATCTAGGCTTTTTGCATCTATATTTTAGATGAAACTGCCTTATAATTTTCCTTTCTCATAAACCTGCTATCTTGTAATGATGTCAAGGTTATACTAGCCTCATAAAGTGAACTCAGTTTTTTTCATTCTCTCAATCTCTGTAAGATGGGGTTATCTCTTTCTTGAAGTTTTGGTAAAATCTGTCTGGAAAATTATCTGGACCTGGTGGGTTTTTGCGTGTTTATGCGTGTATGTATATGAAAGGCAAAAGACGGAGATTTTAAATTGGATTCAATTCCTTTAATGATTATGCTTCTACTCAAGTTTGCGTCTTAAGTGAGAATTTTAACCTATATTTTTCTGGGATGTAATCTATCTCATCAGGGACTTTTAATTACTGGTATAAAACTGCTAACTCTTAAAATAGATTTTAAAAAATCTGTAGCAACGTTTTCCCTTGTTCTCTTGCATTTTGTTCCTGATTTAACCTGCAAAATACTACTTCATTATTTATCTGTATTTTCATAAAAATTAATTAATGATTTTTTGTCAACCCTTTGCTTCTTTATCTTTATTTTCTATTAAAATGTTTTTGCTCTTAATCCTTTATCCTTCTTACACTTCCTTCTCTCTGTTATTCTTTTTCTAACTTTTAATTTAGCTGCTTAGTTCACAAATTTTCAGCAACTTTTAAATTTCTTCTACCCAACACCCTAGTGCTACCAATGGACTCGGATTCACTTTTAATGTGAAACCCTCAGCTTTAGGAAGAGAGAGCTCCTTGGTCCTCAGAGTATTATAAATTCAAACTCTAGCAGCACCTGAAGGTGAGGCTTGCAATTTTGATTTCTACGGAGAGATGCTTTCCCTTGGTGCAATAACTAGGCAGAATCAGATAAGATTTGTCGCCCCATGTTGGTAAACAGATTCTTTTTCTGATACACCTCTCCATTGAGAAAAACTGGAAATGAACGCAAAGTTCAAAATTTCATCCTGTGTCAACTCAGACATTTATTTAGAAAGTACTTTGCTGAATACACTCTTGAAACAGTACCCCCATGACTCTAATGGAGAAGGGGATGACAGAGGATGAGATGGCTGGATGGCATCACTGACTCGATGGATGTGAGTCTGAGTGAACTCTGGGAGTTGGTGATGGACAGGGAGGCCTGGCGTGCTGCGATTCATGGGGTCGCAAAGAGTCGGACACAACTGAGCGACTGAACTGAACTGACTGAACTGAAACAATTTTACCCCAACTGGTACATTAGATACCTTGTTGACCTGTGGTTGTTTGTATCGTCCCCTCCCCCTGCCAGAATTTAAGTTCCAAGAGAAGAGGGGCTTCATTTGACTGGTTATTTGCAAGGCAATGAAGCAAGACTTCCCATTTTTTAGTCAGACGCATGTTAAGGCAAAAGCAAAAACGTTCACAAAAAGTGAGATAGAGCACAGATATTGCTTTCCTCTGAACTATGATAGGTACATAGCCATCACAAATTCTCTCAGAGGATATCTTTATGGGTATGAAATATATCATATGAGAAAAGTACACTCCAAACATAGTGTGTACAGTTTAGAGTGTACAGTGAGCACTCATGTAAGCACAGCTGAGGTCATGAAATACGTCAGAATCAAGATGCCCCTGCCATGTGCCCCACTTTTATCACCAACCCCTCACCTCCCCAAGAAGTAACCATTATTTTGACTTAATAACCCCATCCATCTACCACAAAATATTCATTCATAGAGAATCAAGAATTAACTTGATGGAGAAAAATTATCATCAGAGATATTAATTATGTTTCAGCCTTAAGAAACTAGTTTATCTCACTACCCACCTAGGAGACTCTAGAAAACACTTTGAATTAGCAGATATAGGAAGAATTACAACAATTAGAATGACAGCTTCTCCAGAATATTAACGATGCTGTAATATATCCAAGAAGCTATTTAAGGAAACATATACATCAGACAGTACCTTATAATCATCACCTTCAACCTGAAGGACATTTAAGATGACAGAATTTAACATCTCTACCAACTTAAAAAAGGAGACTCAAACCTTTCAAGTTCTTTCTTTTGTCCTCCAAATGCAATCACAGTTCTAATAGCCGCTAAGACCTCTTCAGCTACTGCTCCAGCTTTTGCATACGCCAAAAGTTCTTTATCAGTAAATGAAGACAGTATCTGTTTAAAAATGCAATTGCAGATAATTTAAAATTTTTAACAAGTTAATTTTACCTTCTGTACACAAATGCTGCTGGTACATAGTATACTGTACTGTATATAAGTCTTTTACTCGTCTTTGGTTATGAAGTCCTGTTTGTTAATATACATATTATAGCCATTTCTTTTTGGACTGAGATGGTATATAATAAAGTAAAATTTCAACTTTCTCACTATACGCCATGGATTCTCATACAAATAAATAAATCTGGGACTTTGGGGGAGATTTTACATCTTAAAAAAAGTGTATACTCTAAACATTAATAAATACAGAAAATGGGGCAGTATATCAAAAACATAGGTGTACTCAACATAGCAATTGCTAAGTATACTCTGGTTCAGAAATACCAAGGTAGGAGGCCAGGAGAACACGGGGACCAAGCACTGTGCAGTGACAGGACCTCAGGGAGGTTTCCAATGGCAGGGAAGCAGAGCTCCTTCCAGCAGGGTTTCTCAGCACCACATTAGGCCACCATGGAGGCCTCTTTTATGGACGCTCTTTGGTTTTTCTGTTTGGTCCCTGAGCATCTGTTCTCTGGAAGGACCAGTACCAGGTCCTTTATATACACAGGATCTCCTTCACTGACTCTTCTCAATTGTACCAAGAAGTAGGCATTATTTTCCCCCGTCAATACATGAGGAAATGGAACAAGAAAGAGGTCAAGTCGTTTGCTAGTAAGTGCAATATCCAGGATTTAAGGCTTCACAGCATGAATCAACGGCCACTGGAGTGAATCTCTCTCTAAAACCAGCCACCGACATGTGTGGAATCCCAGAGGGCTCTGTGAGTAAAACTGAGTCAACTGACGAGGGCAAAGGACCACTATTTTTACCTGAAATGCTTGACTAGTCAACCATCTAAATATTGCACACAAGAATTCAAATCAAATTCTGAGTAAATATACTCTTTCAATAAATAATTTATAGCATCTGTGGACTCATTTGTATAAGTAATAATAGCCTATTCCTTCTTTTCAGAAAAAGTTCAAAGTTGTTTTGATTTTAAGAGCGCATTTCTTCCTCTGCTGCGTGCGAATGTAAAGGAGCTACGGCAGATGCAGGAATGGGTGGCTGAGGGCAAACGAACCTTTACCAACCAGGTTCCATGGCAGATGTTGTACGGTGTGCACCTTCCTCTTTGGTTCCCCAAACAACAACCCACCGATGCTCTAGACCTTCCTGACCTCTCAAAATGACCTGCCTAGGGCTGCCCTATCATATCTGCCAGAATTGCTCACAGCGCTGGGCCTGACCCAGGGAGATCACTGTCATCCCTGAACAAGCAGGTCTGCATAAGGCAAGAGGTGCCTACAATACAGTTTAGCTCTGTTTCTCTGCTCTTGTTGAAAACCTCAGCCATCAACCACACCAGCAGCAGCTGACAACAGAAGATTAGCAGAACTATTTTTGAATGAGAAGTTTCAAAATGTGCTATTCTAATTTATTGTTGAAATATCAAGTACCATTCCAACTGATTCAATAAACCTGGCTTCTCTATGACCTTCCATAATGATAAGCATATCCTTAGGCAAGACTACAGCAGAATGTTCATGAAATGTTTTATTTTTTAACAGATCATGTCTGTTGAAAGAAAAAACATACTTTCAAATACTCTCAGAGATGTGAAAATTGAACTTTACTGTTCCTCTAATATAAAATAACAGAACGGTGATCACCCACCTAAACGATATCAAATTTCACTAACTCATCCCTTCTTCCAAAAGCTGCTAATTTTTTTTTAACAAAGCCTAATTGTACCAGTGCCAGACACATGAAATTGTTATTCCTTTAAGTTAAAAGCTAACACAGGCCACTATATATTGTTGAAACCAATACATTTAGAATAGTTTTGACCATGACAGATGTTTTGACCTTCATCTTTGTCCCTTTTTTCCAGTTCAGTGTAGGTTGTTATTTCATTTTGTTTGGGATGATTTATACATGCTTTATTTTGTTAAACTTGTTATTCTGAGATAATTGTAGACACAAGCCAGTTCTAAGGAAGACAGTCAGATCCCATAAACCCTTTATCTGGTGTTCCCCAAACATCTCCAACATCTCTTCAGAACATGATCCCAGCCAAAACTTTAACACAACATTAATTCAATGTTATTCAGATTTACCAGTTTTACATGCACTCATGTGTGTGTGTGTTAGTTCCAAGCAATGTTATCATCTGCTAGATTCATGTGACGACAGTCACAACACAGAACAACTCCATCACAAGGATCCCTCAGTCCTGCTTTTTGTAGCCACAGCCACCTCCTTTCCTACTCCTCATTTCTCCCCACTCCATACCATCCCTAACACCTGAAAACCACTAAGCTGTTCTGCCTGTTATTTTGTCATTTCAAAAATATTATATAAATGGAGCATAAGGTGTGTGATCTTTCAGGACTGGCCTTTTTAGCCAAGTACAAATCTCTAGCGACTCATCCAGGTTGTGTGTGTATCAGTACTACTTTCCTTTTTATCACTGGATGTACCACAGTTGCTCAACCAGTAACCTGTTCAAGAGTGTCTGGGGTTGTTTCAGTTTGGGGCTATTACTGATACAGCTGCTATGAACACCTGAATACAGACTGAGTGAATACATGAACATAATTTCTCTTAGATAAATGTCCAATGCAACTGCAGGATTGTATGGTAACTGCACGTTTCACTTTGTAAGAAATCGCAAACTATTTTTTCAGGTTGGGTACCATTTTACGCTCCCACCAATAATACATGAGTGACCCTGTTTCTCTGCATCTCAGCAGCATTTGGGGTTTTACTTTTATTTTAGCCATTTTGGTAGATGCATAATGCTATCTTGCTGCAGTTTAATTTGCTTTTCACTGACTACTAATGCCGTTAAACAACCTTTCATGTGCTGACCTACCACCTGTATAACCTCTCTGATGACGTTTGTTTATCTCCTCTGCCCATTCTCTAACTGGTTCATTCGGGATTGTTTTTTTCCCTTAATATATATATTTTTTATTGAAGTATGGCTGACTTACAGTGTCTCAGGTGCACAGCAAGGTGATCCAGTTATACATAAACACACATTATTCTTCAGATTATTTTCCATTACAAGTTATTACAAGATATTGACTATAGTTCCCTGTGCTATACAGTAAACCTTTGTTGCTTGTGGCATATTTATTTTTTAATTAGAAATCTAGCATTCTATTTATACTAAGTCAAACAAGTGGAATCAAAATGTCATCAATTTTTTTCAGTTCGGCAAAAGTTTGTAAGTTTTCTAAAAAATATATATTATACATACTATTTATATATATATGTAGACAAAAGCTTTTCTACTATGCTCGAAAAAGGCTTGAGAAAGAACATTAAAAAAAAAAAGAGAGAGATGGAGAAATTGGAAAACACAAACTAAATGATATGCCAGCACTGAATAAGAAGTAGAAAGTGAAACAAACTAAATAAAATTAAAGATCATTATACAGTCCAGTGGTTTTGAAACATGGTTGCTTATTAGAAACATATCTGGAACTCTGGAGGAAAAAAGCAATACCTGGGCATTGGTAGTTTTCAAAAAATTCCAAGATAATTCTAATATGTACCTGGATTTTAAAAAGTGATTACAGGTTTTTCTATTAAATAGTAGTTTTGGTGATTTTTTTAAAAACTATCAAATTTTGAGAGTTCCTTATATATTAGATAAAGACTAATCCTTTGTCAGATATGTGACGTGCATGTTACTTTTTTCCCAGCTTGTAGCTTGTTTTTTCATCTCCTTTACATGGTTATCAAAGAGCAAGAGTTCCCGCTTTTGGGGAAAGCTGATAAAGTCTTCCTTCTTCTAGGGGAGACTGTATAAAATTGGTGTCAATTCCTCTTTAAATGTCCAATAAATTTTTCCAGTAAAAGTTGACTGTGCCTGGAGAATTCTTTTCTAGGAGCTCAGAACTTACAAAATAGATTTCTTTAATTACTATTTCATCTTAGTTGTTCTGGATATCACAATATTCATAGGTGACATAAAAATCTACTGGTATCAACATTTCACCACTTATAATTTTGGGTTCAATCACCAAATATGATTTAGAAATCTCCTGGGAAAAGAAAGGCCCAAAAAAAAGAAAAAAAGAAAGGCTCAAATTCCTGCTCTTTCTGTTGTTCCTTTTCCCTTCCTGATGCTCCAATATGCCTTGTATCACTTTCCTTCTGTTTGAAGAACTTCATTTAGCCAGTCTTTAATAGGAGGTATGCTAATGGAAAGTTCCTCTATAGTCTTCCATGATCTGGGAATGTTTTCATCTCCCCCATCATCCCTAAAAAATACTTCAACCAAGTATCCACAGTTGACAGGTCTTTTCTTTAAGCACTTGAAAAATAATTTGCCACTTCCTTCTGGTCTTTATGGTTTCAGGTAAGAAATATATTGTCATTCAAATTGGTGTTCCCTGTAGGTAATGTGCTGTTCATCTTTAGCCAGTTTCAACTTTTTCTGTCTTTAGTTTTCAATGATTTAACTATGATGTGCTTTAGCATGGATTTCTTTGGATTTATCCTGTTTGAGGTTAGCTTAGCTTCTCAGAGCTGAAGGTTTGTCTTTCACAAACCTTGGACATTCTCAGCAATTATTTCTTCCAATGTTCCTTCAGCCTCACTCCTCTCCTTTCTTTTGGGACTCTGATGGTCACAAATGTTCCACATGATACTACTGTCCCACAGGTCCCTGAGGCGCTTTCATTTTCTGTTTCATGCTGGGCGACTTGTATTATTCTCTTTTCAGTCCACTGACTCTATCCCGTCCTCTCCACTCAACAAGAGTAACCCCTCCATCGTGACTTTTGTTCTACGGTTGTACCTTTCAGTTATCTAATTCCATGCTGTCCTTTTTTCTTAATTCCTCTTTCACTGCTGATATTGTCTATTTCCTTTTGTTTTAGGATAATTTGTAATTGATTAGTGAAGCATTTTTCTGATGACTATTCCAAAATCCATGCCAAACAATACTGACATATGAATTATATCAGCACTTGTCAGTTAAGTGTTTTTTCTCATTCAAGTTGTGATTTTCATAGTTCTTGGTATGACAAGTGGTCTTCTTTTAACTATAATCTGGGCGTGATATCTATTATGTTAGGAGACTCTGGGTCCTATTTAAAGTCTTTTATTTTAGCAAGCACTTACCCTTTGGGGATTTAGCATATAATTCTTAACCTACTTCTGTGAGTTGTGGGTCAAGCAGCAGTTTTACATTCAGAGTGTTTGTGGTATTACTTTCATCAGCATGGTTTGTCTGCAGTTACTGGGGCCCCTGCTTCTGCTACCCGAGGGAGTGAAAGTGTTCTTAAGGTTGGACCACCTCCTGTATCAGTAGGATATGGTAGTTTCCCCTCCCTTTGCCCCTTAGCTGACCCGATGTCTCTGGGCTGGGTTAGAGAATTGCGTGCAGAGATCAAAAGAGGCTTTCTGGAGTAGGAAGCTTGCTGGGGCCAAGCCTCTTCCTGTTCTGCCTTCTTGCCCGTGGCCTCTGAGGTACAGAAGAGAGCCTCAGAATCACGGGGACAAAGCAGCTTCCTCCACCAGGCCTCATTTCTTTTTTAATAAGACTGACAACCGGACAACTGAAGGATCCATTTATTAAATAGTATCTGAAGTAATGCAAATTAATTATTAAAAGATTAACTTACTGCTTTTCCCCCTAACTTAACTAGAACAAACATTAATACATTTTAGAACAGTTTTTTAGCAAATACTGATATGAAGAATCTGTCACCTGACTTGCCTAACATGCTAGTAAACAGAAAAATCAATTAAAACAAAGGCTTTTGCTAAATATGTCAACAGAGATGCAGTTTAGCCACCAAGAACACCATTCAAACATTGTGTTAGTCTGAACAATAAATTAATAAGAGTTCTCAGAACTTCAATTTCTTCTTCTGTTAAATGAGATGATGTCTAAACTTTACAAGAACATGTATTTCATGCCTTTGAAGAAGAATATAATATGATAGAATGAGGGGGAAAATAGTCTGTAATATTCTACAAACTTCTACTTCATATGTAGAAAATACTATAGCTAAATACTGCAAAAAGTATAACTAACATTTACTAATTTGGGGGGAGATTAACATATGTTGTTATTTTATACTCTGAAATTCCCTGGGATTTTTTAACCTAAAAAAAGTGGAATCTGGTAACAGGGTCCTATTGTATAGCACAGGAAATGGTATTCAATAGCCTGTGATAAACCATAATGGAAAAGAATATGAAAAATAACATATATATGTATATCTGCATTGTTTTGCTGAGCAGCAGAAATTAACACAACATTGTAAACTAACTGCATTTCAACAAATTTTTTAAAAAAGAGGAAAAAAATATGCATTTGCCTGACACAGTAGATACTTTAAAAAATGGCAGTTACTGTTTATAACAGCAAAACAATATCCATCCCACAGGGTTAAATTTTTAAATTTCTTAATACAGCCTGATTTGTTTTGTGTTAGGCTTGGGTTTGCTTGGCCCTCCGTTATTCTACATCCTTTTGCCATGTGAATGTGTAGCACTGTCTCTCATTTTTCTAAGAAACTACACACCAGGCCAATCTCTCCTCAGCCACCTATACTTACAGGAAATCAATTTAGAATGAACACCACACCCAGTCTCAAGAGGAAGGCCTCCCTGCGGAAGTGGGGAGGGCCATTTGCATTGCTTTGCTTTCGTGACAGAGAGGGAACCACAGACCTCAGATGTACGTGCATAAGAGGCTAGAAAAAAACCTCTTTTTAAAAAACTGTCTTCACACCAATGGACTTAAGTATGTATAAACACAGAGCCATTTATAATGCTGACAAAACTGTTCTGCCAATAAAATAAATAAAATCTACAAAAACACTGACATCAATAATGGTGACTGAATGGGACTTACGTGTTAGTCACTGAACTTGAAGCTCTACTTGTGAACGTGGAACTGTCTACCGGGGACACAGCTCTCGGAGAGGCGAGTATGCCTTCTGCATGAAGGCAGAGAAGGAGATGGGAGAGCGCCATCTTTCCCCTCCCCCAATAACAGCACAGAGTCTAGGTGGGGACAACTCAGTGAGCTCACATCTGCCTATTCCCACTGACTGTGAACAGAAGATTTAACACCAAGATTGAACAGAAGATTTAACGTCATCGTCAGTGTCGGGGTCACCATGTGACAAAAACAGCCTCTACTGGAGGAGTTGTGGGGTGTTTTTTGAGGGTGGAGACAGTTTAATAGCCTGGATTCACAGGCTTCACACCTACCTTTGCCCAGATAGCAGCTGACAGGCCAAGAACAGGACTGATGGCCAGAATCACAAGGGTGAGCTTCCAACCTTTTGTAAATCCTATTATAAAACCGGTGAAGAATGTCGCCATTGCCTGAAAGAACATTCCGATTTTGTCGCCAATTCCTTCATTAATTTTGGAGACGTCACTGAAAGAACAGTGTTAGAAATAAACATCAAGATTATGAACACCAGAACTTTTCTCCTGATTCTAGTTGACTGTTTGTTTGCCTCAGTGTGGGGTAATCAGTTTACATCTAGGATTTTGCTCAGGAACGTCCCCAGCAAGTATCATGTCGCCACCCTAATGCTCACTCCCACAGGATGTCTTGGGTCTGGCAAGTCCAACCCCTCATTCACTACCAGTCACGCAGGACCTCTTCATGCCCTGCCAGGGTTCTGGGAACAAAAGACGCATGAGGCACGATCAAGACTCAGAAGGAATTTAGTTTCAGAATTACCTCTGAGGGATGGGCATTACCTCCAGGGATTACCTCCTGACACATTTTATGACCTCGCTTCCATTTTAAAAGAATAAGAAGCACACGTCAGAGTTCAACACACACCCAGGTACTTACTCTGTGAGGCGGGTGTTAAGTTCTCCAACGTCATGAACATCAAACCAGCCTATCTCCTGTTGCATGATGGCATGAAAAAACTGTTTTCTGATTCTGTGTACTTGTCTTCCAGCGGCCAGACACCAGAACGAGACCTGGATGTAAGCGGCAATAAGCACACCAGCACCAATTCCAGAGTAATAGTAGGCGTACCTGGAAAACAACAAGAAAGCTGCACACACGCCACTTTCTCATCAATGCACTGTCCCCAGCAGTCCCCCTGCCCTGCCCTTTTCAGTCATCTGGCAACCTTGCCCTCCTTCAAAGCAGCGCTGATGGTCAGCATCCAACCCCGGCCACTGTGGTAGAATGTCATGCTGAAGAGCGTGCTTTCTGTTTTGGCTCAAATCCCAGCTCTTAACTGCTATACAGGCTGCCTTCACCTTTTGAAGTCCCAGTTTTCTAACTGACAAAATAGAGATAAGAACTGTAACACAGTGGGACTTTCCTGGCGGTCCATCAGTCAAGACTCCATGCTTTCATTGCCAAGGGCATGGGTTCAATCCCTGACTGGGGAACTAAGATCCCATATGCCTCGTAACATGGCCAAGAAAAAGAACTGTAACACAGTAATATATAAAAACACTTGCGTCTGTGCCTGGCACACAATTAGCATGTAGAGAATGCCAGTTATTGTGAAAAACGTGAGTGGTGCCTAAAAGCATCACAGCATTAGGTGAGGTCTACCAGTGTCATCCTGCACACCTGGATTACCCCTATATCAGCTGATGAACACTTGGGATGGTTTCTGCACACTGGGGAATGGAGAGAAGGGACAGAACTTGCCAGAAAGTGAAACCAAGAGATGGAGATGGTCACCTGACCTTTTGGATTATTAATCTGCCAGACAACTGAGAATAAAAAATGTTTTTATATCATCTGCCCAACTGGCCATCATGAATTATCCTGAAATGCTTAGTGAATCAAGTAGCAGGCCCCCCAGTTTAAATTCTAATGATAAAAAAAATGAGCATCTTCTAAAACCAGACCCTTGATCAACTAGAAATGCCAAATTTGTGTTTCCTTATCTGAGTCTTCATACAGAAAAAAGCGAACAACTCATGTGCCTCACTCAGCAATTACTTTTTAGGTAAAAAAAAAAAACATTCAAAAATGAAATACAAGATTCCAATATTCCCACTTTTAAAAGTTCACAACTTGCCACCCTCAAAGAAAAAACTTATATGAATCATGCAGAAACTATAAAAATGGTGATGTAATAACCAGATAGTTGCTGATATCGATGCTCACAGCCTGATGTAAACATATCTTCCCCAAGTTATACCTGGTCATGTACAATGTCTTTATCAGGGAAGACAGAATTAGAATACTAAATCTTAGTTAATATATAACTCAATATTTATTATCCAAGTGTTAATGATACAGCAAGAGATAGCTAAAAACAAGCCTCATTTAACAAGTGGAACGTGTGCTTTGAAAATGAGCTAATGTATTGTAAGCCACCAGTCTGCATTTACTCAGAAAAAAAATACCTGTATTTAAGCATTTATAAGATGATTACAGGCTTCCTGGGTGTTTCAAATGGTAAAGAATCCACCTGCTATGCGGGAGACCTGGGTTCGATCCCTGGGTTGGGAAGATTCCCTGGAGAAGCTAACAGCTACCCACTCCAGTGTTCTGGCCTGGAGAATTCCATGGACAGAGGAGCCTGGCAGGTTACAGTCCATGGGATCACAAAGAGTTGGACATGACTGAGAAACTTTCACTTTGAAGATGATTATAAGACACTGTTTTTCATCAATATTAAAAAAGTGCCTCTCCATAAGAGTATCTGGAGGTGTTTGCTTCTCAACTTTCAAAATATGGTCAAATATGCCCATTTTCTTCAAACCTACTTGAGTACTTACAGGATAGTGTGAAATCATTTTCTTCTGAATCACCAACTCATACCTTTGGACATGTTTTATAAGCTGTTCTGAGAGCAAACTTCAAGGTAGGTAAATCATTAATGAAAGCTTCCAAAGTGAGTTAAGGTTAAAAGGACTATATTTATTCTGGTATGTCGTTTCATTGTTCAGAAAAAGATGCTATATTTTTAAAAATCCTGTTAACTGATCTCATTATATTATGACTAAAGCCAGCCAAGAAGCAAACTAATAATACAAAGCCATTGCAAATAATGTGATTCTTAACTGCATTTTAAACAAGCTCACTTTGAACCCCTCTAATTTCCCAACAGATGATATTCTATATTTACCAATGCATACATCAGTCTGATCCAGGCTCAGCCTTCCCTTTAGAGTGTCTTATGAAGCAAATTCTTTTAAGAAAAACACCTATACTGTATCCTCCTAAAAATCTAACAATGATGTTGCTCCCCTCAAAACTTTGAATCTTTATTATAATCATGCAAAATTTTAAACTTTATTACAACCGGATTAAGACAGAAAGGCTTAGCAATAGTAGAAAGATGTCTACTTACCTGGTCATATCCTTCTCCAGCTTCTTGCCATACTCTGTTCTGTCTATAGTACCTAGTTCACCACAAAACAAACATACACTGTTACGTTTCTTTATTTTCCATTAAAAATATGCATATAAATAGAACTTCCTCCACAGTCCAGTATTAATAATCTGCCTTCCAACGCAGGGGACATGGGTTTAATCCCTGGTCAAGGAAGTAAGATCCCATATGCTGTGCATGACAACTAAGTCCTCACACTCTGGAGCACGCACGCCCCAACCGGAGAAGCCCACGCGCCCCGACAGGAGAAGCCCACGCGCCCCGAAAGGAGAAGCCCATGTGCCCCGACCGGGGAAGCCCACGTGCCCCGACAGGAGAAGCCCACGTGCCCCGACAGGGGAAGCCCACGCCCCCCGACAGGAGAAGCCCAGCTGCCCCGACAGGAGAAGCACACGCGCCCCGACAGGAGAAGCCCAGGCGCCCCGACAGGAGAAGCCCACAAGCCCCGACGGGAGAAGCCCACGCACCCCCAAAAGTCCCACATGCCGCAACTGAGACCCGACACAGACCAATGAGGAAGTTTCAGAAAGATGAGCGTGTAAAAATGAATCAAACTGCTGTCACGTAACAACTTACACAAAAACAGGTCGAACTAATTTAACTGCAATTATCTATAAGCATCTGTGCAAATCCTTTACTACTGGCTGTGTGCAACCACACACACACTAAATTCAGTGAAGCTCATTTGCGAGAAGAAAGCTGCATTGATTAAGAAGGAGTCTGTCAGCCGAGATACTAGTTTCCCTGGATTAAAATGTTTTATGAAATTCCACTCCAAGATGACATGGAGAAAAATCTTTTCTGTGGGCTTTGTCCTGATAAATAACAGTGCAGGCTTGACCCTAAACCATTTAGTATTTCAAACTGAACAACACATTTCTTCAGTTTTTATTTTTAAAATGTAAGATACAAAGAAGAATGTAATAAACACCAGTGAGCTCATTATGCAGTATTAGCAGATGTTAATGTTTTGGGACAAGGTACCTTAAAACTATAACACCTCCCTCCAAACACACACACACACGTGCGTGCATGCACTAGCCGCTTCATATTCTGGTGAGACTTTTTTTCAGATTTTATTTTCTATATGCAATTTTACACATAGATCAATATACATACATGCTTATTTTAAAACACAGAATCACAGTTCACATTCAGTGGCCAATTTTCCATGTCAGTATGTGTGTACATGGGGCCTCCCCAGTGGCTCAGTTAGTGAAGAATATGTCTGCAATGTGGGAGACCTGCGTTTGATCCCCGGGTTGGGAAGATCCCCTGGAGAAGGGAATGGCTACCCACTCCGGTATTCTCGTCTGGAGAATTCCATGGAAAGAGGAGACTGGCAGGCTATAGACCACAGGGTCGCAAAGAGTCAGACACGACCGAGTGACTTTCACATGTGTGTATATGTGTATCTTTGTTTTTTCAAAGTTTCATCTATTTCAGTTGCTTCCAGTCTTACTGTTACATGCAATGCCCCATTAAACATACCTGTCCACATATATTATATATGGTGAATATTTTTGTAGAATACATTATCATAATCAAGATGGCTGGATCAATGCAGAGAGC
Organism: Budorcas taxicolor; assembly: GCF_023091745.1. NCBI lineage: Eukaryota > Metazoa > Chordata > Mammalia > Artiodactyla > Bovidae > Budorcas > Budorcas taxicolor. The sequence goes on along the minus strand of NC_068913.1, from coordinate 34,856,066 downwards.
ACACTTTAAATCTTGTAGTCATTTCAAAAGTTACAATGCAACATAAGAGGGCCTGGTTCAGGTGAGTGAGCTCTTGACAGGTATGGGAAAGAAGAGGAAAAGTTTTTCTGGCAAAGAGAACACTGCATGTGTGAAGAATGAGTAAGCTGCTTTGGCAGGAGTATGGGTGTGTTGTATGGACGGAAGGAAGTGGATACATGGTTGAAAAGATCATCCAGGCTCCCTAGGTATGGTATATAAAAACTAGTAGACATTATGTGTATATGAGTGTACATATATATATGTACATGTATATGTGTGTGTGTATATGTACCTATATATACTTTTCTTCAGATTCTCCAGCATATTGAGTAGAGTTTACTGTGCTATACAGTAGATCCTTGTTGGTTATCTATTTTATATCCAGTAGTGCATACATGATAATCCAACCTCCTAATTAATCCCTCCCCAACAAGAAAAGTCAAATATTTAAGTGTAGCTTTTATTTTAATAAAATACTTGCTTAGATTCTTGACCACTTTCTCCCCTGGCTTCCAGAACCTCATTCTCCTCATCCTCCCATAACTCTGATCCCTCTCTCTTACTCTTATCCACCAGTTCCTCATGCCCTCTCCTCCCTCCATGCTGCTGCCTCTCAGAATTTTACACTCACCCCCAGGGTGGCCTCTGCCACCTGTGCAGCTTCAGTGACTCCTGCATCTGTCTGGGAGCCACTCAAATCCTCTCCTTCCTCACAGCCAATGTCTGGTTCAGCTCCCCATCACCTCTTACATCTGCTCTAACAAGAGCCTCCTAACTGGCTCGCCTAATCCCATCAAATCTTTATCTTGCCACCACATCTTCTATTTGGGAACAAAAATGTAATTATATTGCCTCTGTTAATAACCTTAAACGACAGTCCACTGGATAAAGGACAAAGTCCAAGAGCCATAACATGCCCTATTAGTCCCTTTGCAATCTTACCACAATAAGCCACACAATGACTTTCCAGATTTTTTTTTTTAATCCCCATACTTTCTCCTCATCCCAGTAGCTATGGCACCGTGCAGTCACCATCTGGGGTTGGGGGTAGGGGGCGAGGATACCACAGCATAAAAGGAAACAGAGCCCAAGTCTGCTTGATCATCACGTTCCTGAAGCCTTTGCCCTTGGGACTGGAGAGGAAACGGGGCACGACAAAAGATGCTGCTTCAGTTTCATGAGACTAAGCTCTGTCCTTTCAGACAAAAAGCCACTGTCCACATACAGAGATGAGATGGAGGGGAGAAGTGCTGACAGCTTTGCTCCTCTAAGCCCTTCTTCATTCTCCTCTCTCTACCTGGACTGCCTTTTCCTAGTCTTCCTCCTGGAAAAGACTGGTCCTTCACGCATGAGCTCAGTATGACCTCTTCCCAAGTGGTTTATCTCCAGCAGGGTGACTCACAGGGTTCCAGAGTAACTGACGCACGATTCAACTGACTAAGTCAACCCTAGAACAGACAGGCCACGGTTCATACCCATCTCCTCCTCCCGTTTCCACTGGTGTGAGTGTCTAGAGAACACGACTATGTCATTTATCTTTGTACCCTTGGTGCACAGCCTGCTGCTCTGTCTCCTGTACCTGAGCCTGTTCCAAAGATGTTCAAGGATGTCACAGAGCCAGCAACACGCAGACCATTTATAAGAACATTCCAACAATCATTCTATTTTATACATGTGTCTTGCATATTGTGGGGTTAAACAGAGATACAGCAGACCACCACCTTACTACCTGGGGTAAGGAAGGCCTTTCCTAAAACCAAGCAAGACTATAAAGAAACCTACAACTGAACAGGCTTCTGCCTGCAATGCAGGAGACCACCTGCAGGAGACTCAGGTTCAATTCCTGGGTCAGGAAGTTCCCCTGGAGATGGAAATGGCAACCCACTCCAAAATTCTTGTCTGGGAAATCCCATGGACAAAGGAGCCTTGCGGGCTACAGTCTATGGGGTTAGAGTTACAAGAGTCAGACACGACTTAATGACTAAACCACCAAACACTGTCCAGCACCACAACTAAAGACTTGATACCATTTTGGAATCACATTTAATTACATTTTTATCTGACCCAAATATCTCAATAAGTTTAGTAGTTTTAACTACTGAAGACTTAATAACAGTATAAACGACAAGTATGTGACATGGATAAATTTGTGATTTCCTAACTGGTAAAATTAGATTATGTTATAAAGGGGGTTTTCAAACCATATCACACATCAGGCACTGTTCTAGATACTCTGGACACAACCTAGAACAAGAGTGCCACTTTTCTAATCTCACTGGATTTCTGTGCAAGCAGGAAATCCTTTCACTATCAGACCCCAAACTGCATGTGATAGGGTAGCACTGCTAAAATATTAAGGTAGTTAACTTAAGATAGGAACTTTTTTTCTGTTATACCTTTCTTCCCATTTGAGAAGCTGTAATAGCCTGGCAGGCTGCAGTCCATGGGGGTCGCAAAGAGTCAGACATGACTGTGCGACTGAACTGAACTGGATAAACAAGTAACTCAATAAATCAACAAGTTAAGTATAATAACTCATAAAAGGGAAATAAAGCAGTGATGCTACAGTAACTTTGGAGTGGACTGGGGACAAAGGTCTTTCTGAGAGAGAAATAAATGATAAGAAGCTGGGGCAGGTTCTACATGGCCCCTAGCCAGGGAGGAAATGAGAGTATTCATGGAACAGTGAGAAGGTCACTGTCAGTGGGTTGTACTCAGAAAACAATAAGCAATGAGACTGAGGAGGCAGGAGGGGGCCAGATCAGATGGGCCGGTAGGCCAGTGGAAGATGTATTTATTTTAGGCTATGGAAAACCATCGAGCATAGATGTGACCTGTCATATGTTTGTAAAAGCTCATTTTTGAAACACATTTTTTCAAAAAAATATTTTAAAGCTCCTCCTGGAAGTGTGTGGAGAACTGGATACTAGTGGGCAGGGATGAGTGGAAGCACAGAGAGGAATTGGGAAGAAAAAGGATGACTGGCACAGGCTGAGCAGGGACATATGTGGTGGCGACATATGCGGCGACTTCAGCACTGCTGCCGGATGGTCGAGAGCCAATTAGCAGAGGTCCCCCTCCACCACTCTCAACCAAGGAGGCCTCTCTGTGAGCTGCTTTCCCCAGGCAGCCTCTATGACAGACATCATTCACACAGGAGGATTCTCTGATCACAGACATGAGGAAACCACTGCCTTCAATGGCCTGTCAGGGCCGTTCTGGCTCAAGAATGCTATGACTCAATTTTTCCCGTTATCTTGTGCATGAAGCTCCTTCAGACACAAGCAAGAGCAACTCAGACCTTCTGCTTAGATGATCACTCCCCTCTGGCACTTGAGTGGCTGGTGGAGAAGGCAATGGCAACCCACTACAGTACCCTTGCCTGGAAAATCCCATGGATGGAGGAGCCTGGAAGGCTGCAGTCCATGAGGTCACTAAGAGTTGGACACGACTGAGCAACTTCACTTTCACTTTTCACTTTCATGCATTGGAGAAGGAAATGGCAACCCACTCCAGTGTTCTTGCCTGGAGAATCCCAGGGACAGGGGAGCCTGGTGGGCTGCCGTCTATGGGGTCGCACAGAGTTGGACACGACTGAAGCGACTTAGCAACAGCAGCAGCAGCAGCAGGGTGGCTGGGCTCATTGCAGGTGACCGAGATGACTCTGGGAGCCACAGTCACTCCTGGCCTGAGAAGCGGTACCTAGGGGCTCCCCTGCCTGATACACTAATATGTAAGTCCACAGGGTGGCATCTTAGGGAGAGAAAAGACCAAATGAAAAGTTGGGTTTGAAGCGTCTGCTTCAATTTTAGGCAGAATTTGAAACCCCAATAGAGTGGAGAAAATTCCAGAATAAAAGGCAAGATTCCTGGCCCAGGAATTCAGCAATGCCCACTAGCAAGCAATTCCATTCTGGCCATGTTGGTTCAACTTCCTGAGCACTGGTTTCTACATCTATAAAATTATGGGTTTGGGCCAGATGATTCTCTGGGCTCTTTTTCACCTATAAAATTCTGTGATTTGGTCTCTCATTTATTCATCTCACTTCTTAAGCACCCAGGACGGGTCAGGTATTATCTATTTTCATTTTTGCTACTTTTAATAGAGTTTACACTGTAACTAACCTACTTTTTAAAAAAAGCTTCTCCCCCATAGTAACAAAAAAAACTATTTTACACTACTACTACTATGGTAGAAAAATTAGACATATTTTAAGTTTTTACTCAAACTTAAAAAATAAACTGCCACATTAAACAATATACTTACTGCAAAATATTTTGCCATTATTTGCTATTTGATTTTTCCAGAAATTTCTAGGAATTCTTCCAATGAAATACTTGGGAGCAGAGGAAATCCTTGAGCAAATAAAAAAAAACAACCATCATGGAAATTTTTACAAAGTACTTTTATTGAAATATCAGCTATCATTCTAGTCGGAAGCACACTCATGCTGGCCTTGACGACACTGACGGTAGTGTTTTCTAATTTTCAACACCAAGGACACAGGCCGAAGATCTGCATATTCTTTATATGTTCATAGTTTAAGCAGAAGAATACAGACATTATTTTGATTACTGGCATTTCACAAATAGTTTTCATGTTCCTCATATGAGTTTTAGTGAGATAAGAGTAGAAATGGTAAAAGATAAATAGAAAAGTAAGTTATTTCTACTTTTTTTCCCTTTTTCCCTGAATTACTGACTTGTCTCAGAAGTTGAGTGTCTCCTTTTCTCCCTTCCTCAGCCCACAGTCTGGTAGGAGACTAAACAGAACCAGCCAAGATAAAGTTATGGAGAAAAAGAAAAGTCATCCAGGTACCATTAATTGAACCCCTAGAGACAAATAATCAAGAGCTTATTTTCAGGGTACCTCTGGGTGACATTCACACCATGAGACATGACAGATCTCCCCCACGTACTTTCATTTCTGGATTAACATGTAATCCAAGGTGTCTTCCTTTCTGGGTCTCCCTCTGTCTACCTGATTCCTTGGACTTGGGACTGGTCTGCATGGGTTCAAATAGTGAGCAACTCTATAACCTCAGTCAATTAAACATACTCAGCCCTCTGAGCCCTGGTTTCCTCATCTGTAATGTATAGATAAATAACAGTATCAACCTCATGCCCATGAAGAAATAAAGGCGTTAATACACATAAAGCACTAAGAAGAGAGCCCAGAAGATATTAAATGCCCAATAAATCTTGGCCCAGGAGATTTATCATCCCTTCAACTCAAGTGATGCTAAATCTCTAGGCCTACTCTTTGTGCCAAGATCCAGTCTCTTACCTTCAACTGCCTGGACATCGTTTGCCCTTGTACCCAACCTGTCACCTTTAACACAACATGTCTGAAAATGACAATCCCCTTTATTCAGGCTCATTTTCCAGCAGTGCATAGTCTCATGAGGAAGATGAGAACTCACAGGATACTATAGAACTGCAGGACTGGTTAAGCTCTGTGCAAACAAGAGGACCAGAGTTCACAAGGCCCAAGTCAACAGAGATTTTAAAGCAAAGGCAAAATCTAACAAGATGGAGATACAAGGGAGGATATCAGGAAATCAGGTCCACAACAAAAAGATAATTAGAGAAAGGTGTTACGAGAGGAGAAAGCTCATAAGAGGTCTATCACAGCACCAGAGAAGGACATGCTCGCTCCAAAGCTTTTATGACTGTCTAGTTAAAGCCTATGTTTATTGTAAAACTCTCAGACTTTCAAGAGCCTTAGCAAATCCAAGCTTCCTTAAGCAAGGAATACTTCCTGTCCAACAAGGAGGCTCTGGTACCTAGTCTGCCCCATGAAGAGGTCACGAGGTTACACCTGGAGAAGGACAAGAAGAAAAGATCTGAGAGTGTCTGGGGTCCCAGAAGGCTGACTCTCCCACCAGCAAGCATCAGAAAGCTCACTTGCCCTCGTCTCCAGGACCAACATCAAAACCTTTGAAATCCTTCCCATCCAGGCAAATTTCAGGACATTGGCAAACAGGTTTATAACAGAATACTGACTGTCCTAGGGTAAAAATTACCATAGAGATAAATCATAAAGACACAGAAGGATATATGACAGGGAAGAGGCAATCAGGAGTAGTGGTGAGAGAAGGGTATTAGCTTTGTTTTTTATTTAACATTTGTTTTTAAATGTTTCACTTGTTACACAGAACATGTCTACTTTGTGCATGAGAGAGATACCAACTGACCAAACTTGGTTATCACCTCCTCTTGGAAGCCTCAAATGATTCCTAGATGGAGCCAGACACCCATCCTTTCCTTTCCAAATATTTTGTGCATCTCTGTATCATAGCACTACTCATATCCAACTGCACTGGTTGGCTTCCTGTCCGTTCCACCCATTATACCAAGTTTCCTGGGGGCTGGAAATGCTCCTTTAGGACACACACTATTGCTGGTACATAGAGCACTCTGTCAACTTTTTAAAAAATGCACGAGAGAGTTGTGAGCTAAGTTTTATTTTAGGCAAAATGAGGGCTATAGTCTGGGAAATAGCACCTCAGATAGCTCTGAGAAACTGCTCCAAAGAAGTGGCGAGGGAAGGACAGTATATATTCAATTTTGGTAAAGGGGGAGTTCACGCAATCAAGCACTTATCTTTGCAAAGGTTTTCTGCTAGTCAAGAGAAACTAATGTCACCATGAAGGAAATAAGTGCTTTTCTAGATCTGAGGAGATGCAAGAACTGGGCTCCTAAGATCAAATCCTGAAAACATCTATCTGAAGACCTGTTCTGCCAGTTCTCCAGAGCACAGAGTGCCTCATTTCTGACCTCCATCCTAAACTCCCCTAAAGGGAGTAGCCATAAATAGCATAGTAAGGTCTGTGGCTTCCATGAAAGCAGCCATAGATACTATGCCAACAAGCGGGCATGTCTCTGTTCCACTAGAACTTTATGTGTAGATAATGAAATTTCAGTTTCAAATTATTTTATAATGTGTCACAAAATATTTTTCTTTCATTTTTTCCCAGTGATTTACAAATGCAAAAATCATTCTAAGCTCACAGATGGCGTAAAAAGAGGCAATAGGCCAGATATGGCCCACGGGCTATAGTTTGAGGCCCTTGCCTTCCCTGAAAGGCATGGCTAGCAGTCCACAGTTACTAAGGAAATGCACCTGAAAAGGATGGCTTCACATTTATAACAGGTACTGAGTGACTTGCAGTATACCTTTCAACAACTATAAAAACTGAGTTAGTATCACAGAGTTCTGAAAAGATGAAATAAGATAAGGAACCGTATCATTGCAAGTTATGAAGTTCATTTGTGAGGAACATGGAAACATGAGCTTTTTGTTGATAATTATTACAAAGATTAACAAAATTGAGCACCTTTTCATGACTAAACCCTCTTCTGTGAGCCTTAAGTGAGGAATCCATTTAATTCTCACAGTCATTCTATGAAGTAGGTTCTACTGCTATCTAACTGTTCCAAAGATGAGGAAATTAAAGTATGAAAATAATCCCCAATCATCTTAACTAAAAAGTGGCAAAGGTGGAGTTTCAGAGCCAGGCAGTCCTATGCTCTAGAGCCAGCCTTTTAACTACTGGATACAGTATCTCTTAAGAAGGTAGCAGAGACAGAGACAAAACATCCAAATATTCCTCTAAATTTCCCCAAGACTGGAAGAGGGAGCTGAACGGGAAGGGCTGGCAAGGAATGCAACATGAACTACATCCCCAGGTGGAAACTCTGTGATCCGAACATCTACGAAGATGCATGCCGAGGAGGAGCAAGTCTCCACAGCTGGACCATTTTGAGAACTTATATATGCTACTAGGGAACAAGTCAGGTTACTGTCCATCTCACATGTAAATATGGACCAGGCAAAGCCAAGACACAGTAATGGTTAGCACTCCTACTTAAAGAGATCGATTATTTTCTTATGAAAGTAAGGGCCAAATAATTTTTCAGTGATCGAGATAAAATGTATGTAAATGTTAATGCAGTTTTAAAAAAAAGACCAGTTGAAGACACATCCCAATGTTCAGAGCAGCATTACTTGCAGCTGCCCAAGATATGGAAGCAACCTAAGTGTCCACTGACAGAAAAATGGATAAAGAAGACGTGGTGTATGTATACATACACAATAGATTACTACTGAGCCACAAAAAAGAACAAAATTTTGGCACTGGCAGCAACACGTGTGAACTTCTTCGGCATTATGCTAAGTGAAATAACTCAAAAACAAAGACAAATCCTATATGATATTACCCATTATACGTGGAATCTAAAACAAAAACCAGCAAACTAGTGAACATAATGAAAGAGACGCAGACTCACAAACACAAAGAACAAACTAGTGGTCAGCAGGGGAGAGGGGGAGAGCAGGGGAGGGGCAGCAGAGGGCTTGGAGGGGAAGGTACAAAACTGCCGGGTGTACGACGGGCTACGAGGGATGTACTGTACAGCACCAGGACTACAGTCAGTATTTCATAATAACTGGAAATGGAAAATAACCTTTAAACATTATGTAAAATAGACTTACACAAAAACATTTTCAAAAATAAAAATAAAACTTGAAAGAGACTGATCCACATAGCTCCAGGTGTGTTTACCGTGGCCCATGAGAGCTCAGCTCTGCCAGCTGCAGGGAGCCATGTGATAGTCCACTCTTCCCAGACTGGGCCAACCTTCAGCAGGTGCGTTAACAGCCCAGTATTTCCTGACTAGCACAGCTGGGTTCAGCACCGGCCCTCCATGGAGTGCATGCAGGTGCACAGCGTGGCTCGTGGAACACCTCCCACAGTTAGATCAGTGTGTGTCTGGACTGAATTAAAAAATGAGTAAGATCAATAGGGGTCCCAGATGTACATATAAAGTCAGCTGAGCTACCACAGAGCACTGAAGGATCCTTGCATTGTAAGGTGGTAACAACTCCAAAGAATATTGCTAAATTACAGCATGCACGGGAACCAATGAACACAGAGAGCCCTAAGCATTTCCTTTTGGGGACTGCTGTGAAGAAAGGTGCCAGTCCAAAGGTGGTGCAGCATCTTCTGGCTGCTCCCTCTGAAGGGACTTAACAAACACATGAGAATTTTACAGAGCTCAGACACACAGTAAGATTCTCTAGCCCAACTCATTACCAGCATTCACATAATATGAAGCAGTCCTGCCACAGGGTAAAGAATGTGCTCTTCAGGATCACACACACACAAAAGTTCCTAGGATCCACAGACAGGTATCAGAGGATCCATAAAGTCCCCCAAATCGCATGCATATCTACGTGCATATTTCTGGGGGAAGGGATTCACAGCAATCATCAGAGACTTCAAGGTCCAGCAAAATCTATGTCCCTAAATCCTGGAGTGTACAAACAGGCCTCTTCAAAGTTTCCATGACTTGAGTGCACACCAGGCTGTAAGTCTTTGTGCAGTTTAGTCGAAATCAATGTACACTTGACCAGAGGTGACTTGGGAGCTCACAGTTATGAGCCAGTGTCTCCTCAATCAAGTTCAAGGCCGTGAAAGTGTGTGACACCCTAGTCCACTCACTTTCTCACTCTGCTAAGAAACTTGTTTTAGCTTGTTTTGGCCATGCCACGCAGTTTAGGAGATTTTAGTTCCCTGACCAAGGATTAAATCTGGGCCCTCAGCAGAGTGTGGAGTCCTAACCACTACATGGCCAGGGAATTCCCAGAACTTATTTTAGGTTTCCTTTCTTGATCAGCCAAATGTCTTGCTTCCTATCTGACTGAGAAGACAAGTTCTACAAATCCTCATGTCCAAGTATTCCAACCTTTGGGCACTGACACTCAAATACTCTGTCTTCTCACCCATTATTGTTGGTGAACTATTCATGCCTGTACTTCAAGCAAGTATTTCCTCTGAAGCTTAAGTTTCCTTCCTTTCTCAAGGACAGCACTCAAACGAATCTCTCCGTCTCTCCCAAAGCATCACTTTCTCTTCTATCTCGGATAATTTCTATCAGCATACAAACAAGCTGTCATTCTCCCATCCTAAACACACACACAGCTTCTCTTGCCCCCATTTCTCCATTTCCATGTTTCCAAAAAGCCCAACCTGTGACAATGCCCAAAATTAAATTTCTGGTATCTACTGCCAAAACTGATCTCCCTCTATCTTCCTCATCTCAGTTGATAGTAACTGCATCCAGTTTATGCTGTTTCTCAGACTAAAAACTTTAGAATCATCTTGGATTCCTGTCTCTTATACCCATAATCAATATGTCAGGGAACTGCATAACTGATTCCTACTTAATATTCAAATACCAGATTAGGTTCCAATACCTTTTCCTGAAACTGCCTGGGATATTTCTGACTTCATAGAACTCTCTGTTTTCCTATCTATCTCTACCAGCACTTTCACTGTATGTTCTAATGATTGTGAACATCATCTTCTCAAATTCATTACAGATATGAGCTATAGCCAGACCCCTCCATCTCCCACAGCACTAAACACATTCATGCATACTTAGTGAGGACTCCACAAACTTCACTGTGAGTCAATGATTTTTCATCAAGCTTTCAAAAAAATCAATACCACAAACAACACTTACTTGCATTAGTTATGTTTGGAAGAGTTATGTTGTTATTAGTTATGTTTCCGGGATTTCCAGCAGCTGCAAAGCTATCCGTCATGTCTCCAAACACTAGCATCATGAGGGGGAGTCCAGCTCCGTGGATGATGGCAGCCAAAGTCCCCAGCACCATACACAACCTATCGAGCCAATTTGAATAGCGAAACTAAAAAAGGAGAAAATACAGACAATAGAAACAATTAGCACGATGTCATGGAAGGTTAACTCTACTTTCCAAATGTATCCAAAATCTAAATAGTTAGCTGTAGACTACTATCGCAACCACCTTGGCCTAATAACCTAAGAGAAGCAGGCATTTGCTGCATCTTCTTTTTTTTTTTTTTTTTTGAGTTTTGACCTTCCTCTTTATATTGGACTTAATCTATTCACTTTATAAAAAATTAAACTATAGTTGACTTACAATATATTAGCTTCAGGTGTACAACAGTTACTCAATAATTTAATGGATTATACTCTAAACTTATTATAAAATAATGGTTATATTCCTTATGCTGTACAATATATCCTTGTAGCTTATTTTATACAGTAAATATATCCTTGTAGCTTATTAAGATTTCATACCTCTTAATCCCTACCCCTATCTTGCCCCTCCTATCTTCCCTTTCCCCACAGATAATACTCTTGATCTCTGTATCTGTGAATCTGTTTCTTTTTTGTTATATTCATTTATTTTTCAGATTACACATATGATAACATACAGTGTTGGTCTTTCCCTATTTCACTAAGCATAATACACTCTGGGTCCACTCATGTTGTTGCAAAAGGCATAACTTCATTCTTTCTATGGCTGAATAGTATTCCATTATATGTGTGTGTGTGTGTGTGTATACCACATCTTTTCCACCCATGTGTCAATGGACCATTAAGTTACTTCCACATCTTGGCAATTGTAAAAAATGTTATTAAGAACTCTGGGGTGCAGAGAGCTTTTTAAATTAATGTTTCACTTCCTTTGGATCTACACCCAAGAGTAGAAGTGTGATTCTATTTTTATTTTTTGAGGGACCTCTATACGGTTTTCCATGGCGGTACCAATGTACAGCCATACCACCCTGAACGCGCCTGATTTCATCTTCCTTCTTCTCTTACATACAAGGGCTTCATGAGATGCACTGGACATTCTGGAACATTACAGAGATCTATAACAGATGTTCAAGCTGGTTTTAGAAAAGGCAGAGGAACCAGAGATCAAATTGCCAACATCCGCTGGATCATCAAAAAAGCAAGAGTTCCAGAAAAAAACATCTATTTCTGCTTTATTGACTATGCCAAAGCCTTTGATTGGGGGGATCACAATAAACTGTGGAAAATTCTGAAAGAGATGGCAATACCAGACCAGCTGACCTGCCTCTTGAAAAATCTGTATGCAGGCCAGGATGCAACAGTTAGAACTGGACATGGAACAACAGACTGGTTCCAAATAGGAAAAGGAGTACGTCAAGGCTGTATATTGTCACCCTGCTTATTTAACTTTTATGCAGAGTACATCATCAGAAACACTGGGCTGGAAGAAGCACAACCTGGAATCAAGATTGCTGGGAGAAATATCAATAACCTCAGATATGCAGATGACACCACCCTTATGGCAGAAAGTGAAGACGAACTCAAAAGCCTCTTGATGAAAGTCAAAGAGGAGAGTGAAAAAGTTGGCTTAAAGCTCAACATTCAGAAAACGAAGATCATGGCATCTGGTCCCATCACTTCATGGCAAATAGACAGGGAAACAGTGGAAACAGTGTCAGACTCTATTTTTGGGGGGCTCCAAAATCACTACAGATGGTGACTGCAGCCATGAAATTAAAAGATGCTTACTCCTTGGAAGGAAAGTTATGACCAACTTAGATAGCATTTTCAAAAGCAGAGACATTACTTTGCCAACAAAGGTCCGTCTGTCTAGTCAAGGCTATGGTTTTTCCAGTGGTCATGTATGGATGTAAGAATTGGACTGTGAAGAAAGCTGAGCACCAAAGAATTGATGCTTTTGAACTGTGGTGCTGGAGGAGACTCTTGAGAGTCCCCTGGACTGCAAGGAGATCCAACCAGTCAATCCTAAAGAAAATCAGTCCTAGGTGTTCTTTGGAAGGACTGATGCTAAAGCTGAAACTCGCATGGCCACCTCATGTGAAGAGTTGACTCATTGGAAAAGACTCTGATGCTGGGAGGGACTGGAGGCAGGAGGAGAAGGGGACGACAGAGGGTGAGATGGCTGGACGGCATCACAGACTTGATGGACGTGAGTTTGAGTGAACTCCGGGAGTTGGTGATGGACAGGGAGGCCTGGCATGCTGCGATTCATGGGGTTGCAAAGAGTTGGACCCTACTGAGCAACTGAACTGATAACAGCTCAGTGTAAGAAATATAGTATTTGTGACTCTGATTCCCAAGAGTGGAAGCCACTTTTCAGCTCAAGATTTTTCTTGGTTAAAACACCATGATTGCCAAAGTTCCCTCTGAGGACACCATTGAGGAAACATGTTTTGTTGCTTTCAGAAAGTGGCTTGGGTCAAATATCTGCTGCCTAACAGCACTAGCATAAATGTTAAGTGGTATTAATGTAATTAGGCCTCCATGCCTGTGTGCATTCTCAGTCATGTTTGAGTCTTTGCGACCCCATGAACTACAGACCACCAGGCTCTTCTGTCCATGGAATTCTTCAAGCAGGAATACTGGAGTGGGTGGCCATTTCCTCCTACAGGGGATCTTCCCAACAGAGGAATTGAATTTGCATCTCCTGCATCAGCAAGCGGATCCTTTACCACTGAACCACCTGGGAAACCAATTAGGCCTCCATAGTGAGAAGGAAAGGGAAAGCAATGAGTTAGATACATGCTTCCCAAAGACCAGAGCAGATCTGCATAAACTCTTTAATTGCAGGCAAACCACAAGAAAAAACGAGTGAGCTCCTGAGATGCAAACCTGATGAGAAGAGGACACAGTAAGGGGAGTGGGCTTGGGGCTGTGACAGGCCCACTTGGGAAGCGATTAATACTTCTCCCATTCGGGAGGATCTTCCTGACCCAGGGGTCAAACCCGCATCTCCTGCACTGGTAGGCCGATTTACCTTCTATTAAAAGCTATAAAGTGGAAAAGTATTGAATTCCTCAATAGAGGAAGAAAAGATAATTGATATACAAAGATTTGAGGAAACAAACAAGTGTTAGATTTTTTCCCCTTCTCTATACAAATTTAAAAAGAGGCTTCTCTTAAAATTCTGTGTTGCCATGAGGACACCTGGTTCCATCTGAGCTTAACTTTTCTCAAACCTTGAGAGAACCAATGCGTTTTTCTTAGAGAAATGTTTGTCTTAAGCTATGTTAATGGACTATGCTTTTACCCTAGACTCTGTCTTCCAGTCTGTTCTGCCTAAGACTCAGAAGGACTTGACAAACTCATGCAAATGTTCTCTTATGCTGTGTTAATGAGACTGTATTTGCTTGGAAACCTGCCTTTCTTCAAGATTTATGTCAATCATTTTATGTCCCAGGACAACTCACCTTGTGCCAGTGTTATTTCAAAATGCATGTTGTAGGTGAGGGGCCTGGTGCCAGTCTCTGAGTTCTGAGACATTTCCTTTCTCTAATTAGCAGACTGCTAGTAGCAATATAACATCTGGCTAAAGACTAGCAGGGGGGCACTCTTTCTGCCCTCTTCTGATGCCTATGTCAGAAGCTTTCTATCTCATTTATTCCTTAATAAAACTTTATTACACAAAAGCTCTGAGTGATTAAACCTTGTCACTGGCCCCAGATTGAATTTCTCTCCTCCAGAGGCCAAGAATTCCAGCATCTTTCATGGCTCAACAACAACCTTTCAATTTGAGGGCAGTAGTAACATTGCTGAATAGGACAAAAGCCTCAGGGCAACCTCCCACCTCTGTCATTTACTCAAAAGGAGACTTTGGAGGGAAAAAAATCTCTTAATAACCTTCACCTTCAGTTTCTATGTTTATAAAATGAGGAAAATACTCATATACAGAAAGTTTCACAAAGCTGTTATGGGACTAAAACCAGTACTTCATAATAGAAACATTTATTAGGCATATAATACTAATATACAATATAAGCAGGTACTGTCATCGGTTTTAGAAATATGAAATAAGATTCTTCAGGAGCTTAAAGTAAGGGATCAAGTAGACAAAAAAAAAGTATACATAGGGAGAAATGTAATAAAGTGAAAGTGAAGTCACTCAGTCATGTCCGACTCTTTGCAACCCCATGGACTGTAGCCTACCAGGCTCCTCCAGTCCATGGGATTCTCCAGGCAAGAACACTGGAGTAGGAAATGCCATTTCCTTCTCCAGGGAAATGTAAGACAGAAGTTTATTCACAATTAGAGCCCTTTAAATACAAGAAATGAAAACTGTTTGGTCAGATACTTACAAGGAAGAGAGAGGGGATGAACCAGAATCACACAGGGAACAGGGTGATCAGGACTGAAAGTCAAGGGGTGGACTTCCCAGGGCAAAGAAGTAGAAGGTGCTGGCAGGGGAGAGGCTTAGGTACTATCCAGCAGGCAAGATGGTGAGCATGATCTTATCATGGTACCTGGCTGGAGGCCAAAGTCAATGACTTCATTCATTCGTGCAAGCATTCATTCAACATTCGAAAAATATTAAGCACCTAGTAAGGAGTACATCCGGAGAAGGCAATGGCACCCCACTCCAGTACTCTTGCCTGGAAAATCCCATGGATGGAGGAGCCTGGTAGGCTGCAGTCCATGGGGTCAAGAAGAGTCACGGACGAATGAGCAACTTCATTTTCACTTTTCACTTTCATGCATTGGAGAAGGAAATGGCAACCCACTCCAGTGTTCTTGCCTGGAGAATCCCAGGGACGGGGGAGCCTGATGGGCTGCCATCTATGGGGTCGTACAGTCAGACATGACTGAAGCGACTAAGCAGCAGCAGCAAGGAGTACATCAAGGCTGTATATTGTCACCCTGCTTATTTAACTTATATGCAGAGTCCATCATGAGAAACGCTAGGCTGGAAGAAGTACAAGCTGATATGCAGATGACACCACCCTTATGGCAGAAAGTGAAGAGGAACTCAAAAGCCTCTTGATGAAAGTCAAAGAGGAGAGTGAAAAAGTTGGCTTAAAGCTCAACATTCAGAAAACGAAGATCATGGCATCTGGTCCCATCACATCATGGCAAATAGACAGGGAAACAGTGGAAACAGTGTCAGACTTTATTTTTGGGGGCTCCAAAATCACTGCAGATGGTGACTGCAGCCATGAAATTAAAAGACGCTTACTTCTTGGAAGAAAAGTTATGACCAACCTAATTAGCATATTCAAAAGCAGAGACATTACTTTGCCAACAAAGGTCCATCTAATCAAGGCTATGGTTTTTCCAGTGGTCATGTATGGATGTGAGAGTCGGACTGTGAAGAAAGCTAAGCACCGAAGAATTGATGCTTTTGAACTGTGGTGTTGGGGAAGACTCTTGAGAGTCCCTTGGACTGCAAGGAGATCCAATCAGTCAATCCTAAAGAAAATCAGTCCTGGGTGTTCTTTGGAAGGACTGATGCTAAAGCTGAAACTCCAGTACTTTGGCCACCTCATATGAAGAGTTGACTCATTGGAAAAGACTTTGATGCTGGGAGGGATTGGGGGCAGGAGGAGAAGGGGACAACAGAGGATGAGATGGCTGGATGGCATCACCGACTCGATGGGCATGAGTTTGAGTGAACTCTAGGAGTTGATGATGGACAGGGAGGCCTGCCGTGCTGTGATTCATGGGGTCGCAAAGAGTCGGACACGACTAAGCGGCTGAACTGAACTCAAGGATCAAGCATGGTTCTAGGTACTAGCTACAGCGACTAAGAGAAACTATCACTCCTCATAAAGCTTGTATTTTACTAATATGCAAATAAAGAGAAAATAGACATGTTTAACAATCATTCACAATATTCAACATTCATTCAGTATGCAAGTCCCTATTAAAGTTCCAGGCACTGTTCTAGGATCCTGGAGCACAGCAATGAAGAAAGCACACCAAATCGCTCTGCCCTCATGGAGCTTAGATTCAGGGAGAAGACAAACATAAACAAGAAACCAGACAGTGGTTAATCATTCAGGAGAAATATCACACGGAGTCAGGTGTCATGGTGACAGGTAGCTGGCTCAGATTGGTGGGGCAGGGAAAGTCACTATGAAAAGGCAACATCTGAGCTGAGTCAGCAGTCATAGGAAGGAAAAAGTCACGTGACAATCTGGGAACAGAGGATCCCAGGCAGAAAGAACACACACAAAGATCCCGGGGTGAATACAAGTCCTGTGTGTTTCAGGGACCAGACACGATGACCACTGTGGCCAGAAGAAGGTGAAGGAGCCCTGTCTAGCGTGAAATTAGAGATGAGATGGAGGTCAGGCTATAGATGGCCTTTGATGGCCAGAGGAGGGAGTTTGTTTTTATGCTAAACCTCCCATCTGAGGGTAAAATAAAGGGTTTTCAGGTAAGAACTGAGGTGACTTGATGTGACTACCATGGGTAGGATAATTTGTAGAGGAGCTAACGTGGAGCAGGGGGACTAGGAGGTAGAGACTGGTTGACGGAACCAAGTCCAGAGCAGGAGTGGGAGGCAGAACAATGCCCCACCTCCCGAGCTTCACCACATCCTAATTGCAGGAACCTGTGAATATGCTTCCTTACGTGATAAAAAGGACTTTGCAGACATTAAGGATACTGAGATGGGGAAATTATCCTGGATTATCCAAGCGGGCTCAATGTCATCATAAGGATCCTTATAAGAGGAAGCCACGGGGATCAGAGTCAGTAGTAGGAGAAATGATGAGTGAAGTAAGGAAGGGGCCAGGAGTCCAAGAAGGCAGGAAGCCTGTAGAAGCTGAAAAAGGAGGGAAACATTCCCTCTTGTAGCCACGAGGAGAATCCAGCCCTGATGGCACCTTGACTTTAGCTCAGTGAGACTTTGAGCCCCAGAACTATACAATAATACATTTGTGTTGTTTTAAGCCACTAAGCTAGCGGTACTTTGTTCCAGCAGCAATAGAAAATAAATACTCAAAAAAAAAAAAAAAAAAGGATACTGAGGAAGAATGGCTAAGCAAAAAGGATCAGAAGTAGTTGGGGGGAGCAGGGGGAAGAGGTTTATCTGAGTTTAGGGCAGCACAGATGGGCGTCCACCCAGATGATAAACCAAAGGTCTTGTTCATAGTGTAATTTACTAAAGGAAGGTAGGGATGAAGGCTGTTGTAACTGGAGAGGTCAAAGAATGTGGTACCTAGGAGACTTTAATAAGGTGACCAAAATAAAAGAATGTGGAGAGCATAGGTGAACAAAGGAGAAGCAATCAAATGCCAAGGTTCTCAATGGAGAAGCAGAAGTGACTAGATATCAGTAGAAGGTATATTGCTGCCAATGGATAGAAGGTATTATAACTGTGCAGAATGAAACAAATATGGAAGGAGTTCTGCATGAAAATGATTCAGAAATGGCCATGTGAAACTAGAGAAAGGCCAACAATACCACTGACTCCAAGGATTGGGGGTGGAGGAGCTCTAAGTTCACAGGCAAAGGTGACACAAGAAAAGAACCAAAGAACTGGGAGGAAAATGAGCAGACTCTGGCATCGCAGAAGCAAACAGGAGGAATGAATATGGTGAACAGCGTCAAGTGCTACATAAAAGTCAGCAGACTGTCCACTGAATTCGCTGAGTGGTGGGGACAGAGCCAAATTAGAATGTAAGAAGTGATTTGAAGATGAAACAGACAGAAAGCAAAGTCACCTCCTATTTGTGAAGCAAGCTAGAGGAGGCTTAGTGAAATGGAGGGCATTAGTGAAATTAAAGATAGGTGACATGTAAATACCAATCAGAAAGACCCAGTTGAGAGGGAGAGATGGAGGATAGAGAAGAGAAAGGATAATCACAATAATGTGAGGTCCTTGAGAAAGTAGAGGATACAGGAGCCAAAGCACAGTGCACAAGAGGGCGATTAAAGAACCAGATGCTTCCTCTGCTAGAACAGGAGGGAGGAGGAAGCAACTGACCTGGGTACCAGGGTGTTTGTAGACTGAGAGAAGAGCTGAGGAACTTCTGTCAGGGGGCTTCCATTTGGTTTGTGAAATTAAAAAAAAAAAAAAAAGGAAGTCATCCACAAAGAGCTGGGGCTTGTGGGGAGACGTGGGAAATTCATAAAGGGCTTAACATACTCAGCGAGAAGAGGAAGAGAAAATTTCTGTGTGGGATACATGCTTCCATGAGGTTTTTCTCCAGCATCCATCAGATGTAGGGGTTCAGGCACCAAGAAAGCAGATGGTTGATCTGCCTGGGCTGAGCTTGACAAGTGACAGGTGAAAGGAATTCTGCAGCTCAGGCAGGAGCATAACCAAAGTGATGATCATTGCTCTAAGGTGATAAGAGAAGGGAAACAAGAAGGGGCTGCTGGGAAATTGACAGGTCAGGGGACTCAGGATCCAAGGGAAACAGTGAGCAGATTGAAGACACAGGAGTAGCTGGCTAGTTCTATCTAACTGCTTCATAATGGCACTTTAGATGTAGAACAGTTTCAAATAACAAACCTAGGATCTAAGTGTGTGCATGGGTGGCTGGAATAAAGGGGAGGGAAAGAGTGGTTATCTTTATAACACCATAGAAGTCACCCAAGATAGTAGGAGCACCAGGGTTGGAGAGGGAGACACTGAGCCAGATGGTAAAGTCTCCAATGAGGAAGGACCAGGTGGCCACAAGGTAACTGCACCAAAGAACATGTCAATTCCAAGCAAATAAAAATTTAACCAATCACATACATCATAAATGATTAAAGCTATTAAAGGCTCTGGCTCTAGTGTAAGCAAGGCAACCCACTCCACTATTCTTGCCTGGAGAATCCCATGGACGGAGGAACCTGGTGGGCTATAGTCCATGGGGTTGCAAAAGAGTCGGGCATGGCTGAGTGACTAAACAACAACAAAATGTTGCAACAAAGCCTGAGAGAAAATAAAGGCCAGTAGAAAAATTTGAATCTATTCCTTACCTCTTTGTCATCATTTTCTCAAGACTGCTAAAAAAAGTCTTCTACTAGAAAAAAGTGAACAGGCCTGGTGTACAGCAAACAGTTAACACTGCAAGCCTGAGCCTGCAGTCAAGGCTAGCCCTTGGCTGGCATCTAGAATTTGGATTTTGGGAAGAGTAACCATCACCCTAACTGATAGAAGTGGCCGAACGATTTGTACAAACAACGTGCTTTATGCTGAGGGTCTGCTTTCCTTCTGTGAGTCTGGAATTTTGGTACACGCTGTGCCTACATCATCAGCTCCCAATCAGAAACCTTCGGGCACTGAGTCTCTATGGAGCTTCCCCGACAGCATTTCACACACTGAGTCGGCACAACTCATTGCTGAAGGAATCAAGTTGACTCCACTAGACAGGACACTTGGCGCTTCTCTTGGACCTTTCCCTTCCTTTGCCCACTGCTGATTTTGCTTTCTGTCCTCTTGCTGTAATAAATCTTAGCCATGAGTATGGCAATAAGCTGAGTCCTGTGAGTCCCCCAAGTGAATCATCAAACCTGGGGTTCTTGGAAACTCCCAACACACATGAGTTTTTATCTTAGCTGGAAATTTTTTAAATCAGCAATGCTAATGAAAGGTTGTTGCTGAGCCACGAAAGACACCGGGATTCTCGGCCTCCAGAGGAGAAGAATTCAATTCGGGGCCAGAGATGAGGCTTGATCACTCAGAGCTTTTGTGTAAGAGAGTTTTATTAAAGTACAAAAGGGACAGAGAAAGCTTCTGACATAGACATCAGAAGGGGGATGGAAAGTGCCCCATCACTAGTGTTAGCAGTGGAGTTATATACCTTTTAATTAGTTATTACAATGAATCAAAAGAACGTCTGGAGGTTGTAAAGATCTTACTAGACTCACTCTCATAATTCACATTTTAAGATAACAGGATTAGCCAGAAGGTTTTCAGGAAGGAGAAACTGTCCTCAAGCAGGATACATTGTTGTTGTATAATCCCTAGTACAGAGTGTAAACTGAGTTTTATAATTGACTAAGACTAAGGAATGTAGACAAAAAAAAGTTTGTCCTTTCCTCCTCCTTGAGAATTCCAGACCCCTCTCTCCTTGGGGACACCCGGATTTCTTATCAACCTGCCTAGGAATTGACTCTCTCACTAATAGCATCAGCATTTTACTGTCAAACATTCTGAATATGTCTCTGTCTATATAGATTTTATACGCAAGTTCAGTTTTCTGTGTCAACTCCTTTAAGAGAAAGGCATGAGGAAAAGCCACATAAACACTCAGTATAGCTTTCCATCAAAAAGCCAAGAATATATTCCTTCCTTCCTATGCCAACCTGAGCACTATGTTTTAGTGTGACTTTCTCAGGTCTGAACCATGGCCCTGATGAGTATTCCTGGGCAAGTTATTAAGTCTCACCTCCCTTTCTTCATCTACAAAATTAAAACAATTACAGTATCTATCTCCAAGGGAGTTGTAAAGATTAATGCATTCACATAGAAAGTATTTATTGCAACCCATGGCATTAAAAGCTATATTTGTGTTGTAATTATCACCTGTCCTTAAAACTCCAGATTTTTATTCTTTGGTGGCCTGAACTGGTTTAATAGTCTTACCTCTATATATTAGGTGTGATAAATTTTCTAAAACACAATACTAATTTTTTAAATTTAACTTACTTATAAAAAATGAAATTACAAAAAGACAGAAATATTCTAGTCTCAAAATGACAGAACTGGAAATTAAATCTTGGGAATAAACCCTATTTTAACAGCAAAGCTTCTTTGAATATAAGAATATAAAATGAAATGTAAAACAAAAACTGTCACTTGGTTATTTCTGAGAATAACCCGAGTACACAGTCTCATTTCCCCAAAATTCCAAAGAGAGTAAAGACAGACTCAAAGGTGGAATTTTATTAAGAGCAACTGAAGTGCAAGATGATGTTCATATAAGATCACTGGAGTGTAAAAGGCAGCTCTTTTTTATGCTTGTAACCATACTTAATATTTAATTTTACAAATATTCATTTTATAAGATAGCCTGCCACACACACATACACAAATTTTACAAGTGTGTGGTGCGTTATGTCTGAATTACAAAGTGTGTACTACAAGACTTAATTGGTTCAGTAAGCCTTCCAGGTTCTAACTGCACAGTTCCCCTAAATCTGCATTCTCTGGAAAAAAAAATAAAAAAAACAAAAACGGATACAGGTAAAGAGGGCTCTTCAACCAGCCTGTCTTATTCCAAATCTGATTAAAGAAAATCTAAGTGGCCACCAGGAAACCAGAAAATAAGACAAAGAAGTATATTAAGGTTTTCAAATTCCAGATTTTCAGTTATTCAGCACCGAAGCACAGTGACAGGTACTAAGCCACAGTAATTAATAACCCATTGCTAACTTCTACTATGAGTGCCTGGGACTTTGACCTCAAACCTGCCAGGATTAGAGCCCTTGGCGACAGGGTACCCCAGGTTTTGTTTGAACCACACTCCATGAGGCTGGTTTCCTCTGTCTAGGACTGAGACCACCAATGGGAAAAGTGCTTGTGTAGTTGACATATCACTGGTGACATAACTGGTTAAGAGAATACTGAAACCCAGGCCAGGACAGGGGACTCTGGAGGCTCTCTGCACACAGCAAGTCTGTGTACAATGCTCATCATTCCCTGAAAACAAGCTGAATTAAGTGAGTTCATTTTACCTCTTCATTAACATACTCCCCAAGAAAATATTATACCAGATGAAACCTCTTTTTCAGCTCAAGAGAAGGCACAGCACTTTTTCTTTTGAATTGCTTTGTTTTCATTGGAGTGAGATTGGTTTACAACCTTGTGTTGGTTTCTGCTGTGCAAAGTGAATCAGCTGTGTGTGTGTGTATATATAGAATAGTGAACACATTCAAACTCACCATTGTAAAAGTACTGACAGTTGGTTTCTTTTCTTTCTTCTCATCTTTTTTACTGAAAAACCTAGCAACAGAATTACATAAAACTTTAAAAACTATGTAAATCTATATCCAATCAACGTAGAGCTTGTATTTAGCAACAACCAGAACAAAGAAACATGTCTACAGTGTCATTAAAAAAACAGGTTATAATATGATCCCATTTATAAAGTTTAATTATGTTTACATATACCTAGAAATCTATACACGGGGCTATCACTGGGTGTTGAGATTTCAAATTATTTTCTTCCTTGTGCCTTTGGTATTTCCTAATTTTCTATGATGAATAGACAGAGACACAGAAATTTGGAATTAGAAAAACTAACACTAAAAAAAGAGAGCTTCCTGTCTTTCTTCTACTTAGAACTCACTCATGCTCCCCATAGTTAATCCCTTTAATTATCATCTCAGTGATTTTAGCAACAGATAGTCTATCCTTCTACCTAGATATTATTCCTTTACCTCAGGGAGAGTAGTGGCAAACATGCAGGGCAGAAATTATCCTAAGAAAGAAACATAATTCAATCACTCTCCATGAGCAAATCTAATTCTGAAAAGATGTCTGGAGCCCTAAATGGGCCATGGTGGCAATACACACAACCTAGAAAAAGCACCATCAAAAAGGATGGTTTGTAAACTGAAAAAAAAAAAAAAAAAAAAAAAAAGCTGTCCTCAGGCAGAGAAAGGTCAATTATTTCGAGCACAGATTCAAAACTCTCTAACTAGTGTTCTACTCTAACTGCCATCCAGCATATGAGAGCAACCTCCGCATCTGTATTTTCCTATTTCTAAAAAGAAAGACTATCTCAGGGAAGAAATACATTCTTTTTCACAGCTTTTCAAGTTCAAAAAGCCAATTCATCTATGTCTTTGTTCTTTATGCTAAGCAAGGTCAAACAGTCGAAGAAACTTCTAAAGAAAAAAAAATCCAGAGTCTACTCCATATTTGGCTTTGGAGCGACGTTCCACTGCTGAGAAACACACAAAATATACAAACATAGCTCTTCAGATTCGGTTCCACCCTATTCCCAGTAAAGGCACGGTTTCAGTACCCCTGGAATCAGGATGAGAGGAGAAAAATAGCCATACAAAACTGAGTTTTAGCTCTAAGCTTTTTATTTATTTTTTCATTCTCCAAAACTGCGGCTACTCTGAAGAATTTATAATGTTCCAGACACTGGCTAAGTAAACACGTTCCATACAAGACCTCATTTCATCTTAATCTCTGTGAGGCAGGCACATTTTTATCCTTCCTTTATAGACAAGAGAACTGCAGGTGAGAAGAGTTAACTCACTTGTCCAAGGTCACACAGTTAGAACGAAGCCAAGCTTTCCACGGAGAAGTCTAACTCCCAGACAGCAGGCTATCTGGTGCAGTGTCAGACTTCTGAGATGCTCCCTGCCGGGAACACTGACTGTCACCCCTCTTAGAAGATTCATTTATTCCCATTTGCTCCAACACAGCGCTGACAAATAGGAAGTTGCTTATAAAATCACATTTTAATAAAGAATCTTTACAAATACGCCAAAGGGTACTATTACCCAAGCATTATACCTATTCACATTATCAGCAAGTCACATGCTTCTTTATGACTCTGAATTAGAATATACAGTTTAAAAAACAAACTCATAGAAAAAGAAAAGATTTGTGATTTCTAGAGGGGGAAGACAGGATGAGAGAAAGCTGCTCCAAAGGTACAAACTTTCAGTTATAAGATAAGAGTGCTAGAGACGCAATGTGCCACAAGATGCCTACAGTTAACACTGCTATATGATACAGATGAATCCGCTGTTAAGAGGGTGGATCCTAAAAGTTCTCATCACAATATTTGTAATTCAAACCATTATGCTATACACTTTAAACTTACAAGGTATTGTAGGTCAATTATAACTCAATAAAACTGGAAAAATACATAGCTTTATAAAAAACAGATTCACATCAATAATGGTGAGCACAGTTTAACGTTACTTAACTAAAAAAAAAAAAATTCTAGTTTGAAAAAAAAGTTTGCAGACCATGACAGCAATCAACAATAAAATGACAGTATATGCAAGTTCAAAAGAAATATTGTTTTCAAAATATGGGCTCTTACAGAAAAATAAATAAGTAAATGTCCCACAAATATTTATTGAATACCTTTTTCAAAAAGGGTCGAGAGGGAGGGGACATATGTATACCTATGGGTGATTCCTGTTTATGTTTGGCAGAAACCAACACAATACCGTAAAGCAATTGTCCTTCAATTGAAAATAAATAAATTTTTTAAAACTGAGGTATAACTGACATACACTGTATTAATTTCAGGTGTATAAGAGAATGATTTGATATTTGTATATATTGGGAAATCATCACCACGAGTCTAGTTAACACCTGTCATCACACAAAATCACAGAATTTTCTTCCTTGTGATGAGAACTTTCAATATTTACTCTTAGCAACTTTCAAATATGCAATACAGTGTTATTAACTGGAGTCACACTGCTGTACATTATACCTCCGTGACTTATTCTGTAACTGGCACTTTGGACCTTTTGACCCCCTTCACCCGTCCCCCTTTCCTCCACCTCTGGAAACCACCAATCTATCAAATAAATTTTTCCTTCCACAGAGCCTTAATACTTCTTATTTCAATGTCCCTAAGTGTTTGCATCAAAAAATACGTATTTGTTTAACGTACCAAGTTTAAAAACTTAAAAACAAAAAGGGATGTATCTACCTTCCACTCTATATAATCTATTTTATGAAAATTTATTATGAAAACCTTCAAACAAACAAAAAGAATATTAATAATGACTACCCATTAAAAATTCACCTAGATTCAACAACTGTGAACATTTTGACCTTAGTTTCTTTAATGCATAACGAAGTTTGTAACTGTTAATCGCCAAACTATTTGAAAATAAGCTGCAAAGATCATGGCACTTCACATGTTCTCCTACCATTATCACATCCAATAAAAATAACAGCAATTTTGATATCAATCCACATTTAAAATTTCCAAGAATGGTTTCTATAGGTTTTTCCTTTTTAGAACTCTGATGTAATTAAGGCTCATGTATTATATGTGGTGGTTTTGTTTCTTTGTTGTTGTTTAATCACTAAGCCGTGTCTGACTCTTTTGCCACCCCATGGACCGTAGCCCGCCAGGCTCCCTCTGTCCAAGGGATTTCCTAGGCAAGAATACTGGAGTGGGCAGGCTACCATTTCCTTCTCCATTAGTCTCTTTAGTCTCTTTTAAATCTAGAAATTCTTCTCCCTACCTGCTACTGCTGCTAAGTCACTTCAGTCCTGTCCGACTCTGTGCAACCCCATAGACGGCAGCCCACCAGGCTCCCCCATCCCTGGGATTCTCCAGGCAAGAACACTGGAAATATTGACTTTTTATAGAAACAAAAGCAGCTGTCTTATAGAATGTCCCACATCTTGGATATGTCTGTTTCAATCTTTGTCCAAATTGTGCAGTAAGTATGAAATACAGATTTGAGGATACATTGTAAAAGAGAATGCAAACTATCTCATTAATAATCCTCATTACATGTAGAAATAATAGGTTTAATATACTTGGATCCTTAAAACGTATTTCCAACATTAATTTCACCTCTTTTTACTGTTTAAAGGTTGCTATTAGAAAATTAATAATTACAAATGTGGTTTACATCATATGTGGTTCACATTATATTTCTATTGGACAGCATTAGTCTGAAAGCTTGATAAGCTAGATTCACTAAATGATTTTGCAAACATACTTCCTAGGTGGTGTCACGTCACTAACGCAGTCTATTCCAAGAGCCAAGCCAGGTATGATCACCTGGTTAAGGTGACTAACTGCAGTATCTTTCCACCAAAAAAAAATCACATTTTCCTTTTTCCAATTAAGAACTATGGCTAATTCGTAGATTCAACCTTTCTCTGAGTGGTTTAGGATCCATTAACATCCCTTGCCTGAACCAATTACAACAATGCAGGTTTCAAAATTTTTCTGTGAAGCTTCTCCCACTCTCTCTCTCTCCCCTTCTCTCTCCCTTAGTTTTCCTCCCCCTCTCAGAATTTTATTTAAAAAATTAATTTACTCAGTATTTCACAGTCAAGTACAGTCATTATTCTTGTTGATGCTCAAACGGTCCCAGATGTGGGCCGGTGAAAGCCCCTTCAAGCCAGCTCCTGTGTCCTTTTTGATAATTGCCCTCCGCCTCTCCTTTTCAGGTACGGCAAGATACTCCAAGCTTGGCCTCAATTGGCATTAACCCTTTCTCTGTTGGGTGCAGATTTCCTTTTTGTAAGGAAACATAATGAGAAACCAAGATTGACATTGAGTGTGCTCTCAATGGACAGAAACTGACCTATTAAAAAAAATCATGAAATAACATTCAGATTCAACATTGTTTTTAAAAAGTCTACTTAATGTCCACACTTGTATTTCTTTTCTCTTACACTGAAAAGCTTGGTTTCTAATATTAATAACTTTACTAATTTAAGTTTACCATTTATTACTAACAGAGCTGAGTGAAATTAAAAATTTCCTGTACAGATATTGCACTGTGATCAAAATTTACTTAATTTATTTTTCTTATGTGATTACAGAACCAATTCTATACAGAGTCAGGATAATTTTACAACATTCTAATAATTCTTTGGTAGTACACTCGTCTCACAATTACTTCTACCAGAGTCAGATACCCATTGCCTTAAAAAGAAAAAAAGAATACTTAAAAGTAGTTGGGGGCCTTCTGTCCCATCTGCTGCGTGCCACTAACATGCAATGTTTATGTGACTGTTTTACCAGAAGGAACACACTGGACCACAAAGCAGGCTCGCGGACGATCAACATCACACGTAAAGCAGAAGGTTATAAAACACAGGAAAGGAAATGAACCTTGGCCTGTGTGGGACCAGAAAGCTGAGGAAGAAGCTCACCGTGCAAATTCTGGGCTCAACTCAAGCAAGCGAACCTCCGCAATTGCCCGCATTTAAGATACAAAAACCCATCACCATCACCATCAGCTCGTTTAATTCAGAGTTGGAGGCTGGAAACAAATCTCCCAAGTTTCTCAAGCCACGGTAAATATGAAAGTGAAACAAACTACCTTTTTTTGTCCCTTTTCAAGAAATTTCCTCCCCCTGCTCTTCCATTGCGGCCGTCTTCAACATCCATCGCGACCTGAGGAGCAACCACAGCCAATGAGTCAAACGTAAGATCCTCAGAAGGCTAAGGTGAAACTGAACTTTCCTACAGCTTTACTCCGCCGGCAGAAGGGCGGAGCGCTCGCCCTGATGCTTCAGCGGCTCGTGGCCGCGAGGGTCGCCGCAGGGACATGCCTCAGCGTCAGGCGTCCAGCCTCCGCACGCGAGCCGACGGGCAGGGCGGCGGCCCGGCCCGGACTTTGCCCTCCTCCACCGCAGCTCTCCCTCCCGGTTCCCCACGCCATCCATCTGCCCGCGGGCTCGAGCCCGGCTGCCCGCACAGCGCTGGCTCTGCAGGCTCGCGACAGCAGACTCCAGGGCGCATAACTAGCTCAAAAAAAACCCCAAAACACCAACTAGAGACGGGTGCCTCAAGAGCTCCCCAACTGAGAATAAGTCTCACCCCTTTTAGTCCCCGTGGACTTGCCAACTGGCATCTCCCCTTCCCTCTCCTCCGAAGCCCTCCGCCCCAGGAGACCCAACTCAGGAAATCAGAGAGCCCACCCATCCTCCCCGCAACCTTCTCCGTCTAGTCCGCAGCTTCCCGCGCCCTACCTCGGGCTTTCCCTCGGAATGTTCACCAAGGCGTGACCCTTTGAACAAGAGATTCAGACTCCAGCGGAAAGACGCGGCGGATGCGAACAGCGGTCTCGGCTCCTGAGTCTTGAAGAGCCGCTGCTCGAACGCGCCCCGACTTCCCGTGGCGCTGGGAGCAGGGAGCGGAGAACTTGCGCAAAGCCCACGCCCGGTGCTCTGCGCTCGGCCAATCAGCCGCAGGCTCGGGACAGCTCCCGGCCGGTTCTATCGAATCCTGATTGCGCCAAGTTACGAAACAGGTTGGAATTAGGGGAGGAATGTCCTCGCTTCTCTTGCCCCTCAGGAAAAGGGCGAGCAGGGGAACGCTTATCAGCTGAATCACCGAGGGCTTTTACGTTTAGAGAGCCCTTGTCTGTACAAGTCCACGAAATTATGAGTATATAGATAGATATAAATGTCAGTATAGAATTCGCTTCTTGTGACTCGAGTAGATAAGGGAAATTTTCTTTGATATCGCATCCAATATATTCTAATAAAACAATATCCGGCTTTGCCCATTCTGTAGGTTATTCCTTCCGCTCTCTTATATTTTGTTTTTCATTAGATTACACATCGTTGTTTTTTTTTCCTTTAAGTCATATACTTTTGTCTTTATAACAACAAATTAAAGATATGGTGAAAAAATAAAATTCCCTTCCAAGCAGCATTTTTTAAAACGCCAGGTGAAATTTTTCTGCAAGTGTTTTCTTCAGTATGTTTGACAGTTTCTAAGGTGTATATGTTTATCCTTTATTTGAAGAGACATACAAATAACTGGTCTTTCCCGGTGGCTCAGATGGGAAAGAATCTACCTGCAATGCAGGAGATGGGGTTCGAATCCTGGATGGGGAAGGTCCCCTGGAGAAGAGAATGGCAACCCACTCCAGTATTCTTGCCTGGAGAATTCCATGGACAGAGGAGCCAGGTTGACGGCAGCCCATGGGTTGCCTAGTCGGACATGACTGAGCGTCTAACACTTTCTGCTTCAAGAAATAAATAGGAAGATTTTTTCTTAAACATATAAATCGAAACGGACATTTCAAGGAAAAAAATGTATGTACAAGAGTGTAATATTTTTGGGTTTTAGCCATCGGGTGAATTCCTTGTTTTTCTCAAGGTGTTTTAAAACTCTTATATTTTTGTTTGGCTTCTAAAAGTATCGTGCATTTTAACATGTTGCTTTAGTTGTAATTTAGTGCCGTGTCTACTGTTACCATTTGCAGGTTTTTCTGGTCCTCTCTTTTCCTCAAATTGATGAAAAGTAAGGGCAATTGTGAAGATAATTCAAATTCATAAAGCAGCCTTAACTCACATCAGAGCTGTTCATGCTTGTCAACCCAGGGGAAATGGATGTTTTTGTAACCTTTTGTCTGCTTTCTCTGACTTAGAGGAGTTACCTCTCAGCTCACTGCAAAAGTTTAAAAGAAGAAAATCTTTTTAGTTTTTACTGCATAGTGTATTTTCTGCACTTTAAGTAACGTATTTCAAAGCCGTACTTTTCTTTCCATCTTTTATCCCAGATTTTCTTTGCCTTGATTTTTTTTTAACTTAGCTATACAATTAGGTTTCTTTCTTTACAAACTGTTAATTAGCCTTTCTAACAGACCACTCATATTCCTCTGTGTTCTAATTGAAAATGTGTGTGTACACCATCAGCCCAACCATTTAAAGGCTTAAAACCAACCCTTTGTTCCACCTGGGGCAAATGTATAAGGCTTTCCCCTTTCTCCCATGTGTTTTTTATCTGATTCATGCTTCTGCTCTTTTTTTCCACTTTGTTTTACCTTGTCCCTCATTTAGTTTATGTGATCTTGTCATATATACAATATTTTATGTATCCTTGAAAAATGCCCTATATCCTCCCTAAAACAATGCAGGATTTTTTTTTAAATTCAAGTATAGTTGATTGTCAATGTTGTGTTAGTTTCAGGTGTGCAGCGTAGTGATTCAGTTTTATATATATTTTTTCTTTTTTAGATTCTTTTTCATTATGGATTATTACAAGATATAGAATATAGTTCCCTGTGCTATACAGTAATTTCTTGTTATTTATTTTATATACAGTACTGTGTATATGCGATTCCCAAACTCCTAATTATCTCCTGCTCCCTTTTCCCTTTGGTAACTAAAAGTTTGTTTTCTATGTCTGCAACTCTATTTCTGTTTTGTAAATAAGTCATTTTTATCCGTTTTTTAGATTCCACATAAAATTGATGTCATATGATATTTGTCTTTCTCCCTCTGACTTACTTAGTATGATCATCTCTGCTGCTGCTGCTGCTAAGTCACTTCAGTCATGTCCAACTCTGTGCGACCCCATAGACGGCAGCCCACCAGGCTCCCCTGTCCCTGGGATTCTCCAGGCAAGAACACTGGAGTGGGTTGCCATTTCCTTCTCCAAGGCATGAAAGTGAAAAGTGAAAGTGAAGTCGCTCAGTCGTATCTGACTCTTAGCGACCCCATGGACTGCAGCCTACCGGGCTCCTCCATCCACAGGATTTTCCAGGCAAGAGTACTGGAGTGGGGTGCCATTGCCTTCTCCGTATATACATATTGCAGCAAATGGCATTATTTCGTTCTTTTTTATGGCTGAGTAACAGGATATTTTTTTAAAGTAGAACATATATTTTGTTGATTGCACTCTTTCTACAGGCTTGAGCTTCAAGTGATAATCTCTATCCAGTAGTACGTGGTTTAAGGATCAGAATAGCCCACAGAATTTTCAATAAAGCTTTTATACACATGCACATATATATGTATGTAAGTTGTTTTGCTCCACTGGCATGAAGATATGGATATAAAATACAATGGACCTAAAACAATGGATGGTTCTAGCTACTCCCGAACCATAACTGTTGATTTTAAAGACTCTGACTCCTGTCTCACATTACTGCCAGCCACTCCTGGTAATATTGAACAGCTGGACTAGGCACTTCCACTATGAATCTCATTAACTTCCGGTGAAACCCTTTGGAAAGCAAACCCTTTGCAAGTCTTGACTCATACACCTTCATTGAAGCAGACATTTTTCCTTCTTGAAGTGTGCTTCCCCATTATCTGTACCTTCCTGTCTTCCACTGGCATGTAGTCCTTTCACAGGCTTTAATGTACTCTTGCAACATTCAAGCTTAGCATCCCTGCCACAGTTTATTACATACCTGAGGGAATAATAATACATATCTATGGGAATAATAACAACTAGCATTGACTAAGCACTGACTGTGTGCCAGGAATTATCCCAAGTATTTGAAAGAGATTAAATCATTTAATCCTCACAATTATCCTCTGACATGTGTAAGTTTATTCTTATTCCCATTTTACAGTCACAGAAACTGAGGTTTGACATTACGTGCCCAAAGTCACACAACTGGTACGCAGCTGACCCAGGACTTGAAAGCAATCCAGCTCCCAGCCCTCATAATTACACTCTTAACCACTTGCCTACAATGGTACGCTATTATAGTACACTGTCCTACACTGCCTTTTCAAGCCCCATGAAACATTTTCATCTTATGACTCTATCTTAGAAATCATGCAATGGCTCCTTACCACCAACTGTATCTATCATATCTGAGAGTTTCCACTTGACTTGTAAGGGCTGTAACACACAATGTCTCTCTGACTGTCTTCATCCACCTCACTTCCTTACACTGTCTTCCTCAACCCCAACACATATATGAGTGTTCACTCCATTTTGGCCCAACTCACCTCTCAGATGATTTGCTTTTTTTCTCTCTGTGCCTTTCCATATGTAAATCTTTAATTTACAGCAATTTTCTTTTTCAGTACCAAACTCCACAAACAACTCGAACTTAGATTCAACTACTGCATGTATGCTAAGTCGCTTCAGTCTCACGTTACTCTTAAGCGACCATATGGACGGTTGCCTGCCAGACTCCTCAGTCCATGGGATTTCTCAGGCAAGAATACTGGAGTGGGTTGCCATGCCCTCCTCCAGGGGGACTTCACAACCCGATGGAACCTACATCTTGGGTCTTGTGCATTGACAGGTGGGGTCTTTACCACTAGCACCACCTGGGAAGCCCTTTCGCTGTCAAAGTTTGAACAATTCATAATTTACTTTTCAGTCCTTGAGTTGTCTCTTTGGTAAAAGGAGATAATAATGATACCATATAAAGTTATTGCAAGATTAAGTGATTTGTGTATTGAAAGGGTTTGTAGTGCCTGAAACACATTGAGCACTCAATAATTGTTATATATTAGTAATAAAACCCCCTTCTCAGTCTACTTTTGCCCTTCCTTGCTATTCTTCACCACTCATATATGTAGCTACACGTATGTATTCTCTGTTACTTTCAACAAGTTTTCCAGGTGACTCTGGTAAAAATCTGCCTGCCAGTGAAGGAGACACGGGTTTGATACTTGGGTTGGGAAGATCCCCTGGGGAAGGAAATGGTAACCCACTCCAGTACTGTTGCCTGGGAAATCCCATAGACAGAGGAGCCTAGTGGGCTACATTCCCCGGGGTCACAAAAGAGTAGGACACGACCGAGCCACTAAACAGTAACAAGACTTTCAAGTCATAGAGGAGCTAAATTATAGTGATAGACGGTATAAACATTAAATTCTGCCTTCAGGGAGATTGCAGATTGTTTTATTCATAGAAGTTCTTCTGGCCCAAATAGACTGGGATTGTGTGTTTCATTATTTGGTTGTGTTGCAGTTCAGAGTGCTGAAAAGTACAGTTCATGTAGTACTGTACTGTCTATGGTAGAGATACCAAAAATGCCATTGTCAGCATCAGTTCAGTTCAGCAGCTCAGTTGTGTCCAACGCTTTGTGACCCCATGAATTGCAGCGTGCCAGGCCTCCCTGTCCAGCACCAATTCCCAAAGTTCACTCAGACTCACATCCATTGAGTCGGTGATGCCATCCAGGCATCTCATCCTCTGTCGTCCCCTTCTCTTTCTGCCCGCAATCCCTCCCAGCATCAAAGTCTTTTCCAATGAATCAACTCTTTGCATGAGGTGGCCAAAGTATTGGAGTTACAGCTTCAGCATCAGTCCTTTCAAAGAACATCCAGGACTGATCTCCTTTACGATGGACTGGTTGGATCTCCTTGCAGTCCAAGGGACCCTCAAGACTCTTCTCCAACACCACAGTTCAAAATCATCAATTCTTCGGCACTCAGCTTCCTTCACAGTCCAACCCTCACATCCATACATGACCACTGGAAAAATCATAGCCTTGAATAGACGGACCTTTGTTGACAAAGTAATGTCTCTGCTTTTCAATATGCTTTCTAGGTTGGTCATAACTTTCCTTCCAAGGAGTAAGCGTCTTTTAATTTCATGGCTGCAATCACCATCTGCAGTGATTTTAGAGCCCCCCAAAATAAAGTCTGACACTGTTTTCACTGTTTCCCCATCTATTTCCCATGAAGTGATGGGACTGGATGCCATGATCTTCATTTTCTGAATGCTGAGCTTTAAGCCAACTTTTTCACTCTCCTCTTTCACTTTCACCAAGAGGCTTTTGAGTTCCTCTTCACTTTCTGCCATAAGGGTGGTGTTATCTGCATATCTGAGGTTATTGATATTTCTCCTGGCAATCTTGATTCCAGCTTGCGCTTCTTCCAGTCCAGCGTTTCTCATGATGTACTCTGCATAGAAGTTAAATAAGCAGGGTGACAATATACAGCCTTGACGTACTCCTTTTCCTATTTGGAACCAGTCTGTTGTTCCATGTCCAGTTCTAACTGTTGCTTCCTGACCTGCATACAGATTTCTCAAGAGGCAGGTCAGCTGGTCTGGTGGTCCCATCTCTTTCAGAATTTTCCACAGTTTATTGTGATCCACACAGTCAAAGGCTTTGGCATAGTCAATAAAGCAGAAATAGATGTTATTCTCTTGATTTGCTTGATGATCAGTCGATGTTGGCAATTTGATCTCTGGTTCCTCTGCCTTTTCTAAAACCAGCTTGAACATCTGGAAGTTCACAGTTCACGTATTGCTTAACCTGGCTTGGAGAATTTTGAGATTGACTTTACTAGTGTGCGAGATGAGTGCAATTGTGCGGTAGTTTGAGCATTCTTTGGCATTGCCTTTCTTTGGGATTGGAATGAAAACTGACCTTTTCCAGTCCTGTGGCCACTGCTGAGTTTTCCAAATTTGCTGGCATATTGAGTGCAGCACTTTCACAGCATCCTCTTTCAAGATTTTAAATAGCTGAACTGGAATACCATCACCTCCACTAGCTTTGTTGGTAGTGATGCTTTCAGTTTCCCTATTTTCTTTGAAACTGTTTGCCATTCAAAATAACATTCAGTTCAGTTCAGTTGAGTCGCTCAGTCGTGTCCGACTCTCTGTGACCCCATGAATCGCAGCACGCCAGGCCTCCCTGTCCATCACCAACTCCCGGAGTTCACTCAGACTCACGTCCATTGAGTCCGTGATGCCATCCAGCCATCTCATCCTCAGTCGTCCCCTTCTCCTCCTGCCTACAATCCCTCCCAGCATCAGAGTCTTTTCCAATGAGTCAACTCTTTGCATGAAGTGTCCGAAGTACTGGAGCTTCAGCATTAGCATCATTCCCTCCAAAGAAATCCCAGGGTTGATCTCCTTCAGAATGGACTGGTTGTATCTCCTTGCAGTCCAAGGGACCCTCAAGAGTCTTCTCCACCACAGTTCAAAAGCATCAATTCTTCGGCACTCAGCCTTTTTCACAGTCCAACTCTCACATACATACATGACCACAGGAAAAACCATAGCCTTGACTAGATGGACCTTAGTCGGCAAAGTAATGTCTCTGCTTTTGAATATACTATTTAGGTTAGTCATAACTTTTCTTCCAAGGAGTAAGCGTCTTCTAATTTCATGGCTGCAATCACCATCTGCAGTGATTTTGGAGCCCCAAAAAATAAAGTCTGACAATGTTTCTACTGTTTACTCATCTATTTCCCATGAAGTGATGGGACTAGATGCCATGATCTTCGTTTTCTGAATGTTGAGCTTTAAGCCAACTTTTCCACTCTCCTCTTTGACTTTCATCAAGAGGCTTTTTAGCTCCTCTTCAGTTTCTGCCATAAGGGTGGTGTGTTCTGCATATCTGAGGTTTTTGATATTTCTCCCAGCAATCTTGATTCCAGCTTGTGTTTCTTCCAGTCCAGCGTTTCTCATATTGTACTTTGCATAGAAGTTAAATAAGCAGGGTGACAATATACAGCCTTGACATACTGCTTTTCCTATTTGGAACCAGTCTGTTGTTCCATGTCCAGTTCTAACTGTTGCTTCCTGACTTGCATACAGATTTCTCAAGAGGCAGATTAGGTGGTCTGGTGTTCCCATCTCTTTCAGAATTTTTCACAGTTTATTGTGATCCACACAGTCAAAGGCTTGCGCATGGTCAATAAAGCAGAAATAGATGTTTTTCTGGAACTCTCTTGCTCTTTTGATGATCCAGCGGACGTTGGCAATTTGATTTCTGGTTCCTCTGCCTTTTCTAAAACCAGCTTGAACATCAGGAAGTTCACGGTTCACATATTGCTGAAGCCTGGCTTGGAGAATTTTGAGCATTACTTTACTAGCATGTGAGATGACCACAATTGTGTGGTAGTTTGAGCATTTTTTGGTATTGCCGTTCATTGGGACTGGAATGAAAACTGACCTTTTCCAGTCCTGTGGCCACTGCTGAATTTTCCACATTTGCTGGCATATTGAGTGCAGCACTTTCACAGCATCATCTTTCAGGATTTGAAACAGCTCCACTGGAATGCCATCACCTCCACTAGTTTTGTTCGTTAGCGATGCTTTCCAAGGCCCACTTGACTTCACATTCCAGGATGTCTGGCTCTAGATTAGTGATCACACCATCATGATTATCTGGGTCGTGAAGATGTTTTTTGTACAGTTCTTCTGTGTATTCTTGCCACCTCTTCTTAATATCTTCTGCTTCTGTTAACTCCAGACCATTTCTGTCCTTTATTGAGCCCGTCTTTGCATGAAATGTTCCCTTGGTATCTTTAATTTTCTTGAAGAGATCTCTAGTCTTTCCCATTCTGTTCTTTTCCTCTATTTCTTTGCATTGATTGCTGAGGAAGGCTTTCTTATCTCTTCTTGCTATTCTTTGGAACTCTGCATTCAGATGCTTTTATCTTTCCTTTTCTCTTTTGCTTTTGGCCTCTCTTCTTTTCACAGCTACTTGTAAGCCCTCCCCAGACAGCCATTTTGCTTTTTTGCATTTCTTTTTCATGGGGATGGTCTTGATCCCTGTCTCCTGTACAATGTCATGCACCTCATTCCATAGTTCATCAGGCACTCTATCTATCAGATCTAGGCCCTTAAATCTATTTCTCACATCCACTGCATAATCACAAGGGATTTAATTTAGGTCATACCTGCATGGTCTAGCGGTTTTCCCTACTTTCTTCAATTTAAGTCTGAATTTGGCAATAAGGAGTTTATGATCTGAGCCACAGTCAGCTCCCGGTCTTCTTTTTGCTGACTGTATAGAGCTTCTCCATCTTTGGCTGTAAATAATATAATCAATCTGATTTTGGTGTTGACCATCTGGTGATGTCCATGTGTAGAGTCCTCTCTTTTGTTGTTGTAAAAGGGTGTTTGCTATGACCAGCGCATTTTCTTGGCAAAACTCTATTAGTCTTTGCCCTGCTTCATTCCGCATTCCAAGACCAAATTTGCCTGTTACTCCAGGTGTTTCTTGACTTCCTACTTTTGCATTCCAGTCCCCCATAATGAAAAGTACATCTTTTTTAGGTGTTAGTTCTAAAAGATCTTGAAGGTTTCATAAAATCGTTCAACTTCAGTTTCTTCAGTGTTACTGGTTGGGGCATAGACTTGGATAACTGTAATATTGAATGGTTTGCCTTGGAGATGAAGAGATCATTCTGTCATTTTTGAGATTGCACCCAAGTACTGCATTTTGGACTCTTTTGTTGACCATGATGGCTACTCCATTTCTTCTGAGGGATTCCTGCCTGCAGTAGTAGATATAATGGTCATCTGAGTAAAATTCACCCATTCTAGTCCATTTTAGTTCACTGATTCCTACAATGTCAACGTTCACCCTTGCCATCTCTTGTTTGACCACTTCCAATTTGCCTTGATTCATGGACCTGACATTCCAAGTTCCTATGCAATATTGTTCTTTACAGCATCAGATCTTGCTTCTATTACCAGTCACATCCACAACTGGGTATTGTTTTTGCTTTGGCTGCATCCCTTCATTCTTTCTGGAGTTATTTCTCCACTGATCTCCAGTAGCATATTGGGCACCTAATGACCTGGGGAGTTCCTCTTTTGGTATCCTATCACTTTGCCTTTTCCTACTGTTCATGGGGTTCTCAAGGCTAGAATACTGAAGTGGCTTGCCATTCCCTTCTCCAGTGGACCACATTCTGTCAGGCCTCTCCACCATGACCCACCCGTCTTGGGTTGCCCTGTAGGCATGGCTTGCTTTCACTGAGTTAGACAAGGCTGTGGTCCTAGTGTGATAAGATTGACTTATTTTCCGTGAGTATGGTTTCCGTGTGTCTGCCCTCTGATGCCCTCTTGCAACACTTACCATCTTACTTGGTTTCTCTCACCTTGGCGTGGGGTATCTCCACGTTGCTCCAGCAACGCACAGCCACTGCTCCTTACCTCGGACGAGGGGTATCTCCTTACCGCCACCATTCAACGTGGGATAGCTCCTCTAGGCCCTCCTGTGCTGCGCAGCCATCACTCCTCGGGTTGCTCCTCCCGGCCGCCGGGCCTGGCCTTGAGCGTGGGTGGCTCCTCCCAGCTGCCTCCCCTGGCCTTGGGCTTGGGGTGGCTCCTCAAGGTCACCGCCCCTGGCCTCGGGCGAGAGGTGGCTTCTCCTGGCTGCCCCCGATCTCGGACGCGAGGTGTCTCCTCCCGGCTACCACTGGCCTCGGACGCAGGGTAGCTCCTCCCAGCCGCTGCCCTGACCTCGGACATGGGGTGTCTCCTCCCGGCTGCCACTGACCTTGGATGCGGGGTAGCTCCTCTCGGCCGCCGCCCCTGACCTCGGACTCGAGGGGTCTCCTCCCGGCCACCGCCCCTGACCTCAGATGCAGGGTAGCTCCTCGCAGCCGCCACCACTTACCTCGGACGCAGCGTAGCTCCTCTCAGCCCCACCCCTGACCTCGGACACAAGGTAGTTACTCTCCGCCGTTCCTGTTCCATCGCAGCCTGGCACTCTAGGCTGCTGACCCTGACCTCAGACGTGGGGTAGCTCCTCTCGGTCACGCTGAGCGAGCCGGCCCGCGGCCGCCTGCGCTGAGCGAGCCGGCCCGCCTCTCCTGAAACACACCTTTCCACCCAATGTCAAGCAAAACTAGTATGCGAAGCTCTACCGAAAAACTCTATCTTTTTATTGCGATATAATTGGTACACATTATTGTATTAGTTTTGGGCTTTCCTGGTGACTCAAATGATAATCTGCCGACAATGTGGTAGACCTGCATTTGATCCCTGGGTTGGATTACTGTGATATTGAATGGTTTGCCTTGGAAATTAACAGAGATCATTCTGCCGTTTTTGAGATTGCATCCAAGTACGGCATTTTGGACTCTTTTGTTGACTATGAGGGCTACTCCATTTCTCCTAAGGGATTCTTGCCCACAGTAGTAGATATAATGGTCATCTGAGTGAAATTCACCCATTCCAGTCCATCTTAGTTCACTGATTCCTAGAATGTTGATGTTCACTCTTATCATCTCCTGTTTGACCACTTCCAATTTGCCTTGATTCATGGACCTAACATTCCAGGTTCCTATGCTCTTTACAGCATTTAACCCTGCTTCCATCATCAGTCCCATTCACAACTGGGTGTTGTTTTTACTTTGGCTCCATCCCTTCATTCTTTCTGGAGTTATTTCTCCACTGATCTCCAGTAGCATATTGGGCACCTACTGACCTGGGGAGTTCATCTTTCAGTGTCGTATCTTTTTGCCTTTTCATACTGTTCATGGTTTGCCATTCCCTTCTCCAGTGGACTACATTCTGCTGTACCTCTCCACCATGACCCATTCATCTTGGGTTGCCCCATACGGCATGGCTTAGTTTCATTGAGTTAGACAAGGCTGTGGTCCGTGCAGTCAGATTGGCTAGTTGTCTGTGATTGTGGTTTCAGTGTGTCTGCCCTCTGATCCCCTCTCTCAGTGCCTACCATCTTACTTGGGTTTCTCTTACCTCGGACATGGGGTCTCTCTTCACGGCTGCTCCAGCAAAGCGCAGCCGCTTCTCCTTACCTCTGATGCGGGGTAGCTCCTCTCGGCCCCCACCCCTGCCCTCAGGCCAGGGTAGCTCTTCTTGGCCACCTTCACAGCCAACACTCTCTAAGCAACTTTCAAATATGTTATTAAGTATTGTTAACTTCATGCTGTACATTACATCTTCATGACTTATTTTTTAACTGAAAAGTTGCACCTTTGACTCTCTTCAGCCATTTGTCCCACTCCCACTTCCCACCTCTGGCTACCACCAGTCTATTCTCTGGATCTATGAGCTTGTTTTGTTTTGGTTTTTAAGATTCCACATATAAGTGAGATCAGATTGCATCTATCTTTCTCTGGCTGACTCAGTTCACTTAGCATAACGCCTTCAATAATGCCCTTAGCCTAACATTCATCCATGTTGTTGAAAATAGTAAGAGTCATTTAGGAATTTAGAAAGATGGTAACGATAACCCTGTATGTGAGACAGCAAAAGAGACACAGATGTATAGAACAGTCTTTTGGACTCTGTGGGAGAGGGAGAGGGTGGGATGATTTGGGAGAATGGCATTGAAACATGTATAATATCATATAAGAAATGAATCACCAGTCTAGATTTGATGAAGGATACAAGATGCTTCGGGCTGGTGCACTGGGATGACCCAGAGAGATGGTATGGGGAGGGAGGTGGGAGGGGGGTTCAGGACTGGGAACACGTGTATACCCGTGGCAGATTCATACTAAAAAAAATTTTTTTTAAATAAAGAAAATAGTAACAGTCATTCTTGTTATGGCTAAACAATATTCATTTTATGTATACATGCCACATTTTCTTTATGCATCTGTCAGTGGACACTTAGGTTGTTTCCATGTCTTTGCTATCGTAAATAATGTTTCAATGAACATGAGCAAGCGTATGTCTTTTAGTGTTAGTGTTTTTGTTTTCTTCAGGTGAATACCCAGAAATGGAATTGCTGGACCATATAGTGGTTCTGTTTTTAATTTTTTGAGGAAGCCTCCATACTGTTTTCCATAATGATAGTACCAATTTACATTCCAGCAAGTAGTGCACAATACTTCTCCTTTCTTCGTGTCCTCACCAATATGTTCAGATGACTCAATCTTAAATGTAAAGAGTATTTGCCTTATAAGTCCCATAAGTGGTGAGTTTCACTCAGTGCATTGAAAAATTAAATATTAGACGTGGCACCACCAGCATTTTAACTACTTTTATTTAGTTGACTTTATCTTACAGTCTATTAGGCTATTCACAAATGGATCTTAATTGCAATTCCTTGCATTTTAATTTCTGTATAATATGTTATTAATACGTTTTTATTTCTTTGAGGTAGAATTTTCAGAAGTTTTAAATTCTGCCGTTAATAGAAAATCCATTACATGTGTTTTTATCAACCAACAAGCACTGACTAAAAATGGATTCTGAAGAATGTCCAGGCTCTCTGGTTGTATATTTAGATGAGTATTTATATCTTAGCTCCCTCAACCCTTTATTACCTTTTCAAGCTACTCTTACAATTTATTTTTTATGATCTCACCTACTTTCCTTCTTCTAAGAAGAGAATTTTTTATTTTTCAGGAGGTTCTTCTTCCCATGACTCTTTTGTGGTAAATTCCGTGTATTTCTTTCCCTGGTGTCTCCAATAATTCATTTTACTTATTTCTCCTACTTCTATTTAGCCAATCTGAGTGTGAATTGAAGATTCAATATTCTCAAAAAAGGAATGCAAATTCACACTGATGAACTCTGCTA
Source organism: Budorcas taxicolor (assembly GCF_023091745.1). Classification (NCBI taxonomy): domain Eukaryota; kingdom Metazoa; phylum Chordata; class Mammalia; order Artiodactyla; family Bovidae; genus Budorcas; species Budorcas taxicolor. The sequence goes on along the minus strand of NC_068913.1, from coordinate 34,814,809 downwards.
ACCTGAGCCAGAGAAAGAACACACCAGAAGTTTCAGTCCAAAGAGCAAGACAGATGACAGCTGTGGCAACAACAGTCAAGGATCCACACACCCTCCACCCATTTGTGTGTAATTAATTTTATGTACAAAGGATGTATGACTATCTTGATGACAGGGGACATTGAATGACTGTACCTGAATTCACGTTGGATTACATCAGATTGCTTCTATGCACATATGCATTCTAAAAAAGAAAAACTCTTCACGTAAGCATATTGCTCCCCAAAGAGGTTATTTCTCTTGACATTGTTTAACCAATGGATTCAACAGCCTTGACTTGGGTGAAATGGTGATCAGAAGATAACAAGTTGACTTATTCTAAAACTAAGTGATTAAGCCATGTATCCAAAGTGAAAGTCGCTCAGTCATGTCTGACTCCTTGTGACCCCATGGACTATACAGTCCCTGGAATTCTCCAAGCCAGAATCCTGGAGTGGTAGCCATTCCCTTCACCAGGGAATCTTCCCAGTCCTGGGGTGGAACCCAGGTCTCCCGCATTGCAGGTGGATTCTTTACCAGCTGAGCCAGCAGGGAAGCCCAAGCCATGTATCCAAGCCAATGACAAACAGAAGTCTGAATTCTACTCTCTATGTATCCCTCTCTGTCTATACTAGCCAGAAGTGACTCTTACCCACCCCCATCCTATGCTAATAATCTGTGTCCCTCATTTGATATTTATTATTACTTTTTATATGATTAGGAATTTCTTTCTCTCTCTCTCTCTCTTTTTTTTTTTTTTTGCCACTCTACAAGTCAGTAGGATCTTAGTTTCCCAAACAGGGACAGAACTAGTGCCCCCTGCAATGGAAGCACAGAGGCTCCCCCTGGACCACCAAGGAAGTCCCAGAAATTTCTGTTTATATTTTAATAACACAGCACCTTAGATAAAGATTCAACACAAGCTTGTTGAATCTGTTAAGTACTGAGTCTGATGTCAGAGACAGCTTTATAGAAATTAGATCAGTAGACCAATTGCTCAAGTCAGTGCTTTGAGAGTTCTATAAACTTTATCCACCTCTCGTAGCATCTTGAATACTCCAGTAGCAAATCATCCCTCTGAGTAAATCACTGTTTTCTATGAAAATAAATCTACCATAATAGCACAAGAAGATTTTTAAAGTAAATCACAGAATTAATAGGAGAGAGAATAAGGCAGTAAAAACAAGGGAAAGATGAGAATGAAGTGAAGCTTGGTGGTGGGTGGTTTAGTTGCTAAGTCATATCTGACTCTTGTGACCCCATGGACTGTAGCCCACCAGGCTCCTCCATCCATGGGATTTCCCAGTCAAGAATACTAGAGTCAGTTGCCATTTCCTTTTCCAGAGGGTTCTTTACCACTGAACAACAAAGGAAGCCGTGAAGTGAAGCTTAGGAGGCTTGAAATTTTAATTGCATCATTTATTGACTGAATCGTTTTGGGCAGGTTACTCCACCCTTGATTTGTGCATTGTTAAAGTTGAGACAACAGTAGAATCCACCTAAGGTTTTTGTAAGAAGTAGATTGGGTAAGACTTGAAAAGTGTTTGGTGTTGAGTAAGTAGTATTGTTACCCAGATAGCCTAGTAAAGATGATGAATGGAATGTCAGGAATAAAAATTAAATACAAGAATAAAAGTGTCTGAAAAGGACTAGTGATGATCACTGAAAGTGAATAATCATATGGAAAATATAAATAATTATTTGAAAAAAGCCTAAAAGAAGGCAAAACTTATCTTGAATAAATTTAGATTTAGAGGCAACAACTAATCAAATAGTTCTTCATTGTAAATATCATGATGGATTAATATTCTTAATATTTAAATGGTTCATGTAAGTGTAGAAGAAAATTCAAAAGCCCGAATAGAACTGGGCAAAGTACACAAAGTACACACACACAAAAGCAATAGTACTCTGGTCAAGAACGTAGGATATAGTGAAATGTTCACACTCACAGTACAAAGAAATTCAAACTAAAACAGCAAAGACATTTTGAAAAATGATACTATCAAGTGTTCACAAGAGTGAAGTAAACTAGATGGGAAGTGAAAATTATTAAGATGAATAAGGAAACAATGTTTGGCAATATATACTTTAAATGTTTGACTCAATCCAATTTTAGGAATTCTGTTCTAAAAATACAGTCCAAAGAACAGGAAAAATGTCAGGCACAAAGATGTTCATTGCTGCCTTATTTGATAACAGTGAAAAACAAGAGGTAACCTAAAGACATAGCCACATATAAATGGCTGAGAAAATTATGATGCATTCATTCAAAGAAAATATATAAAATGTACTGTGAACTTCATAGTCAATGGTAAAAAGCTAAAAGTATTTCCTCTAAGATCAGGAACAAGACAAAGATGCCCACTCAGACAGAGAAAGACAAATACTGTATGATATATGGAATTATATATCATGCAATTCTAAAAATATCACATGTGAAATCTAAAAAATATAACGACCAGTGAATATAACAAAAATGAAGCCAACTCACAGATAATAAGAGAACAAACTAGTAGTTACCAGTGTGAGGAGGAGTATAGTGATATGGGATGAAGAAGAACAAACTATTAGGTATAGAATAAGCCACAAGGGTGTATTTGAACAACACATGGAATATAGCCAATATTTTATAATTACTATAACCTTTGAAGTTGTGAATCACTATATTGTACACCTATAATATGGTACAGCAACTATACTTCAATGAAATAATTTTTTTTTAAGGAAAAATGTACCTTCAAAGAACTTGCAATAACACTGGAAAATACCTATGTTAATATGCAAGGAAAAGGACAGGGAAAATTATGACAGCATGATTTAACTAGGGTAAAAGAAATGAACTGATGTAATACTAGGAAGAAATATATTGAAAGGTGAAGAATGGTTGTTTTTCAGTGACGAAAGTTGTGTCAGTTTTTTCTTTAAGCTTTTCTGTATTTTACAAATTTCCATAATAAAAGTGTAGAGAATTCCTCAGTTGTCCAATAGCTGGGACTCTGTACTTCCACTGCACAGGGGTTCAGGTCAATCTCTGATCCAGAGGAGAACCAAGATTCCCATAAGCTGCTTGGGACAGTTAAAAAAAAATTGTATTATTTTTACAATAGAAAAAGTGGTGTTTTGTGCAGAGCATAGAGATGGCCATAAGAAAAAGGTTTCAGGACCCCAGTTACTATTATCCACGTTTCAGTATCAGTGGGGTTTGCTGCTTCTTAAGGCACAAATGGCCATATTTAGTGAGGGGCAAAATTAGCTGGCTAAAGCAGGTAACAAGGAGAACTTCCAATATTCTCAGTTCAGTTCAGTTCAGTTCAGTTCAGTCACTTAGTCATGTCCAGCTGTTTGCGACCCCATGAATCGCAGCACGCCAGTCCTCGCTGTCCATCACCAACTCCCAGAGTTCACTTAAACTCATGTCCATCGAGTCAGTGATGCCATCCAGCCATCTCATCCTCTGTCATCCTCTTCTCCTCCTGCCCCCAATCCCTCCCAGCATCAGAGTCTTTTCCAATGAGTCAACTCTTCACATGAGGTGGCCAAAGTACTGGAGTTTCAGCTTTAGCATCATTCCTTCCAAAGAAATCCCAGGGCTGATCTCCTTTGGAATGGATTGGTTGGATCTCTTGGCAGTCCAAGGGACTCTCAAGAGTCTTCTCCACCACCACAGTTCAAAAGCATCAATTCTTCGGTGCTCAGCCTTCTTCACAGTCCAACTCTCACATCCATACATGACCACAGGAAAAACCATAGCCTTGACTAGATGGACCTTAGTCAGCAAAGTAATGTCTCTGCTTTTCGATATACTATCGAGGTCGGTCATAAGTTTTCTTCCAAGGAGTAAGCATCTTTTAATATCATGGGTGCAATCACCATCTGCAGTGATTTTAGAGCCCCCCAAAATAAAGTCTGACACTGCTTCCACTGTTTCCCCATCTATTTCCCATGAAGTGATGGGACCTGATGCCACGATCTTCATTTTCTGAATGTTGAGCTTTAAGCCAACTTTTTCACTCTCCTCTTTCACTTTCATCAAGAGGCTTTTGAGTTCCTCTTCACTTTCTGCCATAAGGGTGGTGTCATCTGCATATGTGAGGTTATTGATATTTCTCCCAGCAATCTTGATTCCAGCTTGTGCTTCTTCCAGTCCAGCGTTTCTCATGATGTACTCTGCATAGAAGTTAAATAAGCAGGGTGACAATATACAGCCTTGATGTACTCCTTTTCCTATTTGGAACCAGTCTGTTGTTCCATGTCCAGTTCTCACTGTTGCTTCCTGACCTGCATACAGATTTCTCAACAGGCAGGTCAGGTGGTCTGGTATTCCCATCTCTTTCAGAATTTTCCAATATTCTACATTTCTTCAAAAATTGTATTTCAGAAAATTCCTTTAACATGTTTTTTCAAAGAAGAGAGAAAGGAGCAAGGGAGAAAGACAGAGGTAAAAATAGAGAGATATCTCTTTTAAGTGATAAGAAAACATGAGTTCAGTTCAGTTGAGTCGCTCAGTCGTGTCCGACTCTTTGCGACCCCATGAATCGCAGCACGCCAGGCCTCTCTGTCCATCACCAACTCCCGGAGCTCAATAGTAGACTGAAAGACCGATTTTTTAGTTTTGCCAATTCATTGTCTGGGTGACATGGCTACATTTATCTCATTGCTGCTTCCTTAAAAATGCCAAAGCATCATGGAATAGATCAAACACTAGAAGTACTTCTCCTGAATAACTATGCCATACCTCCCCCTGAGTAAAGTAATAAGGAGGAGGAAAGACCTATTAGGGACTTCATTGTCATTCCCCTGAAGAGTAGAGCTCCATGATGGTAGAAGTCTTGTGTCTTTTTTTAACTGAAGTTTAGCTGATTTACAACGTTGTGCCACTGTCTACTGTACAGCAAAGTAATTCAGTTATACACATATATACATTCTTTTTATGTATTCTTTTCCATTATGGTTTATGACAGGATATTGAATATTGGTTTACACCATGCTGCTGCTGCCTAGTACACAGCACAGTGCAGATCGTCGGTACTAAATTTCTGCCCGTTGAATGGACTTAGAGAAAACCCCATTAACAGCATTATTTGACTTTTTGGTTTTGTTTTTTGTTGTTTTAAATTTTTGGCTGTACCGCGTAGCCTGTGGGATCCTAGTTTCCTGACCAGGGGTTAAACTCGTGTCCCCTGAAGTGGAAGGGCAGAGTCACAACCACTGAATGCCAGGAAAGTCAGTATTTTTCATTTTAAAGCATATCCAAACAAATAAAGATGAATTTTACCAGAACAACTAGGTCTTTCTTGAGTCTTCTTTTCTTGATATTTGTATTGAGTGCTGTGTGGTCAGGCATCCGCTAAATGCTAGCAATGGGAAGAGGAAGGAGTGCAAAGTCCCTCAAGTTGTGTGCATGTGTTTCCAGGGGTGAAAATTATTAGTATAACTTTAGTATACACAACAGATGTTTTGTTTGTGTTTTTTAAAAAACAAAACTGAACTTTTACATATAAAATGACCACTATCCTCTTCAAAGTAAATACCCAAGAAAACTATGAAACGATTTCAGTGGTGCCAAGAAATAAGGTTGTTAGAACTTTGGTGGGAATTTGTCTTCAGATTCTACTGACATATGCTTTGAACGTCCTCAGTGTTAGCAAGTATTGCTTTATGTTGATAAATTTAAGTTTTAGAAACAGATCATTTGATATTAGGCAATGTATTTATTCTTACTGCAACAGAAATGTCTCATTTTTAAAATTAGTGAATGTAGGATGGTTAGCTTAGTACCTGGATGTCTAAGCTTTGAACATTTACTTTTGTTTTCTCATTGTTAGTAGTAGGCTAGTGGCTGACTTCCTTGAGAGACGTTTCAGCTAAAAATGAAATATGGCTAGAATGTAATGAGCCCAATTTTCTTGTGGGCTTAGCAAATTTGTTTTGAAGACTATTCCTAGAGGGAAATCCCTTCAATGTTCAATGTTTATTTACTTGAATCACTCCTAGTATATATGCATTTAATCATTTTTTTACTTTATAGCCAAACCTTTTGCCCTCAGACATCAGTAGCGAGGAATGCCTAACACAATAACAATGTTACTTTAAATGGTTTTTGAACTTGCATAGTTCATAAAAAAATAACACTCCCTTTTTTGTTTTTAATTGCTTTATGATTCATAGACTTTGAACTTGCTTGATCTTAAATGAACTCTCTCCTCAGAACAAGGTCAACTCAGTTCACCAAGCTGACGTTTGCTCACTTATTTTTTCAAAAAGGTTTTGTATTATTTCAAAAAACAAATCTACTTAAAATATACTTCCGTGTGGAAGAAACATTGTGCTAATAGACTGATGCGTAGTCGTTAGATGTGATTTTCTGATTATAACTCAAGTTAGGAAATGCTTCACTTTATATTGGAATTCGTTCATGCATCCAGTCAACAATATTAATTGAGCACCATCTCTATGTCATGTGTTATTATATGTCCATTGGCATTTGTCCATGAACAACAACAATATCTCTGCCCAGGTAAAACTTACATTTGGTGGTGAGGTAGACAGATCCACAAAAGCATAGAAAATCAGTGATTTAGTATGTTAAAAAGTGGAGCATGCTCTGGGGAAAATAGCAGAGGAAGGGGACTGTGCCAGTCAGGAAAAGATTGCAATTTTAAGTAGGAAGACTCCATGTGACCGAGACAGGATGGAGCTGAGGAAGGTTATCAGCGATGGAGTTAAGATCTTGGGAATCCGAGATTCTGTCTCGGTCACATGAGGTCATCCTACTCAAAACTGAATAATGATGCTTTTAAAATTATTTCTGTAAAATGGTTTCTGCTGTAGGGT